>NW_024426774.1:38558652-38635362 GCF_017311325.1 Ursus maritimus | reverse complement strand
CCGTGTGCCCCCCCCCCCAGTTGTGCCCCTTCCATAGCCTTCCTGTAGTGGAAGCTCTGGCGTTGATTTTCTTCTTTTTTGTAATGCAAGTGCCTGACTTCAGCTCGGATCGCCAAGTTATCACTTCTAAGAGGCATACACTTCACATTACCAGCTACGGGACTAAACCAGGAGCCAGGCCGCTTCCTGGACTGAGGCTCCTTTGTTTTTACAGATCTTGGTCAATTTTGATAACTGATCATTTGGGCCCCTTGCCTTTTCTCTTCCCATGCTTTAAATTCCCCCTCTTATGTTTTAAATTCACCAACAAGAGTGAGTCTGTGAAACCCTAGGCCTCCACCCTTGACCCCAGGCCTCCATGTGCATTCTCTCTCTCTCTCCCTCTCCCTGTGACCTCACTCTGTGGTCCCAAGTATGCTATGTAATTTCCAGGTCCTGTAAGTAATAAACCTTTATTTTTTAAAAAAAAGTTTCCCTTAATCCTGAAGGGTGTGTTGCAATCATTCTAAGAACTACAGGGCCCGTCCCACCACAGCACTGGTTATTTAAACAGGCATTCGATACTTCCCAGTCTCAGTAAGCAGCTCCATGGCACTCATCCTTCCAGCGCTCAGACCAACATTGGTTCAAGGACTCTTGCTCGATGTGTCGCAGTCACAATTTGCAGTCAGTACATCAGCAAACCCCATCGGCTCTGCCTTCGGGATACACGCACCACTGCCCCTCTTGCCGCCATCCTTAGCCACCGAAGTCTTGACCATGGCCCATCAGGCCCACTGCCACCTCCCTGCTGTCACCTCCTGCCACTCCCCCTACTTGGCTCCCGCCATACTGGCTTCTTCCTGGCTGCTCCTCAGACCCACAGCCCACTCTTGCCTGGAGGCCTTGGCACTGCTGTCCTTTTGGGGTGGAATTCTCTCCCCAGTCACTCACAGAGCTGGCTCTCTCATTCCTTCTATCTCTGCTTCAATGTCACCCCCCTCAGTGAGGCCTCCCTGAACTACCCTATTTAAGACAGCAGCCCCTCCCACACTCCAGCCTCTAGATCCTTCTTTACACTCCCTTCATGGCACTGAATCACCGCCTGGGATACCATATATGTGTTTGTGTCCGTGTGTGCCCGTATGAACATCAGATATTACATCTTTCTTGGACGTTTATTATCTGCGTCTCCCCTCTAGAGACTCCACGAGGGGGGAGACTTCGTGTGTGAATTGCGCATAGCTAGACTGTAGCATCCAGAACCGTTTCTGGCGCGTCGTTCCATAGTTACTAAAGTCGTTGAATCAATCATCGGGCTTACAGGGCCTACATGAGTTTCCCAAAGCCACACAACTAGCATATGTAGAAACTCAGAGGGTTAACTAACTTGCCCAGGGTCACGGTGAGGTGCAAAGCTGGGATCCAAGCCCAGGTCCGAATTAACTACTGCACTTTCCACTTCCCCATCCCCCCAACGCCAACCACCTGGGGCCACCCACCTGCCCCCTTCCTGACAGCAGCCTGCCCGTCAGCCTCTTTCTCACTGCCATCCATGCTCTAGAAAACATAATCGCTTATGTTCTTTGTATCGTTATAGCATAGCACATGCTTAACCTAGAAAACAGGAGAATACTTTTTAAAAGGAGGAAGGAAAAAATTACCAATTGCCCAGAACCCAGAGACCACCATGGTGACTCTATCGCTCTCTCACTCATCTTTCCTGGGACGTTCGTGCCTGATAGGGATCATCGTCGTGATCCGGGCCACAAATCCTCGGTTCTGATCCCAGCAGAAGAGAAGCGGAGGCATGCTATGGGCAGAGAAAGACCAGCAGGCTTTGGCGAGAGGACACAAGGACTGGAGGTCTCCCCGGGCGGGGGCAGACAAGCAGGCACGGACAAGAAGGATCTGAGGGAGGGGAGGCGCGGCATGATGGGGACGGCTGTCTCAACGGGAGCACTGGGGAGAGTGAGAGACATGGTCAAGTGGGAGGAAGGCACGGAGAGCGGAGCACTGTAGCTGAGGCTGCGGAATTCGAACTCCACAAAGGAAGCCGCCAAAGATTCCTGCGTGGGGGGGGATGGAGATACGAGAGGTAGGGAGACATTGCGAGATAAACGGTTCTCACCAGAGATAACTCACGCAGAGGCGAGGGAACTGAATGTGAAGGTCATAAGAAGGGGAGGAGTCAGCGATCCTCCCGAGGGTCGGTGCGGAGTGGCGGCCTTATCAAGACAAAGAGGGCAGGGGGCTGAGGGGCTCAGGGCTGGTGTGGGGAAAGGGCGGCGAGCAGTTCGAGAGCTGCAATGGCGTCAACACAGACGTGCCCCTGAGAACAGGAGCCGGCTGAGGGAAACAGAGGGTAGAGAAGAAGGCACCAGGGCGTTCTTCAGCCAACACCCCGTGGAGACGCTGCCCGGCGCACCGAACCCGCACCCACTTGCCTGGTCTGCAGGGCCACCACCCCCCCCGGCCTCCTGGCCTCCTCCTGCCTTCCCTCTGCCTCTGCTCAGGGAGGCCCTCCGCTGCCCAGGGACCTTCTGCGCGGAGCTGGCCTCGGTGTCCCGGTTGTAGGCCGCCCTGGCAGTGTCCCCCGTCGCGCTCCGCAAACACGCCCTCAGCTCCCAGGCCTCCCTGCTCTGTGTGCCCGGGGCCCCAGCAGAAGCTCCACAGACACCCCTCGACTTGCCTTCCCTTTCGCTTCTCTCCTCACCCAGCCGCTGGCTCTGTCGGCCTCACTCCCCGCCGAGGGCCAGGGGTCGCGCTCAACTCTGAGAGCTGCGGGTAACCTGGTCTTCGCGTCCACCATGGCTGAGTGGAGCCAGCGTAGCCCCGTCAGGCCACTTTCTAGTACAGATTCCTCCAGCAACTCCCCAGACCAGCTTAATGTGCCCGCGAATCCCCAGGGTCCTGGTTCAGCTGCAGATGCTGGTTCAGGGGCCTGGGGTGAGCCCGAGATCCCGTGTTTCTAACAACTCCCAGGGGATACTGAAGGACTGCGCTTGGGGTAACGAGGACCTGGGTGACTTTAGCCAGTCGCCTTAACCCCTCTGGCCTCAGTGTTCTCATCTGCCAAATGGGCTCTGACCACTTCACTGGGTTGCCATAGGGTCAGATGAGTTAGTGTTTGTGACAATAAAATAAACACCAAAGTCACTGAACAAATGTCAGTTGTCCCCGCCCGTCTCAGGTGTTGCTGCCAGGATGAATGTGACAAAATACACAAAAAGCCTCAGCAGGTGTGCAACAGATGCTGGGTGCTTCCCTTCCAGAGGCTGCCAGGTTGGATGCGTAATGGTCTTCTCCCAGGTCGAGATGCATCTCTCAAAGTCAAGGCAATGAAGGAGTCACTCTGGGCTGTGGTGAGTTAGGATGGTGGAAAAGAGGGAGCGTGTTAAGGGTACACAGTTCCATGAGGCCTGGCCACAACGCAGCTAAGACAGCACAGGCCTCGACTTTCCAAGGACAACCCACTGCCACCCCCCGAAGCAAAACTCTGTCCCTAGAAGCCAGTCACGGTGCCCTGCTCTGTCCTATGAGCCCAGATCTCAGCTCCCAGCTCTGCTCTGGCTCATGACTTCCATGCTTGTCTGACCTCTCTTAGCCTGGGAACCTGGCACTGACCTTGACCACATCCCCTCATCTCACCCATCGCCCCATTGCTCCCATTACACACCACTCTTGCCATTAGCGACAGATTCCCGAGCTGCTGCCAGCCTATTCCAGGCGGGGTCCCATTCCTCCTGATCTCCTAACAGGTTCGACACCCACGGCAATCTCACACCGTTTACAATGGGCTGAGTGTGACAGCCATTACCAACAGCGGGTGACTGTGTGTGGTGACTAACTGGGTCCCTGTGCCAAGGGAGAGGTAGGAGTTGAAAATCATTCTAGGTTTCAGGTCTGGGAGGTAGAATGATGAGGTCAATTTGGAGCATTGAGCTTCGGGGCCCACGTTGGTTGGGCAGCAAAGTGGACCTTTCTCTCGGGCAGGTGGGAGCGTGGGACTGGAGTTATCAGAGAGGTCAGGCGGAAGTGGGGGCTTGGAGACACCCACACAGACGCAATTGCTGAATCTGTGCAAAGATAAAAGAAAAGACTGAGGATCAGACATTGGAGAAGCCGAAATTCATTCTCAGGGTGGTTCTGACCAGGCCTCTCAAACAGACTGCGTTCTCTCTCAGGTCCCAAATGGCTTCCCTCCGGGTCCTGTCCGATCCTGGAGGTGGGTACCCGGCGGCTGGCAGGAGGGCAATCAGGCTCGGGCTCACTTTTACAACAGGTATCAAATTTAGACTCTTGGTGTTATTTCCAAATAGAATTATACTTACACTCACAGAGAGGCCCTGAGAGAAATGAAAAAAAGACACAGTGCGGCTTAGGGACTGGCCTTCCGGCCTGTGATGCCCAATGAACTCCTATTTCTTTAAAATTCTGTGAAAAGTACAATTCTATTTTATTGTATCTTTCATGTTAAAGTATGAATTACAGGTGAACATTTAAACTAGACCACAATGTCGTAATCCTAGCCCAGTATTCTTCATTGTCTCAGAAAGGAGCCCCCCAGATCAGAAGGGGGCAGGATGGTCTTTGCTCCCGCTTCTTATCCGGACAGCCAAGAAGTCCAGCTCCCGTGGTCTTCAGGGATTTCACGGTCCAGCCTGAGTTACCAGCTGCTGTCCTCAGCTACCTCGGAAAGTCAGTCTGTCCTGGGGTCTGGATTCACCTGGACTCAAAATACTTTTAAATTCCATTTTCCACCTCAAGCTTAAATCAAACTTTACCCAAAAAATCTCTGTTACTCAAAAAAAAAAAAAGCTGCATTTTTAAATTTAGTCTTCTGACTCTGTGCTTGTGTTCTGTCCTTCCTTCAACACTTTCAGACTTCTGTTCCTCAGTAAAGAAAGCACGTTTGATCCCATCGCGGACACATTTAGCAGACATGGGACCGCCATCGGCCCTGCTGGCCTGTTTGTTCATTTGAGACGACCTCATAGGAAGGTGAGGTCTCACAGCACGAACTCCTTGATGTCGGCCCAGGGAAATCCCACACACACATTTTGGTGCTTTCCTAACCTTCTTGGTATAAAGGGAAACAATTCTGCTGTCAGGGGTTCGGGATAGCCTAGTTCTGTCAGAGACTGTGTTGTAGGACAGCCTATGATGGTATGTCAGCTGCTGGGCCATCTAAATGCCCCTAGACACTGTCCCCAGAAAATTAAAAAAAAATTTTAGTTGTGGTAAAATATATGTAACATAAAATTCACCATCTTAGCCATTTTTGAAGATATGATTGAATATTGAATAATGTTAAGTATATCCACATTGTCGTGCAACCAGTTTCTAGAATTGTTTTCATCTTGCAAAATTGAAATTCTGTATCCATTAAATAACATCTCACCATTCTCCCCTCCCCACCCCCAGCCCCTGGCGACTGCCGTTCTGTTCTCTGTCTCAGTGAATTTGACTAGTCTAGGGACCTCCTGTAATTGGAATCATACATTGTCTTTTTGTGACTGACTCGTTTCACTGAGCATAATGTCTTCAAGGTTCATCCATGTTGTAGCATGTGTCAGAACATTCTTCCTTTTAAAGGCTGAACAATATTTCATTGCATGCATGTCTGTACCTTTTTTTTTTTTATCCATTTATCTATAGATGGACATTTCGGTTGCTTCCACCTTTGGGCTCTTGTAAATAATGCTGCTGTGAACATGGGTGAATAAATATCTCTTCGAGACTCTGCTTTTGGGGCGCCTGGGTGGCTCAGTTGGTTAAGCGTCTGCCTTCAGCTCAGGTCGTGGTCCTGGGGTCCTGGGATCGAGCCCCACGGAGGCGACGGCAGACTCCCTGCTCAGCGGGGACTCTGCTTCTCCCTCTGCCCCTCCCACCCCCGCTCATGGTCTCTCTCTCTCTCTCTCTCAAATAAATAAATAAAATATTTAAAAAAAGACTCTGCTTTCAATTCTTTTGGATATATACCTAGAGGCAGAATCACCAGATCACACAATAATTCCATTTTTAATATTTTGAGGAACCATGACACTGCTTTCCATGGTGGCTGCCCCATTTCACATTCCCGCCAATAGTGTCCAAAGTTCCAATTTCTCCATACCCTCGCCCACACTCATTTTCTGTTTTTGTTTTTGTTTTTTTATAGTAGCCACTCTCAGGGGTGTGAGGTGGCATCTCCTTGTGATTTTGTTTACATGTCCCTAATGATTAGTGATACTGACATATTGAACGTCTTGTCATGTGCTTATTGGCCATTTGTAGATCTTTGGAGAAACGTCTATTCAAGTCCTTTGCCCATTTTTTAATGGAGTCGTTTGTTTTACTTTTTGTTGTCGAATCATAGTTCTTTACGGATCTTAATTCCTTATCAGATATACGATTTGCACATATTTTTCCCCATTTCATAGTTTGCCTTTCACTCTGTGGTGTCCTCGGATGCACGGAAGTTCTCCATTTTGATGCAGTGTGATTTGTATATTTTTACTTCTGTTGTCCGTGCATTCAATGTCACATGTAAGAAATCATTACCAAACCCAATGTCCTGAAGTTTTACCCTGTGTTACTTCTAAGAGTTTTACAGTTTCAGCCCTTATGTTTACATCTTTCATCCATGTTGAGTTAATTTTTTATCTGATGGAAGGTAAGGCCTCTTTTGTTTAAAAACATTTTTTTTCCTATTATAAAGTTAATTCGTGTTCATTGTAGAAAACTTGGGAAAGTGTTAAGACAAATAAAAATCATCTCTCATCAGTGGGGTGCTGATAAAAACACTGGATTTATAGTATTGGGCAACTTCTGTGGCATCAATACTCCCACCATGGTCAATTCAGCCAACTTCCAATTACCCATGTGACCTCAGTAAATGCAGGGTAGGGAAGAAATGTGCACAACTGGCTCTCACACCCCTGCCACTAACTCACAAGCTGGCCATAGCCATAGCTTGTGTAGGTGGCAGTCACAGTCAGCCACGCAATGGCTCCATGGCCATTTCCTCTCCCTTCTCTTTCAGCCACTCCCATGATAGCATGGGATGTCGTGTGACCTAGTGACTTAGTGCTGGCGAATGAGATTGAGGATAAGTCTTTCCAGGGGAATTTGAGGGAAAAAAAAGTTCCTCTCTGATAAATTTAAAGAAGCATGATAATAAGGCCCTTCTCTGCCTCCCTGTTGTTCTCTTGTTTCCTGGCTTTGGATGTGATCTTGCAAGTTGTGCTTCAAGCTGACGCAGCCATCTTGTGACTATGAGGCCAGACGGAGAGTTTTAGAGATGCCAACCCCACATCTGGACTTTGTGCAACTGCTGAACTAAACCCTGGAAATGCCTATTTTCAGATTTCTTAAGTAAATAAAGATATATATATATATATATTAAAAAATAAAAAAAATAGAAACACGTTTTTCGTTTTCAAGTTGGTGTGGCCATAAGTGGCTTTAGGATCCCTCCGACAGATGTAACACAGTAGGGATGAACAGGTCTTCCCCATTTTGCAACAGAACCATGTGCCATGTTGGCATCACAAAATGCCAGTATCTCTTGGAGCCTAGTGGTGCCCAGAAGATATCTGGTGGGAGACTTGGGGCAGCCCTAATGCCAGAGAAGAGCCCATGTATTCCTCAGTCCTTGTGAGCCCCCCTGAAAGACTCCCAGAAATTTTCGATGAGCACTTTGCGGGCAACCCTCTTCCTCAGGACAGTGTTTCTCCCATGGCTTTCCCATTCAGTCCCTCTCGGAGACGTCCCCACCGTCCCTCTGCCTGCTGCAGCTGACGTGTGTAGACCATCTTCTCCCTTATCTAATCCAATAGCAGCAGGGACTCCGAAGTTTCCTGTGGACACCAGCTCCTACCCCAGGAGCTGTGATGGCTCCTTTCTCCTCCTGTCCCCTCTGTCTGTTTCTGCCTTCATTATGACGACCCCGACAAGATGGGCAGAATCCAAAGAGCCTCAGATTTCAATCTCCTACTTCCTAGCTGTAGTAGACCCTGTGGAACTATCCCTCCAGAGTCCCTTTCCTAGGGACGGCCCTACCCCATCTCCGTGACCATGGGAGCTGCTGTGTTAGTAAACTATGACTCTATCCCCACCACACTCTTGGTCCCTCCCACACCAGCCATGGCCTCTACTCTCCTTGCCAACGTTAATGAATTGAGGAGGGACACGTGACTCAAACTGGACTAATGCTCACTTCCTAGGGATTGGGAGAGGCAAGTGTGTTTCCCTGCATAAAATTTGAAACAGCAAAAGTCAGCAGACATCAATATCTCCCTCCTGATATCCATTAAAATGACAGTGGAGGCATTTGGGAAAAGGCATAAATGAACAAGAACAAAGAGAATCTGGGAGGAGACAGAGCAACAAAACGTTGGAAGCTGGGATGTAGATGGTTGGATGGTAACTGAGTTAGAAGACCTGAGAAAGCTGAATCATAAACCAAAAAAAAACAAGACACTCCCCGTTTACACCACAGAACCCCCATGAGCTGGAGGTAAGAGGCAGCAGGTACCATTCACTTGGAGTAAGGTTAAAGGTGAGCATAAGAACAGGAGGACTGATTCAATGTTGATTTAAGAAGCAATTAGACCCCCAACCCCTCCTCCACTGCCCTTAGTGAGTGGCCGTCCCTCCTCTACCCCAGAAGGAAACACTAGAGACTTCCACTGGGAAAGGATAAAGCAGGTTTTCTGGGGCAGGAGACATCAGTCACAGTTGCGGGCATAGACGGCTTACTGGAAACAGGGGGCTTAAGCAGAGCCACCCTACATACTAAGCGAGGAGACCACCACCCCCTTTCCCCATTCCACAATCAGAGCACTGACAGACTGGCAGAAACTTTTCTGGGAAATCTGACCCAGGCCAAGAAAAAAACCTAGAGATACTGACAGCTGAGGTTTCCCAACGAACTGGCCCAGACTGCTCACTCCGCACGCAAGTCCCCAGGTGCCAAGCCCCACATATATACATGGAGTTTCTAATGAACTTCTCTGTGCCCCACTCTTAAATATGTGTGCAGCCAAGACATCCCCAGGGTGATGGTCAAGTGAGACCCCACGACAACCCTACATAGCAGCCCTAAAGAGCCGTCCACACAGGACAGGAGTAGGTCAAAGGCACTGGAGAGATTTCTTCAAGATGATGAAACTAGACGGAACATCCAATGCATTTGAATGTGAGGAGAGATTTATATCACTCTGGGGGGAGGGAGGAGTTGGAGATCAGATTAACAAGAAGGATGTAGAAAACCAGGCAAATGAAAAAAACAAGACATTAGTTACTCCGGGGAAGAGAGAACTGCGAAGGGAAGGGAACAATTTCTGCTGGGATGAGGAAGGGCTTGGGATGTGGGTGTGAGGGGTGACAGGGTATGGTCTGTGGGAAGTCAGTCCTCACCCTCCATCACAAGTCCATGTCGACCACCTGAAATTCTTCCATGGGGGCCAGAGGCAACTCGACTGGCTTTCTAATAAATTCTCCTTTTTTTGCTTAAACTTGTCAGAGTTGGTTTTTAGTGCTTGAATCTGAAAAAATCGCAGCTAAAACGTTAGTCATGGATCTTTGCTTGTCAATTTTATCCCTAGGCCTGGGGCTCCCCGCCCATATAACAAGGTCCTATTCTTTGATTCTGTGCACCTTTCAGTAGTCAACTTCTTCATCTCCTCTCCTCCTACTCCTTTCTACCAGCTATCTGCCACCCACACACCAAACGAAACTTCCTTTGAGGGGGTGTGCCCTGGCCCACGTTGTGTCACAGTGAAAGATGTTGACAAACCCTGCCTAGAGGATGGCCTGCTGAAGCAATCCCTGGGGGATGGGCCAGGGGGAGAACAGAGCCGACTTTCCAGTACGTGGGTGTGGTTCCGCTGCCCCCCAATCCCGGACTTTCAGCTTTGATCGCCTACACTTTAAACTGCAAGTTGACTTGTATTTACAATTTTTATCCCATCTACATTTTAGACAGATTTGAATCAACTTTACAAAATTAATAAGATATAGGCAAAGACAATTTAAAGATAAAGAGACACGCACCAGGAAAGTGTGATGATACGTTGATAGAATGAAGTGCTCAGTCTTGTTCCAAGTTCATTGGTAGGTAAGACAAAATAAAAGTTACATAATTTGGGAGTTACTCCACATTCAAAGCACTTTTACTGACTGCTGAATCAGTCTGGTTTATGTTTGGCTACACATCAGAGGGAAAAAGCTAGTAACTGTGTGTTTCTTTAGAAGGTAAAAGAAGCCTGGAAGTAGGGAAACGAGGGTTAGTATGGTGCGTTTCTGGTCATCGGAAACCAAGATCCCTTACTAGTCAATATAGCTCTTCAGGTCACAGCTATCACCACTGCATTTGAGGTAGAAGGAAAGGTGAACAGTGAGAAGGGTATTTCCTATTTGTTTGTTTATTTAATTATTTATTTGTAAAGATTTTACTTCTTTGTCAGAGAGAGAGAGCCCAAGCAGGGGGAGTGGCAGAGAGAGAGGGAGAAGCAGGGAGCCCAATTCAGGACCTGAGCTGAAGGCAGACGCTTCGCCGACTGAGCCATCCAGGAACCCCTATTTCCCTTCTATTTTAAGGACGCTTCCAGAAAGTCCCACATAATATTTTCACTAACATTTTAATGTACTGAACTTAATCACATGGGTATCCCTGGTTACAAAGGAATCTAGAAAATGTCTTTCAGTTGGGTGGATTGCTACCCCAAATGGGATCACTAATGAATGCTGAGGTAGGCAACAAGCGGTTTCTGTGACAAACACTGACTGTGGCAGGTGCTTCTGGGCCCAAGAAATACAAAGATGAACACAACACAGTCCTCGCCCTTAAGGAATTCACTCATTTTAGGAAAATACTAATAATCAACGGAATATTCTAGTATTAAAAAAAATCTTGAAAGGTGTGAAGAAAGAATTGTGGGAGGCGAAATGAGGAAATGATTCGTTGTGTAGAGAGACAGGGAAAGATTCATAGAGAAGGTGACAACAGAACTGGGCCTTCGACAGAAGAGAATTTAGAGAGGAGAACGCATTCCAGGTGCAGGAAAGAGCCCACACAAAGAATAGCATTAAAAGCAGGTGGATTCTTGGGGATGGGGGTGGGGATTTTGATTCATTTTGTAGTCTTCAAAATAGGGTCATCAGAGTCCTGGTGGAAGATGAGGCCAGAACAAGGTGGTAAGAGGCCAAAACCTCCACTGAAACGATTCTAGAGGGAATGGGAAGCCCTGAAGTTTTATAAGCAGGGATATCACAGGGTCAGATCTTTAAATTCAAAAGAGAACCCTGGAATGTGAGAATTAATGAGCTAAAACAGGAGGGCGTGTTAAGCACGGCAACCGGCTAAGGGGCACGCTAATTGTTTAAGTGATATGCCCTGAGGACCCGAATGAGGCAGGGGAGCACAGGGGCTTGGGGAGGGAATGGTTTTGAGAAATGATGGGGAGAGCGAAGAAGAGGCAGGGCAACTGGAAGTTTCTGTGGTGTGGCTTCTGACCCCGGCCTCTTCCAGCCCTTCATTAAACTAGGGGCGTGGCGCTGTTCTCCGCAAGGGAAATTCAGTTGGCCCAGGCAGGTGTGCTTCCTGTCCTCAGGGAACGCCTGTCTGGGAGGGAGGGGTACCAATTAACTGAGCAATTTAAACACAATGTGGTGTCAAGTACACGCACACCCTGTGTGGAGGTGGCTTCTGAAGGGCCGTGTGGGGGAAATGGGAAGTGAAGGACAAGCAAGGCTTGGGAATTGGGGCTAGATCTGCCCCCTGGGGTGTAGCCACTAGGACACTGGGTTACACCAGAGGCTTCTTTAGAGGGCCCGATGCCCCGCCCCTACCAGCCGGTCTCTAAGGACTTGCGTTAGAGTCTAAAGGGCATTTCCCCAGGCACCTGAGAAGAAAGTTCAGAGTTCATCTTCTCGTGGGAAGACCTGAACTTTTTTTCTTGAAGGGCAGGTGGGGATGCGTAACTCGCTAGAACTTTCTGGAAGGCAACCTGGCAATAAATACAAAATACCTTGGGAATATACATTCCCTTGACCCAGTGATTCTTCTGGGAATCTGTCTCAGAGAAATAACTAAGGATGTAGCAAACTGTTTATATTAGCAAAAAATTAGAAATGACTTTATTGTCTAACAATTGAGAATTTGCCAAGTAAAATCATCAGATAGAATCCTATCCAGCCATTACCATCCACTGTGGTCATTTTTTTTTTAAGATTGTATTATTTAAGTAATCTCTACACCCAACGTGGGGCTCGAACTCACAACCCTGAGATCAAGAGTTGAGTTGCATGCTCTACAGACTGAGCCACCCAGGACCTCCTTATTTCACTTTTCAAATCAACTCCACCCAGGTAATGCATCTGCTGCAATACATTTAATTATAATTTGCAATGTATATTGTATTTTCAGGGATTGAATTATCAGCGTGTTTCTACTATAGCTGAGTATATTTCTAATATAATTGAACCGGAGTATATTATTTTAGTATATGGGTTAAATCATTATACTTTTTTTTTTTTAAGATTTTATCTATGTAACTGGGAGGGAAGAGAGAGAGAGAGTACAAGCAGGGAGAGGGGCCAAGGTACAGGGAGAAGCAGACTCCCTTGCTGAGCAAGGAACCTGACATGAGGCTGGACCCCAGGACCCTGGGATTATAACCAGAGCCCACGGCAGATGCTCGACAGCCACCCCGGCGCCCCAAATCATTATACTAAAGGTGAAAAACAGATTGATGAAGTACAATTACAAATACATTTGTGAAATTGTGAGACCTTGGAATAGCAATAGACGAATACCCAGGAAATCTAACAATCCAGAATGTCTAATTATCTGGCATGTTCCAAGTCAGATCTATGCTTGGTTACTGAACTTTTACTGTATTATAAAAATCTGAAGCATGCCAAAAAGTGTCAAGAAGAAAAGTAAAAAGCAAAACTAAATTTGGTCCCAATTTCACCACTCAGAGACAATTAACTATTGATATGTAGGGACCATCATTCCAGATGCTTCTATCTGCAAATACACAGATAAGAATGAGAATAAAAGAAAGTGTGTGTTTGTGTATGTGTAGGTGAAAAAAAAGAAATAGTTTTACAGAGAATGGAAATGCCCACAATAGCATTACCAAAAAAGGGGGGGGGATCACATTTTTCTTTCCAACAAAAGGCATGACATTTATCAGGAGGAAAAACTTGGATGGAATTCATGAGCTTCAGAAAATATTTCTTGACACCAAGAAATACAGGTTCCTTAAAATAGCCCTTTAAATTAAGAAAAATGATGACATTAAGAGTTTTGAGTCATTTTTAAAAACATGTTTCACCTTTAGACAATGTCTGTTGACTTCCAGCCACCGAACATGAGGACATTAACACACTTCTACTTTTTCCCATTTCCTCTTCCCTTGCCTCCCCCTAATTTTGTTGGTTGTATCATTTTCACATAGGAATGGGTAATAATATTTACATTCCATTCTTTTGCCACAATTCCCACAGTTGTCTGGTTGGCTCTGTCTAAATGGAACTCATGTTCATTATTGTCCTTTTTCCATGACTTCTCCATTCCTATGTTCGGAGTCATCCCTTCATTGGTGGGGTTTAGTCACCAACTAGTCTCTTTTCCTGCAGGTCTCCTGGATTCTTGCATGCTTCAAAGGGTCTGCGTCATTATACTTAAAGGGCACATTGAATAGAAATTCTTGGGTTATTCTTTTCCTCAGATCTTTCCAGACATTGCTCCTTTGTCTTCTGACATTGAGCGTTGCTTTGGGGGAAGCCGAAGGCTAACTGACTTTTATTCCTTGTTCCTGACTTGCTTCTTCTCCTCGGATATATTTAAGATTCTTTCTTTCCGCTCTGAAATGGAGCAACTTCACCGATATATACTTTAATCAGGGTATTGTTTAGGGTAGAAATTCAGACACAAACCCCAAATAATGATGGCTTTTAAAGAGAAATGTGTTTTTTCATTTAATGATATAAACCGATACAGTAGCAACTCTCTAATGAAATCGTCAGGGGTTCAGGCTCTTTCTATTTTGTTGCTTTGCCATTGCTAGGGTGTTGTCCTTGTCCAAGGACCAAGATGCATACTCTAGCCAATAGGAAGGAGGAAAGAGAAAGAGCTCACATTCCTTCCCTTTAAGAAGGTATCAAGAAGTTGCACACAGTAATCTTTTGCTCACATCCCATTGGACGGAGCTTGGTCATATGACCCTACCTAACTGCAGGAATCCTGGAAATACAGTCTTCATTCTGGGTGACTATATAACCAGCTAAAAACATTCCACTATAATGGAAAAAGGGAGAATGAACACTGAAGAAAACTAGCAAATTTTGCTATGATCAATATCTGTTTTTTCCTGGGGTATTGTCTGTCTTTTCAATCTGTATATTCAAATCTTTATTTCAGAAAAGCTTCTAGAACATCTGTGACTATTTTTTTCTGTTCCATTTATTGCATTTTCTACTTTAGGACCGCCAAGCATCCAGCTTTTGTACTCTGTATATCTTTCTTATTTTAACCTTTGTATCTGTATCTTTATCCTTCTTACATGTCTTCCATATCAATCGTCCTTCCTCTAAATATTTTTACAATGCTTTCTTTCTGTTTCATTTTCTTTTCATTTGTGTTCTCAATTGTATTCATTCAGAAAACTTTTTCAGTTGTATTTATTCCAGTTCTTATTGTTTCTACTGGTGTATGTAACTCTGTGATATTAGTATTTTTTTCTTCCTTTCTTTCGAACTAGGCCAGCCTACTTTTTGTCTCCTTCAGTGGCCTTAGAGTATCTTCTTTGCACTTTTACATCTTTTCTTTGAGCTCTCTTGTCAAAGGGAGACTGTCTCATTTCACATTCTTTAAGATCATGGAGAATCATTTGTTGGACTCTGTTTTCTGAAGGAATTCCTCTTCTGATGTATGTTTTTCATCTGCTTTTTGCTTCTGTATCTCTCTTCTTTTTTCGAGAGATGAAGGCCATTTATGCTCTGGGAGCAGAGTGAGAGAAAGGGGCGGGAGTTTCCACCATTCAGAAGACATATTTCCTCTTTTCTTTCCTTTCTTCTTTCTTTCTTTTGCCCCATGGTTAACATTTTGGTATCTATACTTCCAGAGAGATGTGTACATAATTTTCCCTTACAAAATAAGATGACAATATACATTCGCTTTTGCAGTCTGTGTTCTTCATGTCACCTATGTTTTTATGTCATGAAATATATTTCTCCCATGTTATTTAAGTAGTTGCGTTGTATTCCGTTAGCATGATATAGCATATTTTTTTTAACCAATCTCTTGGCAGACGTTTCCATTGTTTCCAATAATTTACTGTTATAACCAAACTGATGCATAATTTAAAATCTCTTATTTTGACTCTCTGGACTTAAAGCTAAAGTTGTGGAGGATCTCATAGGTTTTCACTTTTTCTTTTCCCTTTTTAACTGAGATATCATTCACCTACCATTAAAGCTACCCTTTTAAAGTGGACAGCTCACTGGTCTTTCATATATCCAGGGTTGTGCAACCATCACCACTATCTATTTCCAGAACATTTTCATCACCTCAAAAAAAAAAATACCATATCCGTTAGCGGTCACCCCCATTCCCCTCTCCTAGCTCCTGGCAACCTCTAACCTACTTTCTGTCTCTGGATTTGCCTATTGTGGACATTTCATATAAATATAATTATAAAATGAGTTCTCCTTTGTGATTGGCTACTTTCACTGAGCATAACGCTTTTACGGTTGGCTCATGTTGTAGCATGTATCAGTACTTTATTCCTTTTTATGGCCAAATAATATTTCATTATATGAATACACCACATTTTATTTATCCATTCATCAGTTGATGGACATTGGGTTGTTTACACCTTTTGGCTATGATGAGAAAGCTGCTATGAACATTTGTGTATAAGTTTTTGTGGACCTATATTTTTAATTCTCATAGGTGTATAGCCACTAGTGGAATTGCTGGGTCATATGGGAGGGTAGACTTACTCTTGATCCCCATGTCTAATTTCTAATTTCTAATTCCACATGACATCACCAGTCCCTTCGCTATGTGTGTCCCCAGGTAAAGAGTCTTTCAGATTTAGTTCCTACAGAGACTGAATCTGCAGTTTCCTGCTTGGGTTGGTGGTCACCTTGCTTTCAGGGGTGGAAGAAAAGGCCTAAGATCTAATAGTCAGCTGTTTTCACCCTATGCATCGCCCCCACTTTACACGGTATCTGGAGCCTTCACGGCGTCTGCAGGTACTTTAAGCCATATCTTCTTCCACTTTGCTAATTTAGTTGCCTCTCGCTCCTTCAGGGGCAAGGCCCTTTTATATTTCTTCATTGTCATTTTATTAGCGTTTTGGGGAGGAAAAGCTATAAATAGCGGCTCATTTAACTGGAAGATGCACTAACTATGCATAAGTCTTTCTGATTATTGCTCATCTTTGAAAAAGACCAGCTTTGTTAAAAATGAGTTTCGAGAAAGATGAGGCCAGTGATCTGAACAGAGCACAGTTTGAAATTGTCGATTTTCCTTGAACACTGTCACCAAATCTGTTTTTGCCTTTGTCTGGGGCCATATTCCCCCAGTTTTCCGGATGTAGGAAGTCAGTATGGTAGCGCTCCCTAAGATAAGCTTTGTCTTAGTCTGTTTGGGCTGCTGTAGAAAACACCACTGACTGGGTGCTTAAACAACAACATTGATTTCTCACAGTTCTGGAAGCTGGGAAGTCCAAGATCAAGGTGCCGGCAGATTTGGCGTCTGGGAAGACTCCACTTGGTTCGTAGATGGACATCTTTGTGCCGTATTCATATGTGGTATGAAGGGTAAGACAGTTCTCTGGAATCTCTTTTAAAGGGGCACTAATCCCATTCAGGAAGGCTTCACCTTCACCATCTAATCACCTCCCAAAGACTCCACCTCCAAATAGCATCAACTTGGGGATTAGGTTTCAACCTAGGAATTTTGAGGGGACACAAACATTCAGTGTGTACCAGGCTTTCTGATAATTACTGTCCCCTCTTTCCCCCTCCCTTCTCTCTCCTCACTCCCAGCAGATTCCCTCAGGTAGGAGGCTGGGACGTAGATAACGAATATGGGCTTAGGCTTGGCCTCTCCATTATTTCCACCTTCCTCCTTCCTACACCCTGCCACACCCATAGAGTTACTTCTCTGGAGTCAGTCCAGATGCTGGTCTTATGGTTCCGAACAATGAACCATCAGATGGGCTTTCCTGGATGGCGCCTGGCTGGTGCAATCAGTTAAGCATCCAACTCTTGGTTTCAGCTCAGGTTGTGATCGTGATCTCAGTGTCATGAGATCGAGCCCCATGTCAGGCTCCACAATCAGCATGGAGTCTGCTTGAGATTCTCTCTATCTCCCTCTCCCTCTGCCCCTCCCGCTTGTGCTCTCTCTCAAATAAATAAATAAATAAATAAATAAATAAATAAATCTTTAAAAACAAAAAAAGATGGGCTTTCCAAAACAGTGCCCTTACCTTTACTTGGCAGCCTACAGCTTCTTCTTTTTTTTTTTTTTTTTTAAGATTTTATTTATTTATTTGACAGAGAGAGACAGCCAGCGAGAGACGGAACACAAGCAGGGGGAGTGGGAAAGGCAGAAGCAGGTTCCCAGGGGAGCGGGGAGCCTGATCCCAGGACCCTGGGATCACACCCTGAGCCAAAAGCAGCGGCTTAACGACTGAGCCACCCAGGCACCCCTACAGCTTCTTTGTGTCATTGAAGTTGGAGACAGGTACAGGAATGTTCAACACTGTCTGTAAGAACAGAAAGCTAGACACAAATGACAGCTACCAGGAGAGTGGGTAAATGCAGGGTCACATATTCATACAATGGAATGCAATTCATCAATAAAAATGAGTGAACTGAGGGTGCCTGGCTGGTTCAGTTAGAAGAGCATTTGACTCTTGATCTCGGGGTCGTGAGTTCAAGCCCCATGTTGGGTGTGGAGATTACTTAAATAAATAAATGCACTTAAAAAGCAAAAAAAGAGTGAACTATATAGCTGCACATAATACCATAGATGGGTCTTAAAAACATACAGTTGAGTGAAAAGAAAAGTAAGGCATGGAAGATACATTCTGTGATTTCCACAAATGCAAAAATCCCGTCAACTTAAAATATATTGTGTAGGAAAATATACAAGAGGAACAAATCTCTAAAGAAAAAGAAGGGAATGATTAAGTCACAATTCAGGATAATGGTTACTGCTCGGAGGGAGAGGAAGGGGTGTGTCGGGACGAGTCCACACAGGACCTTCTAAGGCACTACTTAAATCAGATTTTTTAAGAGCAGGTTGGTAGGTACATGTGTTCATTGTACTGTGATTAGTTAAATCGTTCATATATGTTAAGTACATTCTTTTGTTAGCATGACATTTCATAATAAAAAATGGAGTGATTATTCCCTTTTATCTCATCTTTTAAAAGACGGAGTTGGTTCTCTTTTTTATTCTTTGGAGGGTTTTAGGGTGGGAGAGGAGTAAAAAATGCCTCTCCCCATCTTTATCAATGACTCTTTCCCCAGGGATTTGAATAATTCTCATGCTTAGCCATGTAAAGATAGGGACCATTATAGACCGTGGGTTTCCATATAACATTGAAGAGAGTCCTTGGAAAAATGACACCAAGAAGTTTTGTGACTTCCAAGATTGTTTCTTTCCGAAACCCTTGAGAGGAAAATGGCTTTAATTCAGAAAATGTTTCGTGCACTTGTTCGGAGGGACAGTAAGGCAGGGTTGCTGCAACAGTGACAGAGGAAGAAGCTAGGGGAACTTCACCTCTGCCTGGGCCTCCATGACTCCCAGAAAGAGAAGAAGGGGTGGGGGTGGACAGGTGGTCTAGGTGAGCAGTCACTGGCCCAAGGTGAGACATGCTTGAGCGGATGCCTGATTGGACCCATGCCCACCTCAAACAGATGACGCCTGCAGGAAGGGTGGATATTTTTCCCCACTCAGGAGCTCATGCCAGAACAAATACTGAGTTGAGCAGTGAGTGTGCAAAGCCACGGCCCGAAAGAGCCTTCATGTTAGAACTTGGTGGATAGACAGGGGTAGGGGTGGTGCACATGCCAAGAGAGGTCAGCGGAATCAGGCAGTGCCTCAGAGGGAATTTGGACTTTATCCTGAGCAATGAAGAACTGTTAAAGGGTTTAAGCCAGGAAGAGACAAGATAAGATTTGACTGAGAAAGCATGTAATTAAAAAATGATGGTAAGACTTCAACAATTTATTTAAGGGCTCCATACTGCATTAATCACATCGGCATCTACATGGGTTATAATGATGTCCATATGTGGGTAAAATATGCTTTCACTCCGTGCGAGAGAGAAATCCTGGTGCACATCAGGAGTCAGAGACCCTCTAGCAACCCTCTCGGGTCCCCTCCCTCTCCGGAAGCTTCGTACTCTCAGTAAACTTTGCTTTACTATCGTTCAATAAACTTCGCTTTGCCAAAAAAAAAAAAAAAAGGGATTCAGAGACTCTTTGCCCAACTCTGCGCCCACTCCTTCCACCCCCCTGACGCTCGGGGCTCGCAGGGTAAGCAAGAGAACGCTAAACTGTTCTCGCCAGCAATGAGCAACAATCTCACCTTCTCTCTTAGGTTAAACCCACGTCCCCCACATAGGAGGAACGCTGGCCTTCTCATCTGCCGTAAAGGACACATGTCTATGTCCCATGACTGCTGTTGCTTCTAACCACTTAAATATATGCAAAAAATAAGGGAGGAACGAATGCACAACATATATCTATACCAATTAGGACTGTTAGCAAAACTAGTAAATAGTTTGAGGACATCAGCTTCGAATTTGCTTGCCTCTTTTATCCTCACAACATCGGCAGGGGTGGATGCCATGATTGCAATTGGAATTAACGACTTAAGTATGTAATCTTTGTTTAGTATCCGGGTCCTGTGATAAGTTCCATGAGAGCAGGGGGCTCGTCTGTCGTGTTTGCCCCTGCACGCCTGGTGCCTCGAAGAGTGCCTGGCCTGTGCCAAACATTCAAAATGTATTTATTGACTACATTTTGAGTCCTCTTTTACAAGTGAGGACACCGAGACTTAGAATTGTTAAATAGCTTACCAACTATTAGGTCACCAGCTAATCCAAACTCACATCTGTTGGACTTCATCTTCTTACTGGCTCCCAGATAGTCTAAGGTTTTATGAGGATCACAGAGCTTGGTCAAGTTTCTAGCTATGAAACAGAAAGCTACTGAAAGATTAATTGGCACCTTTGGAAAGGTCTTAGCCATTTTCAGAACATAAAGCAGAATTCAGAGGTGGGCAGTAGTGGAATAGTTATGTTTAAACTTGCTACGTTTCACGAAGATTGGACATTGAGAAATTCGCACCTGACATTTGAGAACAAAAGCGGGTTTAGCACTTGGAGGAAGTATTGTCAGGAATTTGCTCAGCTCAATCTTCCTGTTTTCATTAAATAGAGATCCTTATGGTTTTATAGCTCTTTTTCCTCAGCTGCAGACTTTATTGGAGGAGGGCTCCCCTTGTCACGGGCCACGCGGCATTCATCATCCTCACCTTGCTTGCCCGAGATCATTGCCCAAGAAAGCCTGAGTCCTGAGTCCAGCCCCTTCCTCACACCCAGCCTGGCCTGAGCACACACTCCCTGTTAACTATTCACTACCCCAAGGCCTGTGAAAGAAGCATAGGAAAACAAGATTACCGTTTCCCATAGGAAGGATATTGAAGCAATTGTGCAAGCTACCTATGGCGAGAGAGGAAGTGAAGGCTCTGGGAATGGCTCCACTGGGGATAAATAACAAGTCCCCGCCTACTCTCATTTCATCCCACTTCGAGGCAGGAGTCTAGCCAAGCAGCCAGGCAGGCCCTCAGCCAGACAATGTAAGACAAGCGATGTGTGAACGTGCAAGTATTACCCCAGTCGAGAGACAGGCCCAGATCTTGTCTTTTCTCTGGGTTCCATCATCCAGAGTGTGGCTGGAAGGGAAACTGCAAACGCCAGCCTAAGATTGCACATGTTCTCTCTTCTCTGCAGCAAGGGTAGAGGTCAGGGTGCAAAGGTCTCAGAAACGTGACTTCCATGGATTTTAGAAATACCATTGGCATAGATTCTGATGGTCTCTGAGTCATCTCTGATGTGTAAAGTGTTTTCACATACACCTTCTTGCCAAGGTCGATAGACCAATATTATTATTCCCAAATTGGAGACAAAGGGATTACGGTACTCGTCGAAAGCCATGGCATCGCCCTCAAAACCCGCCTCTTGTGGCCCACTGCTCAGTCACAGTGTTTGGTTTTTCTGCCCCTTCAAGCCAATCATTTCCCACTTTTGCATTCGGTGTATCATCACCTAGAGAATTGAATGAGCACTTTGGATTCCCATTCCAGGAAAAAAAGCACATTTATTCACTGACGTACACACAGGCACATGCACACGCACACGCACGCGCACACACACACACACAGAGAATTGTGCACACAGAATTGTATATTGGCACGTGCAAAAATTATTGAGGATCAGACAACTCTCTCCGGTCCCCTCCCTCCTTGGGAGCTGGGTACTATCACTTAGCTATCACTCAATAAACCCTGCTTTGCTGGCCACCAATAAATAAATAATAAATAAATAAATAAAATTACTGAGGATCCCAAAGAGTTTTGTTTATATGGGTTGAATCTATCAGTATTTACTGTATTGAACGTTGGAGTGCGAAATTGTTAAAGTATTTATTAATTCATTAGAAAGAAACACCCCCTAAAATAAAATAAAATAAAATAAAATAAAATAAAATAAAGCCCATTACACGTTAACATCAGAGTGGTGATGCCAGCACGTGTCATGTAGCTTCTGGAAAACTCCACTGCACACTCAGCATGAGAATAGAGAAGGTAAATAATATCTTAGCATTGCCGTGAAAATAGTTTTAAACGCACAGACCCCCTAGAAGGATCTTGAAGACCCATGGGTGTCCCGGAACCGCACTTTGGGAACTGCCTCCTAGATCACCTTCCTCAAAGCCCCAGCTGCCCAATTCCTCAGCATCAAGTTCCAGTCCCTTGCCCCTGCAGCTGCTTCCTCCTCAATCTCCACTCACCCCCCAGCACTCACCTGCTAGACCTCTCCAGCCCTGGGTTTGTCTCTAATAGCCTTCAGGGCTTTGTTCTCTCCCCTCAAAAGTCCCCTTGCCTGGGAGGTTCTTGTCCTTCTTTTCCACCCGCCCCATCGCTCAGTGGTCATTCGCACCCCTAGACGCCTGAAACGATCTTCTCGCACTGTCCTTGCCCAGCCACTTGGGCCGTGGCTCTTCTCTGCACGTGTGTGTGCTATCTTCTTCACCAGACGAGCCCGGGGGCAGGGAGCAGCTTGGATTTGAACCCTGACTCTGTCTCACTAGCTTGGTTTACATCTTTTAGTTGGAATAAAAAATTACATAGTAGCATGTGCTTCTTGGAGAAAAAAGAATAGGGTCCTGCACAAGGCAAGAAGAGCCTCTTCCTTTTGCTCACTTACTTCCCGCTCCCTGGGGGTAACCCCCGCGGATGCTTGTTAGGTGTCCTTCCAGACCTTCTTTACACTACACATGTGCAAGCTTCTTGTAATTTTTCTATTTGTTATAAAGAAGAGACCGTATCATACCTATGTCCTGGAACTTGCTTTCTTCTTTTCCTTTTTCTTTCTCTCTTTCTTTTTTTTTTTTTTTAAGATTTTTTTATTTATTTGACAGAGAGAGAGCCAGCGAGAAAGGGAACACAAGCAGGGGGAGTGGGAGAGGGAACAGGCTTCCCAGCAGAGGAGGCTGATGTGGGGCTCTATCCCAGAACGCTGGGATCGCATCCTGAGTCGAAGGCAGACGCTTAACGACTGATCAACCCAGGCGCCCCCGTCTCTCTTTCTTTTTGATAAAATCATCATCCTCTTTGAATTGGTCTACCACATTCTTTTTTCAATTTTTTTCCAACAAAAACAAGTCTCATTTATTTGAATGGTTTCATTAAATAAGTCCACAAGGGTAACAAACCTCAGGACAAAGCACATTTGGACAAAAAGTCTAGTGTTCTGGGGGGCACCTGGCTGGCTCAATCCATACAGCGCGTGACTCTTGATCTCAGGGTTGTAAGTTCAAGCCCCAAGTTGGGTACAGAGATCACTTAAAAATGAAATCTTAAAAAAAAAAAATCTAGTGTTCTGAATTGGGGCAAAATGCCCAATCAGCGATTGAACCAGAACCCCCTAATATTTAAACTTACTTTACTTTTTACTCTATGTATTTGAATAACATAAAGAAAATAATTCAGAAAAAAATTCATGTGGAAAAAGATACGCTAGAAACAAAATAATTTGAAAAGTTTTAAGATCCAGTTTATGCCATAGGAGGAAAATAATTAAAGCCATTTTGTGTCAAAGTTTTCTGTAAGAGAAAGAGCCTCACAGCCATTAATGAATGAAGAATGAAGTGCTCTGTTGGGCTGCCCTGCCCTGGGCGATGTCTCCTTCTGTCCTGTATTACTTTAGATGCCTACCCTTTCTGCTCTACACTCGCCCTCTCCCAAGCATTTATGAGCAAATACATAGGCCAAGTGGATAACTTTCTTTAAAAAGCGTACGCCTGGAGGGCGCCCGGGTGGCTCAGTCAGTTAAGCATCTGCCTTCAGCTCAGGCCATGATCCCAGGGTCTTGCTTCTCCCTTTCCCTCTGCCTGCTGCGCCCCCTGCTCATGCTGTCTGTCAAATAAATAAATAAAATCTAAAAAAAAAAAAAAAAAAAAAGGTATGCCTGGGGTCCCTGGGTGGCACAATGGGCTCAGTGTCGACTCTTGATTTTGGCTCAGGTCATGATCTCAGGGGGAGCCCACATCGGCTCCAAGCGCAGCAGGGAGTCTGCTTGAGATTCTCTCTCCCTCTCCCTCTGCCCCTCCCCCGTGCGCTCACAAGTGCGCGCGCTCTCTCTCTCTCTCTCCAATAAATAAATAAATCTTACCAAAAAAAAGAAAAGTATTCCTGCCGTCCTCACCTCCACTTTCCAAGTACTTTTGGCTTGAACTTAACTCATTTTTGCAGCTCAAAGAGTCAGCATAAACTCCCATGAGGCAACAGGCAGGATCTTCCCCGCTTTGGAAGGTGGTTCCTTGTGCCTTGAGCCGGGTGAAGGGCTAGAAATGTACAATTTCTCCCATTCAGGGAACAAGAACAACACCCAAGAAATCAAGTCCCAGCCTCACTCCCTGTTTTCAGAGCCCTGAGGAGATCCCAAACAAAGCCAGTTAGGCAAGAATGTATTTAGAACTTTTAAGTTACTTTCTATACTGAAATTTAAATTTTTAATTATTATATTTATTGTAAATCCATCAGTTTTATCCTTTTATGGTTTTTTGTATTTTCTTGGTCTTGCTTGGAAGGAGCTTTCATAATCCCAATACTAAAAAAAAAAGAAGAAGAAGTTCACCTCTATTTATTTCTAGTACTTTCGTATGGTTTTGCTCTTCAATGTATCTGAATTTATTCTAGGGTCTTTCCCCAAATTTATGGGTCAGTTAATCCCTCTAGTCAAGCATTTCCCCATTTACTTAAATTCTCCCTTTAACAAGTACAATATTCTTTTATTCCCACAGCTGTTTCTGGATTATATTCTGTTCTATTGATTTATTCCACCGATTCTGTGTCTGTACTGCACTGTTTTTATTACTATAGCTTCAAGATATGTTTTGATATCCAAAAAGATATCCTCTCATTTTTCTTTACTTTCCCATTTTTTTCTTGGTTTTTTAAAAAAAATATTTCATTAGTTTCACAAACTAGAGTAAGTCTGAGTCTGTTTTCTCAACTGAAAAGATTAAGACTATGGGCTCTACAATCATTTGTGTAGGTATCAGTGTGGTCCCCCCAGGAAAATGGAAAGTCTTCGAGGTCTTTCAAGAAGAGATTTAATGTGGGGAATTGGTGACCCAAGATGGAAGGACTAAGAAGTCTAGTGCAAGACCAGAAAGCTACTCGACTGGGGGTGCAACAGGAGGAGGAGTAATAATGCTAAAGCCTGGAGATGGAGCCGCGCAGTGGCATCTAGAAGTACGTGGCAGAAACTGGGACCATGGAGCAAGAGACTGTAGAGAAGTCGGTAGGAGGCATAGTTGTTGCCAGAGACACCACAGGAAGCAAAGAGAGAGAAATGGGGAGAAATACTTGGTTTTCTCTCCTCCTCCCTCTCTCAAAGCTTCCACTATTGCTTCCCTTTGAACTAAATCAACCTGGAATCCAGAGAGCAAGGGAGTCTGGGAAATGTAGTCCTTGGTGATACAGCGTAGAGGTTAGAAAAGGCAAGGAGTTAATCTGAGCAAACTCAGGCAGTTGGCCACAACCACATACCGGTTGTGTGACCTTGGGAAAGTTGCTTAACCTCAGGTTGTCTCAGTTCCCTCCTCCAAAAAGTAGGGATAAATAACAGTAGTACTTACCTCCCAAGGCTATCATGAGGATTAAATGCATTAATATAGGTTAAACACCTTTAAAGCATGTAACAAGTATTATTTATCATTATTGTTATTCTGTAAAATGAAGATAACAATGCTTATCTTGCAGAGTTATGGTCAACAATAAAGAGAGATAATGACTGTAAAATGTTTGCATGTAAATGGTCGTGGGCTCTTCATAATTGTTAGTCCCCTTGTCCTCCAATGCCTCATCCTTAGCACATACTTAATAATGTCTGTAACTGATGATAACGATGGCCCCCCACTGGGCAGGAGGCAGCCTCCTGAGAGTTGGGAGGGGCACTCGTGCTGTGCTGGAAATCTGGGGATACTCTGGAGGGCTGGAGTTTTAGGGGTCTGGGCTATGCACAGGCCTACATCAACCAGTACCCCTACACAGGGAGATGCATTTGGAATGACATCCCGCATCCTTTTCAGACGTTTCTTCTCCTGCTGCCATTGGTGCCCCTTTTCTGCTTTTAGCCTGCTCTCATTGGCTGCTACTGATAGCTCTGCACCTCTGTGTTGGCATCTGTACTGAGTGTACGGTCCCTGTGTGTGGAGCGTGGAGTACGTCACCACTTACAGACGTTGCCCCATCTGACCCTCCGGACAAGCTCTCTAATGCAGACGGGCTGACTTCTTCATCCCTGTTGGGTAACAATGGAAGCCAAAACTTCAAGCAGACAAGTGGCAGACCCAAAGGCCCATAGGGACTTGGCACTAAACCATCTCACTCTAACTCAGGATTCTTCCTACTAATATCCCAGGCTGCCTCCCACGAGCACATGTGAGTTAATGTGCACACACATGCATGCCCGCACTCCACACGTACAATAGATTCGATATCCCTGCAGGGAAGGTTCATGCCTTGTCAATCTTAGTATTCCCCGCAGTAGATAAAGTGCCTGGCAGCTAGGAATTAATAAGTGATTGTGATATTGACTAGATCTTGACTCTGGAACCGTATTGTCCTGGGGGAGAGAGAGAGACACACAGATGAAGATCACTGCCAGAGGCAGAGTTCAAGACCGGCTTCACTGAACTCTGACAATGGTCTGGTCCTCACCCACACCCTCTCAGGCCACCCACAGAGCAGAAGGGCCCGGTCACCAGGAGAGGCTGAGATTCCCCAGGGACATGGATCTGCCCACCTGGCTCTGCCCCAGGACATGTAACAGTTCCTTCTGGGGAGTGGGAGCCCTGGCAGGCAAAAGCTTGCTAGAAAACATCAGTGCTAAGCACGCAACTGCTTCAGCTTCCCACCCAGGACCTGGCATTCACAGTGATGCCTGGGAAGCCAGTCGGAGCAGAAGCCTCATGCATGTGGGCACAGAGCGCTGGCAGGGGGCAGAGGACACTGGGAATTAGAATGAAATGGATAGGGCATCACTGTTTGCCAGGCATTGCCATATAAATGTACCCGCTTCTACTCTTCGCACAGCCATGGCACGACACTGCAGGACCCTGACTCAGCCCTTTGCACTTGCTTCGGCTCTGAACTTGCTCCCCTGCAACATTTTGCAGATTCTCCATACTCGATTGATTTGACTTGACTTGCATCTGTGCGCTCTCTCCTGATCCTGAGATGGGAGGCCGCAGTGTCCTGTCAGCCTAAAAGACTTCTGGAGCACGGGCATGGGGGTTGGCCCGGCGCAGGTGGCCCAGCCAACTGCCCACACCACTGCTACATGCTTTCAAGAATCCTGTTGGCTGTCCTATTCTTGCCTCTGCCCACAGAAGTCTCACCACCCTTGAGAATCAACAGGAAAAAGCAAGATCATGAATTCAACAATGAGCAGTGAGTGGAAAGAATAAAAGCAAAAGGCCTCCCACAGGGCACTCTGAGACCGCACACAGCCTCTGACTCCTGTATCTCTTGGGCCTCACTTCCTCTTCCACTCCCTCACATCACTCTTCACTATTCCTGGAATGTGCCAGGCTCACTCCTACCACAGGGCCTTTGCACCACTCTTCACCCAGATAGTCCCATGCTCCCTCCTGCTTTCTGTTCAGGCCATTGTTCTAATGTCAGTTTCTCCCTGAGACTTTTCTTTTTTTTTTTTTTTTTAAAGATTTTATTTATTTATGTGACAGAGAGACAGCCAGAGAGAGAGGGAACACAAGCAGGGGGAGTGGGAGAGGAAGAAGCAGGCTCCCAGCGGAAGAGCCCGATGTGGGACTCGATCCCAGAAAGCCGGGATCACGCCCTGAGCCGAAGGCAGACGCTCAACGACCGCGCTACCCAGGCGCCCCTCCCTGAGACTTTTCTTGACCACATTCTCTACTACGGCAAGCCCCCATCACACTCCGTTCCCCACCCCCCTGCTTTTTCCTTGGCACCTCTTACCATCCACCTTACTGATCTCGATGACTGCTCTCCCTGCCTCGGCAGTTTTGTCTGTATCTCCAGCACTGAAACGGTGCCGGACACTGATTCCTCCATGAATGAGGCTAGACTGTGAGCTGCTGTCAGGCAGCATGGGGTTTAGGTCGGCCCCCCTCCCTCCCGGGCCTGACTGCATTCATCTGTCTAATGACGTGGCGAGGGGGCACGTGCTTCTGTGCAAGCTGCCTTCCTGTGGTAATAATTGATGAGTCCAGACAATATCCTCTTACCACCCCGGAGAGGCCCAAACCGAAGTCACCCAGGGAAGGGCGACGGGAAGCAGCTGCCAGGATGACTAATGGGGATCTCAAGTGCCAGTCCTTCCAGGCGTCAGTGAGGCTCAGGACTGGGAGCTCCTGAGACTCGCATGGCGTCCTGGCCTGACCTGGCCCTAAAGGACCAGGAGGCACACTTGAAAAAGTAGCCCTATCTGAGGGAGTTGACACTGAGGCCTGGAAAAGGAATAGAGATTTGCTGAACTCTGTACAGAAATTTTGCAAAAGCAAAAATTCTAGGCAAGAACGCAGCAGCGAACCAGAGGGGCAAGGCCCTGACTTGCCCTGTGTGTTTACTTGTGAGTCCTGGTATGCCAACCGTTCCCGAGGCCTGGGCCCTGAGTCCCTTCGACCTCCTGCTCTCCAGCGCCTTAACTCTCCCCTGATCTACCAGCTACATCTAGATGGATAGATTTCGTTCACCTCCGAAACAGAACAACAGTGACAACAAACCGCACCCCTCCCGCCCCCGCTGGGTCAATGCAGCACTGGTCTCACCGTGTCCCCTCCTCACCCCAGCCACATAAGCTTTGTACTTCTGTCCAGCTTTCAGGAAACTCCGAATCCCTCTCTCATGACCACCTGCCTATGTTCAGTCCCACCGTTCCCTCACACATCCGCCTTCCACACCTGCTGGGCTCAGGGCTTCAGCGACCCCCAAATAGATCGTAGGGCCCCATGTTCAGCACATTCGTGTCCTCATCCAGGTTTCCCTGTCTGAACGGTCTCTTCCCTCCCTTCCCTCTGCCTCTGCTGCTCATCACGAATAAATCGACTCTCTCATCTTCGAGGGGAGGCGGGCTTCCTGACAAACTCTCCACCGCGCGAATGCGTGCTCACCGCGAGTGCGTCGCCAGGGGCCCCCGCGCATCTTCCCGTGTGACCGACGGTCCGAGGTGTTGGGTGTACGGTGCACTCTCTCTCCGAGAGGACGTCAACTCCTTGAGGGCAGAGACAAATTTTATCTTCCTGTAGCCTATACCGCCCGGCACCCACTCACCAGGCAATCAATCCATGGTAGATTTGACCCGGATTTACAGATATTTTAAAAGGATACATTTGGGGGAGACGTGTATTTGTTTCCAGATGTTGAGAGGAAAATGTAGAATCCGAGGTTGTCTTATGGTCCAAATACGACAATTTAAACTATGTATCCAAGTGGATAAACCTGAAAGGTAATTGGTAAATATAAAAAAAGAATCGTGTGTTAGGGTTGTTAGGTCATGAGTGACTATTTTCGGATAGTCTGTGAATGTTGTTAGCGCATTGTTTATGCATTTGAAGAGATTTTAAAAATGCATAGAGGGCTTTAAGTGTCACGAACACATTTCACTCTTAGGCCCAAACTCATTGAGTCTTTCTTAGGAAGTAAGTGGGAAGGGGAACGGGGTGGGCAGGATTGGTCATCCTTCGGAGACTTGGCTCAAGTCATATTTATACACGAACAGCTAAGCAGAGGCAAGTACAATTTTTGCCTGCAAATGTTCATTCCCTGGGGATGGGACAGAAAAATAAACAGTTTAAAATAACCAAATGAAATCACATGAGCTGTAAAGGTTTTTTTTTTCTCTTCTCAACAAGAATGGAAAGGTCATGCATTCCTCTTGCGTTTCCCGGCGTGTTGTGCCCTGAAGCTGCAGCAGTGGGGGGACGGCCCCGGGAGCGGCCCCGTACACCTGTCCATCCAGGCACGGACTGCGCTGGGCACCAGCTTCCTCTGAGGCTTTAACCTTTTTTTTTTTTTTTAAAGATTTTATTTATTTATTTGACAGAGATAGAGACAGCCAGCGAGACAGGGAACACAAGCAGAGGGAGTGGGAGAGGAAGAAGCAGGCTCATAGTGGAGGAGCCTGATGTGGGGCTCGATCCCAGAAAGCCGGGATCACGCCCTGAGCCGAAGGCAGACGCCCAACCGCTGTGCCACCCAGGCGCCCCCGAGGCTTTAATCTTTTTGACATGTTTATCTTATCCATCTCAGACTGTGGGCTCTCAGAGATGCGGACTGTATTCTTCCTGCCAAAGGGGCGGCCCTACAGCAGAGCTACATATCTGAGAGGAACCTGAGAGATCATTGCTCCGACCCCCTCATCAGACACCGGAGGACCAGGCTCAGAGAATGAGACATGTGCCAAGGCCACACAGCCAACGCTTTACTCTCTTTCTAGAGAGCTCTGGAGTGTTCAAGCCCAACCCCTACAGAGTTGCTGCTCAGGTTGGGTATTTAGAACTTTCCTCTGATGAGCGTGTGTTGAGCCTATATCCTCTAGGGCAGAAAGACTGCAAAAGGCCAACAGTAAACCAGCCATGCTCCCGATTTAGCGCAGAAGATGGTGCAAGTTCCCCGACGACCAGAATGCGGCAAGGAGGAATTGTTGAGAGGAAGGAGCCCCCGACGTGGTGGGCTAAGGGAGGCTCCCTTGGCATCAAGCTGGCCTGAAGGGGTTGGGCTTGCAGATAAAGTCAGAGGCACGGACCCTGTAGCAGCCGTTTAACGAATACTGAGCACCAACTACCACGTGCCAAGCAAGGTTCTGGACACTCGGGAAGCAAATCTCTCCCCTCGTGGAGCTTACATTCCAGTAAGAGTAGGGACAGACGCCACGCAAGATACAGAAGGACAAGCAGGTTAGGTGGGCTGGTGAGAATGTAACATGGCCCAGCCGCTGTGGAGAACAGTGTGGTGCTTCCTCAGAGAGCTAAACAGAGCGTTATCGTTTGTTTCAGCAATTCCACTTCTGGGTATATACTCACCCCATGCCGACATCTGGGGCCAGAGTGATCCGAACAGAGGGGTTAGCAGGTACAAAAGGCCCAAGGCAGAAACAGCAAGGAGACCAGAGCCATGGCCATGAGATCCGTTGGTTTATATCTGTGCCTCTTCGGTCAATTCCAGTGGTGCCAGGGAAACCACTTAATGATGAAGCTGAGAAAACCTTTCCCGGGCGAGGTGGGCAGTGTGGGGGGCAGATACACAGTGCATAGGGCCTTGGTTGGGTGAGGGTTTGGGGGAGTGGTTTGGCTGTATTACACTCCGAGCAAAGTCACTATAGACGCTAGCTGTTGCCTTTCGTTGGGGAATGGGATCACTCGGAGCATAAGAGTTGCGTGTGACCACAACTTCACTTCTCTGGAAACAATTCTGCTAGTGCCGGAACTGAAAATTCTTTCTTCATGACCTCCTGGTGCTCTGGGAGAACACTGGTTTGCGTTTCTCATTATACCGCTCTCAGAGCTCCTGGGAGTGGAAGAGGCCCCGGTCAGACTTTCATGATTTTCGCTCCCATCAAACCAAGGAGAGAGGTGGATAGAGAACTCACCACAAGGACACCCCCCATGCCCCAAGATGATTCCTTTCCATAACTTCGAACTTTCATGCCAGGGGCATTATATAAAAATAAAGCCACAGTAGCCAAGTGCAAATTATATCATTATAGACAACGCTGTGAAATGAAGTGTTTCTTTCAAGATATTTTAATTGCCAGATGCAAAAGATAGTAGGATCCGTTCTTGTTAAAACTTCGCCAGCCTTGTGCTAATGCCCACTGTAGCTTCATTAAAGGCCCTGGGGCATCGCTGGCAAGAGACGATTGGCCAAGAACCAGTGATGACTTCAGCGTGAGCGCTCTCAATCGGCCAGCCCCCACCATCTTGCCCTGGTCTGCACACCAGCTGCCCGACTCAATCTGATTTGTAGCTCCCATTGGGTTGGTAGTCTGGCCTCATGTAGAGGCTAACACTCACATTATAGAAAAAGTTTTAGAGAACTAGCTTGAAGTTTAATGCTGAGGGATGTTGTGGGCCTGAGGGTGATCTCTGGAGGGGTCTTCTCTGGAATTCTCTGCTAGGACCCTCAAAGCCACAGTGTTATGGAAAGTGCATAGGAAGGAGCAGGAGACAGGAAGTCTGAGGTTTAGCCACAGTTCACCTCTGTGCTGGTTATCTTTTGTTTGCTTAACGCACCCCAGAGGCACGCCCTACTCTTCTCTGCCCTGTCTTATGCCCCAGAAGGCTGGCCTCTACAGACCTCAACAGGCTCCCTTGCCCTCTGGCTTTACTGCCACCAATGAGGGTCTCCCAGTAGGAGAGACAGGTTGGGTGTGTGTTCCCTGACTTCTTCCCAGGTCTCTGCAGGCTGCGGCCAGCTCCTCCCACTGCAGGTCTGTCTCCAGCTTCTGGTAACATTGCCCTGGGCCCTCCTCTCTCCTTCTTGGGGCCAGGTAGCTCCCGCAAACACTGGGCTGTCCCCTGTGGCTCCCCACGCCCTGCCCCCACTTTTGGAAAGAGTCCTGAATTCTGCTGAAATTACCCAGTTAGAGTGTGTCCTCAGTTTCCTGCCAGGACCCTGACTGCTGCAGCCACTAGGGAGCTGGGTGACCCTGGTCACAGCCACTTAGGCACCTCGGTCTTGGTTTCCTCATCCTTTTTTTTTTTTCTTTTAAGATTTTATTTACTTACTTGAGAGAGAGAAAATGAGAGAGAGCGCGCGAGAGGGGGGAAGGTCAGAGAAACAGACTCCCCGCTGAGCAGGGTGCCATGTGGGGCTTGATCCCAGGACCCTGGGATCTTGACCTGAGCCAAAGGCAGACGCTTAACCGACTGAGCCACCCAGGCGTCCCGGTTTCCCCATCTTTAAAATGGAGATAAAAGCTCCAGTTCTTACACTCTTGGTCCACAGAGTATTTAAAATGAATACAAAGTGCGAAACATGTATTCAAAATAAATACGCTTTCTAAGTTGCACAATTCCAGGAATGCCTAAAAACCTGCTCTCTTTTCTATGGCATGATACTGCTACCAAAAAGCCGGCACTTTGAATAGTTTCTGTGAAATATGCATGGGCTTTTGTCGAGTGCGCAAAGGCTAACCGGATTTCACTGTGACACACCCAAACCCATTAGGTGGCTAATACTTCGATTCTAAAATCTATCTCAAACTCAAGAAGACCGATACTACAAAACCATTGTTAATATTTTGCACCCATCAGGGTGGTAACGATTAGCATTTTACTAGAACAACATCTAAGCATAAATATTAACCTATTTTTCATTTTGGATAAATAAAACTAGCTTTACTATCACCACTGGCTACCGTGAGGCAACCTGGTGTAGGAAAAAGATATTGTCAGACTTAAAAGATGGGTGCAAAGTACCAGTTCTGACATATCCTTTACGCAACGCATTTAACCTGGTACCGCTTTTATCAGATCTGTAAACCGGGGGTGAGAGCTGCCTCCCTTACTTACAAAGGAGATAACAGTGAAAGTCCTTCGTAAATGAAACTGGGCTGTTTGCAATTGCTCCCCCAGGCTTCTTCAAATACGTCATCTCTCCCATTAGTCTCATCTGATTGAGATAAGTGGGGACAACCGAAGGCTGCTCTGATTTGAGACTCAGAGGGGGATGGCGTCGATCTTGGGGAAGACAGTGGGGGACGAGGCAGAAAGAGGGCCAGATGTCCTGATTAGCCCAGCAGCAAAGAGATTTCAGCCACCCAGGGCTGGCTGCAGTCCAGACACAGAAATGAGTTCAGCGGCAAAGAAGACCAGTCCTGGCCCTCGAGGACTTTATCCTTTAGCCAGAGAGCTAAGTGTAACGCACAGAAAATCGCTTAACAGGGGGTTATAATCGCCAAAGTGTGCGGTTCACAGGATGCCACAAGCTCATGGTACACGGGAGTATCTAGTCAGGCTTCGAGGAAGAGCTGGGCCTCCAGGGGAGCCTGGCGGGCAGGGGTGGGGCTTGGGCACCGTGCACCCAGCAGGGAGGAGGCTGGCTGTGGGGAGGGGAAGCGACTTTAAGAAGGTAAGTAGGGCCCAGATTTCTAAGGCCCCGCAGAGCCAGGCTTGATAACATTTGTATTCTACGCGTTAGGAAACAGAAAACTACTGCACATTTTTAAGCAGAGTCCTGAGGTGAGGGTGGATTTTTAGGGAGATGGGCTTTGTAGAGATGGGCCCGATCAAGGGATGGAGAGACAGCAGACAAAAGATTTTTTTGTTCGCTCTTTTAAAGAAACCTAAATATTTACAGTATAACCCATGAATTAGGACAGGTGGTTTTGCTTCCTGTCAAAGACAAGGCCTTCCCAGAATATTTGTTTTCCCTTTCATTTTTTTCCTAAGTAGGGTTCATGCCTAGCGGGGGGCTCAAATCTCAGAGAGCCAGAGTCGCTTGCTCTGCAGACCGAGCCAGCCAGGTGCTCCTCTTTTCCCTTTTTTAAAAAATTTTTAGAAGATTTTATTCATTTATTTGATGGAGAGAGACAGTGAGAGAGGGAACACAAGCAGGGGGCAGCTGGAGAGGGAGAAGCAGGCTCCCCACCGAGCAGGGAGCCCCACGAGGGCCTCAATTCCAGGACGCTGGGATCATGACCTGAGCTGAAGGCAGACACTTAACCAGCTGAGCCACCCAGTTTATTTACTCTTCCAAACAAGCCGTTTACACAACTGTGAGGTGTAGTGCGGTGTACTGTACGGTAGTGCGCCGTAGGCCCTGCAGGCCCTAAATCAGGTGGGGTCTCTGCTTAAGGCTTTGCAAAGCTACAGCCGCTAATTCCCCGCTTGTTATACTCAAGTGATGTGCGTGTGCATTAAAAAAAAGAGGGGGGACTTTCACAATATTAACCCATTGGTATTTCAGAGATGACCACGGAGGGTCAATTTAGCACCTTTTATTTTTTGGTAATCGGCTCTCCTTTATTATCAGACTTGGCCCAGCAGCTGAAGCCTTTCTAGCTGTCGAGCCCAGGTTGGCTCTCAGAAGCGCCTGGATTGCCTCCCTCGGGGGCTAATGACCTTTTGTCTCAGGTCCAAGTTGTTTATTGATCTTCCCTAGGCTATTTGAGTCATTAAAAGAAATCTATTAGTTTGCTTTTTCAATTCTCTATTCCTTAGAATTTTACTTCCTTATTTTAAATACGACAGAATAAAGGAGCCAGGCCTACTTTTTGGTGTTTTTTTTTTTTAGCAGATTTTGAGGGGGGAGGGGGCGGTGGGCCTACCACGAAATAGAGAAAGAGGGAACTATCTTTTTATTTGTTTTTTTAGTTTTAATTTTCTCCCTCGCATTATCATAATCACCATCATGTCGTAGAATGGAATGTGTATTGGCACAGAATATATGGGAGGCACTGTCCTACATGAATGTCAAGACTCCTGTCCTCTGGGGGCTACGATCCAGGTGGAGTCTGTCTGGAATAAGCTCCATATCCTGAGTCAGGACAGCAATCTGGAGGAGGGCAAGGGTCAAAGGCTAAGAGAGGCAGGGAAGGTATGGAGGAGGTGGGGCCCTGAGGGCTCTGTTGGGGGCATCTGGGCGTGGAGGTGGGGAACACCAAGCAAAGCTGCTGGGGAGGCCAAGGCAGGCAGGCGGGTGGCGTCTGAAGGAGTGGGTGTTGGGAGTACGCCAGAGAAGAGGTGTGTGTATGGCAGTTGCGGGGTGTTGCTAACTCTGAGAAGCCAGGCCCATGTCTCAGGGCAGGGGCTTGGAACCCCTGCTCTGTGGCTGGCTTTAGGGGGCCTGAACCCTGAAACCGCGCTGACAGAGGGCGGAGGAGCTCCTCATGCCGGGCCTTGGTTCTGGATTTTATTCTGTGGAAGCCATTGAGTTTGGGGGCCAAAAAGAGGGGTCTGGTGGGGAAAACAGTTCTGCTCTGGGTTTTTGTGGTTGCTGCTGTTTGGTTTTTACTATTTAAAGATTAACCCAGCAGTGATGGTTAGAATGAGGAGGAACTCAAGCAGGGAGATGATTTCAGTCCCTTGTGGCTCAGGCATGAAGTGAAAAAGGCCCAAACACGATGATGGAATGGGCAGGAGAAATATTATAAAAGACGAATTGGCAAGCGTAGGAGATGGCGCGTGATGGGCGAGGGGAATGTAGCCGTGCGTCAAAGTGACTGGGGCCTCAGCCAGGCCCAGCGTAACTAGGTTTATGCACAGCCCTGGCTTGTGTCTATAACTTATTGCTTCTAGCAACAGACTGCCCCACTTCCAGTTGCCGGAGGAGCATTTTCTTGAAGCATCTTTTCAAAAGGGTGTATGAGTGACCAACAAACCTTTGGGCTCCTTCGTAGACTGAGAAGCTGGGCCAGGACACCCTACTGAGCTGAGGGTGATCAAATATGTGAGAGTTTCCAGGGGAAAGTCACAACAGGCCTTAAGGATTCATCAGGCTTCACCAGTATATCTTTCTTTTAAATTATTTTTATATGGGTAACATAAAACCATAGAAGAGAGTGGAGAGAACAGGAGAAAGGATTTCTACTGTTGGCTTTGCCCTATTGATCCCTAAATAATCCTACTACATGCCCAAAAATAAAAGTCAGTATTTGTTGAAAGCCTACTACAATCAAGGCTCTCTGGGATTTAAAAACAATGAATGGAAAGGCAAGGTATTTACAACAAAGAAACTAAAGTTTTTTATTATCACTTTCACTGGGTTGAAGAGATAGTAAAACTTTTCTTATCTTGAAAAGAAAAGAAATGGGTCAGAATGCTGTTTCCAGATATCTGTTTGGTTTTCACGGGCTTTTGGCTTTGGGCCACCGAGCTCTCCTCTCCTGTCTGGGGCCCTGAGTGGTGCGTGTGAGCTAGAGAGAAGCCACTCGGGCCACAGGGGAGATGGTCTAAATCTCCCAGGCCATGTTGTCGCCTCTTGTGCACAAAGTGGGTGCCAGGGCGGTGCAAATGGACAGGTTTCTCTCTGGCCCTGCCTCAAAGCCCCTTTCCAATAGGTCTGATAGATGCCGAAGAGGAATGTTGTGGGGATGAGGCTTGGGACCAGGTGGGAAGCTGGGAACCCCTTGGGAAAACAAGTCAGTGTTATCTAGACAAGGTGCAAATGTATAAACCTTGGACCCAGAAATAACCCCAGAGAATCTCTCGACTGTGGCCCCTAGAGTTGCCTGCAGGAACGTTCCCAGCGATACTGCCTGCAAGAGCAAAAAAACGCCAAACAACCCAAACATCTGTTGAGAGGAGAAGGGAGAAGAAAACGACAGAGTAGTCCCATGGTAGAAGGTCATACAGCTGCATGCCACAGCAGGGACAAATGGCACAAACGGCACACTGAGTGCCAAGAAAAGCAAATAAAAGAATACATACTGTATGATTTGTTTCGTATAAGGTTCAAAAGCATGCAAAACCAGCATGCTGTTCGGGGAAGGGTATTTTTAGGGTAAAATTATGAAGAGAAGTATAGGAAGAGTCAACACGAATTTGGGAGGGGGCTGGGAGGGGGAGGAGCAGGGGAGAGGCACGCAATGGGGCTTTGGGGGCGTGGGCTGTATGTAGCCTCTGTCTAAGCCGGGCTGTATGTGGCTCTCTGTTTGTTTTTTATATTTTGCTCATGTGATTTATTCTTTTGTGTGCATTCAATATTTAGCTAGATTTTGAAAACCTAGATGGGGCGGAAGTCTCCTGCCAAAGATGTGATTACAAAGCCTAATCCTCATAATCCTGGAACTCGAAACTCATCAAGTCTGTCTTGGTTTAACCATCACACAAATAAAATGAAAAGGCCAAGTATATATATGGAGCTAATATAGATGGCGCAGCATGACCCAAGGGCCCCGAGGTTCTCCCCCTTCCTGGGTCGCATTTGCCTTTGACATTTCTTCCTTTTTATATTTCATTCGTGATTGCACTCAACGACATTTCTTGAGTATCTCCTGAGTGAGGCACAGTTGATGTTGTGAGGACGGGACAGTGGAGAGCATGACAGACGTTGGTTCCTGCCCTCGTGAAGAAGACGGATAATTAAGCATTACAGATAAATGAGGACCGGTGACACACAGAACTGCAGACGGCTGGGGGGGCCACAGGGCAGCGGCCGCCACCCGAGCCGCTGACCACTGATGTACTTTAGAGAGTAATAAGAGACGGTTACTGCGTGTCAGGCTACGTTCTAAGCACTTTATGAATTCTCTACAGCATATAGTAACACACCGAATCCTCACAACAACCCCAATGAGGTAGGTGCTACCATTATCCCCATTTTACAGCGGAGGAAGCCGAAGCACAGGGGGGTTGAGTGACTAGCCCAAGGTCACACAGCTAGGAAGTGCTGAGCCAGGATTCCCACCCGGGCACACTGGTGTTCTTAAGCACCACGCTCTGCTGCCCCTCATGCTTCCCTAAGAAAGTGGCATTCTGGCTGAGACCCGAGAGATGAAGAGCAGTCAGGCCAGTACAGGGGAGGGCGATGGGAGTTCTGGGCAGAGGGCCCATGTATGTATCACTTGAAGGTGTTACAAGGAGCTAAAATAAATATTTAACCACAAAAATATGAGAAAGAGCCATCCAGCTGAGAACAGTTCTCCTTTTTTTTCTTTTCTTTTCTTTTCTTTTCTTTTCTTTTCTTTTCTTTTTCTTTCTCTCTCTCTCTTTCCAGACTTGGCCTAGAAGAAGCAGTGCAGGGATGAGGTGAGGTCTGGGGGAGGTGGTTCGAGCTCTGGGCAAGAGGCAGACCCTGGTGCCAAGGCTCCGAGGGTTTCTAAAGGCCCATGGCAACAACTGCCAAGGCTCCTGGGAAAATCCCCAGGCATCCAGGGTCCTGTGGCTTTGGCAGTCCCTCTGTCCCCTCTTGGCCTCGTTTCCCAAATGGACCCAACATCAATCAAGGACAAGAACCTAAGACACGACCTAGCAAACAGCTGGCAAACTATTTTTAAAAATCCAATTTAAAGTTGTGTATGTGTAAGCCCCAGTGTATTTCTCTGGGGGATTCTATCTTTCAAGTGGAAATTTTTTTTTAAAGTCAAATAAGGTAATCTCTATTTTGATTCCCATCAAACCCCAGTGCAGGGCCCCGCAGCCTACGGTAAGCGCTAATCACTTTAAGCACAGGCAAGTCGGAGCTTGGGAGTCAGGACGACTCCAGGACCCACAGACAAAGGTCAGGACTGCTGGTATTTATTGTGTTAACACTGTCAGTGTGTGTTGGGCTTTGTCCAGCAGAAGAGAAGGAAGAGAGGACATTAGCTGTGGCTCCTGGAGGGTGGGGAGAGCGAGGCTTTCTGGGATCGGCCCATCTGTTGCCCGGCTTCCTAAATCTTGGACTCCCTCTGGCCCCTTCCAAGAGAACAAAATACTAAAGCTCTCAGAAGAAACAAGAGTGAGGTGAGAGCAGGGTCTGGGGCAGGACACGGAGCAGAGAAAGTGAGAGGGAAGGCGGACAGGGGTGGGGGCACAGGCCGCCAATACTCCCCAGCGCCTGCTTGTCTAACTCAGGGTGCTGGTGTTTTAGTGACTCTGCGGCCGCCAGGCCTTGGCTTCGGGAGCCAGTGGCAAGATAAAGCATCTTGTCCTGGGGCCAGCAGCACAGCGTATCCTGTGAGGATGACAGCGTTTTGCTGCTTCTAACAAATGTCTTTTGCATTCAGCAACCCAGATTTATGTGTCTGGGCTTTTCTTCTTTCTGAGGCCTACACTGGATAGATACATCTTGGGAAGGATTTTGCCAGCTTTCTTTCTTTTTTTTCCCCAGGCACTTGCTAAGTTTCCCTTTTTCTCTCAAACAAACAAACTCTAGGATAATCATCCAAAGGACTGTTGGCCACCTGAAGAGTCAAGCCTGCTGTGGCCACAAACCCAATCAGAGTCCTCATCCAACATCTTTGCAGGTGAATGTTTTTTTTAGTCACTGGAAGGAGAGAGTGGGACTGGGTAGGCATCCTGGGGTAAGGAGGAGAGGGTCCCAGTCGGGACAGATAGGCCCGGGGTGGAAGGAAGCTCCTGACAGAAACACTTTATACTTTGCTTGCTGTGAGGGGACCCAGGGAGACACTGCAGGAAGCTGCTCTCAGCAGGAAGGCTGTTCTATTAGGAGGGGAGCAGGCCAGGGAGCCCAGTCAGAGGAAGGCTCTTCAGACAGCCCATGAGCCTATAAATGTCACTTCCCGGGACTCGTAGTCACCGGTGTCTGCAGCCATGAAGTGATTGATCACAGTTTCAACCAGGCAGCTCATGTTCAAGCCTCAGTCATTAAAAAGTCATTCTCATATTGAATTAATGGACACCGAGCCCTAAGCGCCCACTGGGGGCTGGGGTATGGTTAAGTGCTCTCTAAACATGAGCCAGTACCATGAGTATTATCCAGCAGAAAGCTGCCTCCCCCCGAGAGTTAGCCACCGGCCCCGTGCTCTCTTCTAACGCAACCTGGCCCATGCCTGATGCCCTCTGTTTTCATTTCTGTAATAAACATCTTTAGTGTTTTCTGGTACTGCACAGCTTCCAGACACAGCCCCATCGTTGCCCTCTATAGACAATTCAAGTTATCAATGGCCCTTTTGAAACATTTGAATCACGGTACCCAGGATTGAATCTAAAATGTCCGGTATCTTCTGATCATCCAAGAATACAGTGGAAAAGTACTCCTTGAATTCTCTCACCTGTTGATACACAAACCATTATGCTGGCAGGTGTGAAGGGCTGGAGACATGCAGATGAATAAAACATAGTGCCTGCTATTTATAATCCATCGTACCCAGATGGGTCAATGAATCGTGGTCCGATCACACCATGAGATATTATAGGGCGATGGAAACGAACTATGACTGCACACAACAATGTGGGTGACTTCCCAAACACGATGTTGATTCAAAGCCAGACACGTAAGAGTACCCATCATTTGGGGCCTTGTTTTCTTTAATTTACAAAAACAGCCAAAACAAATCTACACTTTTGAAAGACTGGATAGTGGTTGCCTTGGGGAGGGAAATAGAGAGTGCAAGAGAGCACAAGGAGGGTCCTGGGGGGTGTAACGCTTGGTTTCTTCATCTGGGTGCTGGCTGCATGACTGTGTTTAGTTGGTGAAAATTCTGTGAGCGACACATTTACAACAGGTGCCTTTTTCTGCTTGGATGTTGTGTTATCAATAAGAACTTAAGGGGGAAAATGTGCATAGGATCAAGGTAATTGGAGGAGACAGCGAGATAACTTCAGCGCAGCAGGGCAGATGCCATGAAGAGGAAGACATAATGCGTGATACAGTGATATTGACGGAGAAGGAGCAGTAGGGATGGCTCAGGGATGGAAGAGGGTCAGTGGGCCTCCTTGAGGGACCCCAGCGCTGAACAAGAAATGAACCTCATCCTTGGAGGCTGAATACTTGGGAAAGAAGGCAAATGCTGTTTTAGATCTATTTACAGGGAGAAGGCTGAGATGTTCAAAGCACTCATCCTGAGGGCCTTGCTTGTTCCTTGAAGTAAGAAGACAAAAGAGGTCACAAAGATGAGAGTGGAAGTAAGATGTGAGGAGTGAACACGATGCTGATTTAGAATAAGAGGGATGAGAGCCAGAGCGAACCAAGGGTAAGTAAAAATAAATTGATGGGTGGCAGAGAGAGAGCCCAGCAGAGGTATAAACCATGAACTTGGTGGGGGGCCGTTCTCACTGGGTAGGTGGCCCTTTTCAGGAGCAAAACCAGGAAATCCAAGGTTGGGATTTTACTGGGCAGATGTGGCAGAAGAAGGGCAATTTTCACTGGTGAGGGAGTAGCTTAAAAAATCAGCCAGTGTCCAGCCAGGAGCAGGGAATGGTCGCCCATGACCCCAGTCCCTCCTGTTCCTCTCAAGCTCTGATCGCTCACACCTCAGCCTCCCTTGGGTCCTCTTCCCCTACTCAACACTTAAAACTGGGTATCTGTACAGTGCCACCTTGAATTGGGGCCTTGTGTGTGTGTGTGACACAACTTCCTTATACTCCATTTCCATTCCCACCTGATCTGATGTGTTCCATCTCCAACTCAAAATTGGCTGAGCTCCATACTTCTACGTCTACTCAACATAATCAGACTCAATGTGTTCCTCAACTCAGTGCATTCAGAATTGAACTCTTTATTTTCTTCCCCATCCTCTTCTGGTCTCTAACCCTCTCTTTCCTTCCTTTGCCACCCACTCAGCTGCCTGAGGCAGATGGCTGGGCCTCCTCATCCAATCAGGCACCATGGCTGTCAGTTGTCCTTTTAAATAACTCTCCCAGCTGAGGCATTCTCCACCCCCACCATTACCTCCTAAATCTGAGCCCTGCTCTGTTGCAAAGACCTCTGACCAGTCGCCCTGACTCTAGTCTCACATCTCTCCTCCACGGTCCAGGCTGCTGCCCTGGGGGTCTTCCCCAAACCCCAATGATCTGGTCACAGTGCTTTTATTAATGCACCTAAAATAAGCTGGCCCTGTATCAGGACCAACCAGAGTCTCCCACCAAAGACATCCCTCTTCTTACTCTTCCATATCCCTCGAATACTTTTTCCTGGCTTTTAAAATATTTATTTTAAGAAAAGTCTTACATTCCCATGGTAAAAACAAATCAAATATGATAGAAAAGCATCAAATAAAAAGCCAGTTATTTTCTCCTCCCTCCAACCCCCCAGCACCATTCTCCAAAAGTTACCAACAGTTCTTATGTATCCTTCCTGAAAAAACAGTCGGCAGCTACCTGCATATATTTTAACACTTAACACAAATGAGATCATATTGCTGTGCGAATTGTTTTGTTTAAAAAAAAAAAACGAACAGACCACATTTTGAAGATCTTTCCATGTTCTCCCTCACGTATTAATGATTTCACACTTTTCCATTACGTGGCTGTACTGCACTGGCCCTCTGCTGATGGATGCCTGAGTGCTCTACAGTTCTTTGTTATTACAAACGATGTTGCAGTGGACATGATTTTGCACATGATTTTGGCATAATTTTGCCAGTCTATCCCTAGGGCAAATTCCTAGGGGTAGAATTGCTGAGTCAATGAGAACAAACATTCAAAATGTTGACAGACATTGCTAAATCGCCCTCCAGAAGAGTTGAATCTGTTTACACTCCCAGGAACGGTATATGAGGGTGCCTATTGCCCCATAATCTTGTAAACACTGGACCTTACCAAACTTTTATTCATTTGCTGAGTTGATTGATGACAAATGGAATCTCATTGTTTTGTGATACTTTTTTTTTTTTTTTAACTATGAGAGAGGTCGAATACTTTTCACATATCTACTAGGTATTTGTGTTTCTTATAGACTGCTCATATCCTCTGCTTGTTTGGTAGTTAGTTTATGAGTCCGGGTATATGAACCATTGTCTAGTCTCCCAGGGAATTTAAGAGATTGATAGAATTCCATGAATTTTATCTTTGCCCAAGTATGAGCTTCAAGCAATCAGAGGATTGAGTGGCCCCCGAAAGTTCATATAAGGGCTTTTCCTGGAGCCTTCTGTCCACTGATGCTTGGCTCAATCAGCTGACCACTCCCTCCTTCTTGTGCAACCATTGCCCCCAGAAGAAACCCCATACTCATTAGCGATCACCTGCATTCCCTTTTCTTCTCAGTCCCTGGCTACCACTAACCTAATTCCTATCTCTGTAGATTTGTCTACTCTGGACATCTCATATAAATGGATATCATAACCCTTTGTGACTGGGTTCTTTCACTTAGCGTCATGCTTTCACTGTTCATCCATGTCGTATTATGTATCTATACTCCATTCTTTTTAATGGCCAAATAATATTCCATCGTATGGCCACGTCTCATATTGTTTATCTACTCATCTGTTGATGGACATGCAGTTTGTTTCCACCTTTTGACTATCATGAAAAAAATGCTATGAACATTTGTGTGTAAGTTTTTGTGCGAATATGTTTCAACTCTGGAAACTGAAATTAGGACTGAAATTGCTGGGTCATATGCTAACCGTTTAACTTTGTGAGAAACTACCAAACTGTTTTCCATTTTCCATTTCCACCATCAATGTATCAGTGTTCTAATTTCTCCACATCCTTGCCAACATTTGCTATTATCTTTTTTATTACAGCCGTGCTAGTGGGTGTGAAGTGGTATCTCATTGTGGGTTTGCTTTGCATTTCTCTAATGACTAGCGATATGAACATCTTTTCATGTGCTTATTGGACATTTGTATATCTTCTTTGGAGAAATGTCTATCCAAATCCTTTGCCCATTTTAAAGTTATCTTTCTTGTCTTTTTATTATTGAGTTGTTAGAATTTTTTTTATATATTCTAGATACAGACCCTTACCAGATATATAATTTGTAAATATTTTCTCCATTCTGTGAGTCATCTTTCATTTTGTTAATAATTTCCTTTAATACAGAAAAGTCTTTAATTTTTAGGAAGTTCAATTCATTTATTTTTACTTCGGTTTCTTATTCTTTTGGTGTCATAACCAAGAAACCATTTTCTACTCCAAGATCATGAAGAGATACTCCTACATTTTCTTCTAGGAGTTGTGTAGCCTTAGCTCTTACGTTTAGATCTTTGATCTATTTTAATTTTTCTATATGGTGTGAGGTGAGGACCTAGTTTCATTCTTTTGCATGTGGCCATCCAGTTGTTCCAGCACCATTTGTGGAAAAGACTATTCTTTCCCCCATTGAATGGTCTTGACACCTTGGGTTTATTTCTGGACTCTCAGTCCAATTCCTCCAAACTTTCTTTAATGTGCTTCATTACATATGTGTGTATATATATATATATATATATATAAGCTTAAAGAAATAACTATAAAGAGGAAGGGATGTCTGTATTCATTGTTTTGTTCCCAAGAGGAAAACTTACATGGGATTCATTTACTATTTTTTTTTAAAGATTTTATTTATTTATTTATGTGACAGAGAGACAGCCAGTGAGAGAGGGAGTGGGAGGGGAAGAAGCAGGCTCCCAGTGGAGGAGCCCGATGTGGGACTTGATTCCGGAACGCCAGGATCATGCCCTGAGCCGAAGGCAGACGATTAACGACTGCGCTACCCAGGCGCCCCAATTTACTATTAAAAATTCTCTTTGGTGATGTGGTTACTTAGAATAAGAGCAAAAACTGAGTGTGGTACAAGAGTCTTCAACACCCACTCCCCCCACTCCAAATGCTACCAAGTGTATCTGAGGAAACTTCAGGATGAAAGCATGGCAGGAGGCTAAGGGGACAGGGTCAGAGTCTGGTAGTGTCACTGGTGGCAGCCACGGGCCTGGGCATGGGCAAGAGTCCAAGGAGAGGGCAGATTCTGTACCTATCAGGCCACATCTACAAGGGCTATCCATAGGGTAGTTTGCGAAAGATGGTTCTCAGGGCTCAGCCAGAGTTTAGACACCATCGATGTAGTCCAATCTCCAGGTAAAATTCTCAATCCAAAGGAACGACTAGGGCAGTATCTCTGGAATAGACAGATATCACTGAGCCACAGGGAGCTGGCATTTCCCTGTGACTCTGGACCATGAGTAGTGAATTTGTAGGTCTTGAACAATTTTCTCTACTAGGTACTTGTCCAGCAAGGGCTAGGTCACTTACTGTTTAAGTCCAAGACCACCTACAAGGAGAGCAGATAGTGGCATTCACGAGTATGTTTTGCCCCTCGAAGAGTAGACGTGAGGCACCATGTGTGTGTCCGTGGGGTGCCCCACTTCTACTCCAGGGCTCAGAATGTGTGGTCAGCTGGTGTTCTTTGTTCCCAGCTTGGGAGGCCATCTCCACACTGCCTGTAGTTTTCCTCTGGGCAGCGAGGGCAGTGGCCAACCTCAATCTGCTTCACCACCCTCTTTGCCCATGTTGCTCCCATATCCAGTGTCCATAGCCCTGCCAAGTGAGACTATTCCCTGTCAGAGCCAGAGACTCAAGTCTGTAGTAGTCCACAGACAGGGCCTTATAGTCAGTGGGGCTGTGGGCTTCATAAAGTATGACTTTTAGGGACTTACAATTTCATTCCAATCCCCAGACGGAATGAAGGCAAGGCTGACTCATGAACTCCAGCATTAACAACAATCCTTCAATGTTTGCAATAGTTCAGTGGTTCTTAACTGGGGAGCACATTTTCAGTTGTCACAACTTGCGGGGGGGGTAGGAGCTACTGACATCTAATGGGTAGAGGCCAGGGTACTGCTCCATATCCTATAATGCACAGACTAACTCTCCATAACAAAGAATTATCCAGCACAAAATGTCCATACTGAGAAGGTGGGAGAAAACCGGCAAAATACCTGATTAATAGCATCTGTGTATTTTGGACCAGAGAGTCATCACACTTTCACTAATATTTCTGCGTGCTACTGGGATCTGGCTCACAAAAAGTTTCTGCCTGGACCGTCCTGAGTTGTTTCTTTTACAATCTCTTCTACATAAGTTCTAAACAATTTGAGGTTCAATTCTTGGAGTATTCTCTCCTCTCAAATAGGTCTAGGTAGATATTCTTCCAATTTTTGTGGCTTTTTAACTCCAAAACAATGTTTTAAAAGTATATGCTACCAGCATATTTTTTACAAGATTCTATTTATTTATTTATTTATTTATTTATTTATTTACTTATTACTTATTTGAGTGGGGGAGGGAGAAGGACAAACAGACTCTGCTGAGTGTGGAGCCGAAAGCTGGGCTTGATCCCAGGAGCCTGAGATCATGACCTAAGCTAAAACCAAGAGTCAGATGCTCAACTGACTGAGCCGCCCAGGCGCCCCTACTACCAGGATATTTTTAAGTAGATATCTAACGTTTTTCATCATAAGTACATTTGAAAAGTTGTAACTTTCAGCATATTGTAAATACTGGCATTTAAAACATACTAAACCTAAAATATGCCTAAAAGAATCTAAATACCATAGAGTTAACAGCCACCATCATTCATTTAAAACAATCCATGAATAAAAGGTAATCATAAATAAAAATTAAAATACATGATCAAATTCCTCTTTAATAGGGCAAAAATTTGTATTGTTCCTTTTTCTCTGTGAATTCCAATCTACTTCCCCAACAGAATTTTTTACTTATGTAATATATTTTATATTTTATCTTGAAAGTCTTTTACTGATCACCCTATCACCTACTCTGTTCCAAAATACGTATGTAAATTGAAATATGTTAGACAATGTTTATTATAAGTCTCTGAGAATTAGCCAAATTTCCCGTAGCTTGACTTATCAATATAAGTACACAATTCACCAAAATCGTAAATGTCTTATAATCTTATATAATTATCAATCAAAAAAGGAAAAATGTTTAAGTGTGTGCATATGCGCGCGTGCAGGGGTTTGATGAAGTGGATGGGTTTTTTCTCCCTCAATTAGTTTAAAGTCTATGGAAGAATATTACATATTGCTAGAAAGAGACAGGGTTCATTATTGATTCTAATCCTATTTTTCATTTTTACAGGTATAAACATTAAGGAACCTTGTTCATAGAAATAGTTTTGTTAGAGCAATTTTACTAAATGTTTTTAATTCTTCTAAATACCAAAAAAAACAAATAAAACCATATAATGATCTATCATCCAAAATTATGTGTAATGACCTATTAGCTAATGTCATTAAGTCATCCAGTTGTGCAGAAAACAAAAGATTAAATAAGATTTAATTTGCAAAAAGATTTGTTGGTTATCAGAACCATTCATTTTCTTAATACCTCCACCAATTTTTCAGTGTGTTTCCTTGTTAGCATCCCAGTGTGAGACTTGGCTGGGTAAGAGGTCTTCCTTTCTTTAGTCCACTTAAGAGAAGAGCCATTGTGAAAGGGGACATGGGAGATGGGAACCCACTCTTTCATCTCAGGTCTATTCTCTGGCAGATCAGGGGCACCTGGGTGGCTCAATTGGTTAAGCATCAGACTCTTGGTTTCCACTCCAGTCATGATCTTCAGTCATGGTCTCTCACTCTTGAGTTTGGGCCCTGAGCTCAGCTCGGAGTCTGTTTCAGATTCTTTCTCCCTCTTCCTTCCCCTCTACCATCCCCTGCTCATTCTCTCTCTAAAATTAAAAAAAAAAAAAACTTTATTCTCTGAGAGATCAGTTTTAGAAAATAGTTGATATGGAGTTGGGGATCTGGAAATTGATCAATTAAAACTATCAATGTCTAGATAGACCTTGGAAAGTGTCATGTAATCCCAGGACGACCCTATCCCAGTTTGTAGACTGCCAGTCTACATTCTTGCTACTCATTGTGCCCCATAGTCCAGCAGGATCCGCACCACCTGGGAGCTTGTTAGAAATGCAGAATCTTGCTAAAATTTTAACAAGGATATGTATACACATTAAAGTTTGAGAACCCACTGCTTCCCACAAAGGGGGTTTGAGACCCCCTTCTGAGGTCCTGAAGAACAACACTCTCATCATGTATATAATATGGATCTTACAAGCCTCTTGAAGATGTAAGATTATTACCATTGATTCAACCAACAGTTGGCTAGCCCAATAATTTTCAACCCTGGTTGTTCATTAGAATCACCTTTTGCTTTAAAAACCTACCTGTGCCCTGTCCAAGCCCAGAAATTCTGATTTAATAATCTACAGGTCTAGGCATCATTTGTGCTCCAGTTGATTCTAATGTATAGCCGGGGCTGAAACCACAACGCTGTTCCTTTGAATCACCTATTTGAGAAAGATTGCCCATGACCCTGAATCCCAGCTGTTGCAGTTGCCAAAGGACTCCAGAAACAGATCCTGCTACTTCTAATCTGCATGTAATCTATCCATGACAGTTGGGTTGATGTCTTCCAGCTGGAAGCCTGGAAGGAAGGTCCTGAGAACCTTTACAGACGAAAGCATCATTCCAGCAGAACACACTGGGTGAACACTCTGCCAGACCATCTTCCTTGCGATAGGTGCCATGAACCCTCTGAGAGTGTGTATAAAGGGTAACATCACTCCAGACCATGTTTGGGGGCCAAGATCAGAGCTCTACTCCCCAGCATCTGAGAAGATCTCAACCTCATAGATCCTGACCATGGCCTGGTTTGTACTTTCTTCCTCTGCCAGGCCTTTAATCACAGAATACAGTTTAACCAAAGTCTCTTTACATTTCTCCTTTGTGGATTGCCTTTTCAATTAAATGGTATTGTAAGAACATCAACTATTCAGGCTTCCTAGAGAACTGGGTAGCCAGGAGGACTGAAAAGTTATCAAAGTATGGCAAAAACCTGAGCAAGTGTGTAAGGTCTCTGTGAATTGTGAAGGCAACACCACTGAGGACAGGGCCAAGTGCTCCCAGGTACCCCACCACACCAGCATTCTCTGTCCTGGGGGCAGCTGTGTCCAGAGTTGGGCAACAAGGATACAGCATTTCCTTCCCGCTTCTACCTCGATGTCCTTAGTTATCCAGGGGCATGGGGCAGGTTCTTGCTTTGGCTGCCTGTGGAGGCGGTTTACAATGGAAGGACCCCGAGGCCATCAGTTAGTGGGAGGTCAAGCCAAAAACACTATGCCCCACCCGAAAAAAAGGCAGGGGAAAAAGAGCTGAAAAGGCAGGTCAAGGAAGCCCAGGGACTAAGCAAACAAGCTGGAAGCAAAAGCAAGTACGTTACGACTAGGACAAAGTTGGCATCCATCCAGGGGCCGATTTGGCCCTGAATTCAGGGCAAGTCTAAACTAGGACCAGTCTCAAGAGATGGGTATGTGCCTTTCTGAAGTGTTGGGGTAAGGTCTAAAGAGGTAAGTCCCCAAATGATACCTTGTCTGTGGGAAACGGCATCGGCTTTCAGAGAAAGGCTGAGGATGGCCAGTGGTACATCTACTCCATAGTGAGAACAATCTCAATCTGTCCCAATAAAGATACTGATGAGTCAGGTGGACATCACTGCAGACAGTAGCCAAGTGGCTGGGCTAAGCAGCAACAGAAATGGTGAGAATAAATCCCTACAGGAGTCCCTCATTGATGAGCTGTAGCCTTTGGCGGCAGGTAGACTTGGCTCAATCCTGAGAACCCCATCCATATTTGGGTGGGGGAGAGATGTGAATCCTAGTGGTTGGACCCTGTACTCTCCCATGAATGGCATCATTAGAAATTCTGGAAGGCATCATGGGAAATTCTGGAAAGCATCATCAGAATCATGAAATCTTCACCAGAGGCCAAACTAATAGGGGAGCTAAAGACAGCATCCGATTCTTTAGATTCCTCCTGCCCTTCCCTCCTCCATGTGCCTTGTTTTTCCCAACCTCACCATACAAATCAATTAATTCATTTTCCCATCAGTGAGGTTGGGCATCTTTTCACATTTACTGACAATTTGCATTTCATGAACTCCTTCATGAACTACATTCTTCTGCCTAGGTTTCATTGGGCTGTTGTCATTTTCTTATCAACCGGTACTAACCCTTTGTCATATGTATTCCCATGTCAAATGTTTTCTCCTATTGTCTTTGAATTTTACTGATACAGTAATTTTTCATTTTTTAATGTAGCTAAGTCTTTCAACCTTTTCCTTTGTGGCTTCTGGGTATTCTATCTTTCTTGCAAAAGTCTCCCAAGGGTATAAAAATATTCTCCACATTTTTCATTTGTCATACTGACAAAAATTAAAAAGAGTGATAACACTCAGCATTGGAGGAGAGCTGGGAAATGATATTGTCATACCCTACTGGTAAGAACGTGAGTTTTGACAGCCATGGAAAATAATCCGGCTATCACTAATAACGTGTAAAAATGCACACTTCCTTTGTTTCAGCAATCCCACTTTGGGACATCTTTTCCACAAAAATAAAAACATTGGCTCACAAAAGTGTATGTACAAATATGTTAGGTTCATCAGCATTGTGTATAGGGCAAAAATGAGAAACAACTTGAATGTCAACCAGTAAGGCAACAGCTGAATGAATTGGATGACAGAGTCAAACTATAGTACGTTTTACTGTTAAGAGAACGATCTTGCAGAATTTAATGCCACAGACTGCACACTTAAAAATGGTTAAAATTGTAAATATTATGTTTGTTTTACTACCATAAGAAAAAGAAAAAATAGAATGATTTGCCTCCAGTGTCCTGGAGAAATGGCCATGAAAAATTTTAAGAGAAAAATCCATGTTTCACATAAAGTGTATGTGTGCATGTGTGTTAATAGAAAAAGGTATGAAAGGAAACAAACTAAATTTTTTTGGTAAAAATTTTATTAGTTTAAAGTGATCTCTATACCCAACATGGGGCTCAAATTCACAACCCTGGGATCAAAAGTCACATTCTCCACTGACAGAACCAGCCAGGTACCCTGGATACAAATGAAATATCATTAGTGATCTCAGGGAGCATGAAGTATTTATTACTTGACTTGTAACAAGGAGCATGAATTTAGAGCTCAGACCTAGGCTCAAGTCCCAGCTCCACTACTGAATTGCTGTGTGGGCTGGAGGACTTCCGTGATAGCGTCTTCATTTGTAAAGCAGGAAGAGAGAGAGTAACTGCTCCGTGAAAACTGTCGGGAGGCATAGGTATGAGAACAGTGACTGCAACAATAAATTAGATTGTCATCATTATTGTTTCTTTTGGTGTCTTCATTACACCCTATCCATTCTTCCATCCCTCATGACTTTTATTGGAATTGTCAAAAGATTTGATTAAGAATCAGGAGAGAAAATGAGAAACAAAAACAAATTTCAAGAAGCCTAAAAATGAGGGGATTCACATCATATTTGTTTCAAATCGCACTACAGCTAGCTTGTGTCTGAGGCCATCTGAGATGTCTGAGCTTTGGCCCTTAAAGGACTGGAACAATTTTTGAGACATCCGGTCTAGATTTCTTTCTTTTCGGCCTGTCATCACATCACATCAGATCATATCACATCACATCACATTTAAGGTACTCTTTTTTTTTTTTTTAAGATTTTATTTATTTATTCGACAGAGATAGAGACAGCCAGCGAGAGAGGGAACACAAGCAGGGGGAGTGGGAGAGGAAGAAGCAGGCTCCTAGCTGAGCAGCCCGATGTGGGGCTCCATCCCAGAACGCCGGGATCACGCCCCAGCCAAAGGCAGACGCTTAGCGACTGCACCACCCAGGCGCCCCTAAGGTACTCTTAAGATTCAGAACTTAGCAGCTTTCTTCTCAACACCTCCACAACTTCTCTATTGTTCTTTGACATACCTACTGTCATCTTCCTCTTTTCTTCTGCCCAATCAACAACTTCTTGTGTGGTGAACATTTTCTCTTAGTTACTGGAACTCTCTTCTTCACTGGCAAATTGATAAGAACTGGAGTTGTTATATTTGCTTTGCGAGTCACAAACACTAGTTTATCTAATCTCAACCTTGCCACTTCCATAGAACACTAACACATTAATATTCTTTGTGTTGAGAAATTTGCAGCCTTTAGTGATTAGATTTTTTCCTTGTGCTTTACAACATTTCACATTCAACAAATCTCATTAATATTATATGTGAAATAAACCAATAACTTCTCCTGGTTTATTTTACCCTTAAAGCACTAATGTATGGAATCAGAAATCTCTTCTCAGACCAAGATGGCAATGAACTTTCCTGATAGTAAAGGGCCGTCAATTTTATTATAATGCTTGCAACTAAAACAAAACTATAGCTCTTTTCATTGATCCCCAGGATTTCTCATTTCCCTATTCCCTTCTGCCATCCCTTATATTCATTCCTTCTTTATGTTTCCTTCCTTTTCTCCTGCTCTTCTCTCTCCCTCTCCTCAAACGTTCCTCATCAGCTTCTATGTGTCAGACACTCAGTAACAAAGCTTGAGCAAAACAGACCACCTCCTCATTGTCATGGAACTTACAAATCACAGCAATAAGTGCTATAATTTCAAATAGCACCTAGTAGGAAACACAGGACCCTGTGAGAAATCAGTGTAGGTGAAGGCTTCATCCGCGAAGTGGCAGCTGAGCTGGGGTAGAAGGATGAGGAGGACTTAGCTAGACATCTCCCATTTAGAGCTCGGGGAGGGGGGGTGGCGGGGAAGAGACCAGGACTGTCATAGCACCAGTCCCCGGGGCTGCCTGCCAGAAGTGCTCATAAATATTTGTGGGAGTAAGGAACAATGGGAAAAATATCAAAGCAATGAAAATGTGTCTGCTTTGTTTTGAAACGAATCAATTAATAATGTAACCGTTACTAATTAAAAGATATCCAAAGTAAAAAACAGAAGGAGAAAAAAATGGCACAAGATGAGCAGTCAAATCACACTCAGGATATGTAGGGATTTTAGTCTCTATCCTAACAGCCATTAGAAGCCACCGAAGGGTTATTTTTTAGAGCTGATGTTTAAAAAAAAAAACCCTATTATGTTCTAAGGCTAAAGACTACTTGCATGATTTCATTTAATCCTTGAAGCAATCCTATGATAGTACTATTAGTATGCCAATTTTACAGACTGAGGACACTGAAATGTAGAGGTTGTTTGCTCAACACTGTGAATAAGTGGCAGAGGCTTGACTCCAAAACCCCTTATTCTTAACCACTATATTACACATGCTATGAGCAAGAAAGAGAAGTAGGTAAGCAAGTAGGAACAGCTGATTCTAATCTCCTTGGCAGGAACAGCCCCACTGTGGAGTTGGTAGCATAGGGGTATCAGGGTTTAATGAGCTAATCATTAAATTTAACTAATCCCCTTGGTCTGACTCCATATTAACCAAATAACCTTCTAATTATATTCTGGCTTTCCATATAGATTTTTCTGCTGGGAGATAATGCACTGACCAGCCTACACATGCATTTGTTCCAGTTGGCAATTTTATTACTCATTGTGATTTAATAAATTGGCATTCTGCTTAAAAAAAAAAAAGATGAAATACACCAAAGCAAGAAAAATTATGAAGTAGTCTTATACAGTTGGTTTTTCTGTGGTTAGTTTCAAAAATAAAAACATACATGTTATCTCTTCTGTGATTTAACCTCGCTGCCTGCTTTGAGCCACCATGGATGTGGTCAGAAAGTCTAAGAGATCCTGAGCCCTTTCTTAACCTTCTTTGTCAAAGCCCCTAGCACAACCAAAGGGCTTCCATTGTTTCCCAATGGCAAACTCCCACCTTTCCTCCCTCGCCGACAGGATTGTTCTTCAGAATTTAGCTAGTTCTCTGAGCGTTAAAGCAGCTGGAGGCTGCTCCAAGGGGTCTCATTCATCTCCCCAGGAAAACGTGCATCTTATCCTAGAAGCAGGCTATTCCCTAATAACATCATTAAGCCCGATGTTAATGCACTCGGGACCACCAGACTGCAGCCCCTGCCGAATCGCACCGAGTCTCAGCTCCCTGACAAGAGGAAGTGACACCTGCCACTTCCCTGCTCCTTCCAAACGCGGACACCATGAAATCCGTTCCGACTCCCTACTCCTTGTTGGCTCAAGTTTTGTTTTGTTCTCTTTTCTTCTCTCCCTATAATTCCCTTCATGGGCAAAACTGGGACAAACGCAGGTGGATCTTTTAAAGTGAAATGGACCATTTCATCTTAACAAGAGATCTACTTAATCACATACAAAGGCTAAAATAGGGCTTTTCCCCCAAGAAAAATATTCAACAGTCTCCTGAACAGAGGATTGAAAGGACACTCTAAAACAGTGATTATTTTCCCCTCAAGGACCTAGGAAAGTCAGCAAGTACAAGGCCAGCCTTGTCAGGGGCCTCCGTTCTTGGACAGAGAAGAGGCCGGAGCTGACGGGGCTGGAGTGCGGCCCTCGCTGCAGGAGCGACAAAGGGTAAGGGCCTCTCAGAAACTTTAGCGCTGGGGTGGAAGTAGGACCGCAATCGATGAAAGAACTCTCGTTATTCTGCTTTTCGGCCATTTTCACGACCGAGGCATTAACCAAGAAATCACTAGCAACCCTCAGGATTTCCAGCCGCCGGCAGCGCGGGGGGTGGGGATGAATAAGGCCGTGCGAAGAATCGTGCGCTGACCAGCCAAGATGGCCACTTTCACATGCCTGAGGGCCACTGGCTCCCTGTCCCCAGGGCATCTAAAGGCGGGGCCGGCCGGAAAGACCCTCGGGCAGAGCCTGAGGACAAAACCTCGGCCGATTCCCGTCGTCACCGCTGGGGGACGCGACCTCGCGGACAGATAGCTCGGTCAACGGTCGGAAGGGAAGTGCCATGTCACAGCAAGGGGAACAGCCCCATAAAGTCCTCGACGCTTTTCCTCCCACTTCGAATACAGAAGGGTACAAGGACCCCAAAAACTCGCATTTCCACTTAGCCCTTGTTAGAAGTGCTTAAGATAACTAAATATTCCGCAGGAGGGGTGCGTTACCTCCGCTCGCTCCCCCTGCCCCGCGGAGTGGTTCAGCCCGGGCTCCCCTTCCGCGCACCGCCCCTTCAGCCTACCCCGCGCGAGTGGCGCATTGGCGCGCGGCGCCGAGGGGCGGGGCCCGGGCCGGGCGCGCGCTGGCGCTGTCTATAAATACTGGGCCGCATCGCCCGCCGCCTCGTTCGCTCCGCGCCGCCCGCCTGAGCTGAGTAGAGCGCTGTCTTCTGCTTGTGCATTTCGCAGTCGTCGCCTCGCCGCTCCCTTTTTCCTCAACGCCACTTACACTCACCGCTACGAACACCAACATGAACGGGCAGCTCAACGGCTTTCACGAGGCGTTCATCGAGGAGGGCACGTTCCTCTTCACCTCAGAGTCTGTGGGGGAAGGCCACCCAGGTGAGGTGACGGGCCCTGGAGCGAAGTGAGGGGCGGGGCGTGGGCAGGGCAGGGCTGGGCCGGCCGGGATCCGCCGGCGGCGGTGCCCACGCTGGTTGCCCTCACCGGGCGGGCGGTGGGAAGAGCGGCGGCCGCGCGCCTTCCTCGTGGCGCCGCCGGTGTCGAGCGCGTGGCCGCCGCTCCCCTCCCCCTTCCTCTCCTCTCCTCCCATCCGGCCGCGCGCCTCGGCATGCGGAAGATTCCAGAAAACGAGGAGGGCGGGGGCCGGGGCAGCTGTGCTCCACTCGGGGACGGCACTCTTTCCTCATCGCCGCCCCGCCGTCTGAAAGCCCTCGAGTGGGCGACCGGCCCCGAGTGCTCGCGGCCGGTCCTCGGGAGCGCGCGCCCCGCATTGCAGCGGCAACCACGTGTTTGCCGCATGTGGCATCTGGGCCGAGGGGGAGCCGTCGGGCTCCCGGCGCGCTCGGGTGTGCGGAGTGGGGGGCCCGGGTCTCGGGACGCTTGTCGTCTCCGTTAATTCCTTGCCTTGGGCCGTTACGGCCCCCAGAAGAAGACGGACGTGCCCTTCGGCAATATATGGCCTTGCCGTCAAGGTGACAGCCTCCAACTAAATATAGCAGCGCAGGTTGGGGGAGGCCTTCCTTATTTGGACCACATTTGAAAAGGATAGGAAACATGAATTAAGTGTAAGCTCCCTTTGCGTTGGATTTCCCTTCTAAGTCTTTGGTGCTTTACCGTTAGGCACGGTTTTACCGAACGTTTCCTTCTCTGGGCTTTGTCCACTCGTCCGCCATTATGGAGATCAGTTTACACGTGAACGAGTGAAGCTGTTTCAAGGAACTTTCAATCTCAGCCTGAAAACATCACCTAGTGGAGATCACTATTTTGCTGTATTCGTTCTGCCTTTTCTTGGAATGACCACAGTGACATAGTTCTTTATGGTCTAATGGTGTTAAGGATCCAGTTTCTCTCTAGTAAGTGTACTGAGCTTCTGATGAAATCCCACAAGCAACCTAGTGGTGTAGAAGAGGACAGATGCCAAGATCCTGATGAGGGAAGGCCATGTGTCCTGGTGTGCGTTACCCACCTTCCCTTAAGTGTTGAGAACTTCACATGTATTTGATCCACCTTTTATTAATTTAATCACTTAAGTTATAGGCACTTACAGCAGTTTGTAAATTAAGTCTTGAGCCTCTGACTTGATTGCAGTACACATTCTGCTTTAATTGTTCTGGATGATTGTAGAAAATTCAGGAAAGTGGTATCTCTGGGGGAGATATTTCTGTTCTCCCACTTCTTAAGAGATGGCAATACATCGGGGAAGAAACAAGGATTCAGAATACTTTTGGACATTTTCCAGTCTGTTCAGCTCATGTTCCTGGACTACACCTCTGGCAAAATCAAATTATTTTATTCTGTTTGTAAAGTGTCCTTTGTCTAACTCTTTGACATTTTTTGTTGCTTTGATTAGTGTTCCTTAGGATCAGAGAGAAATTGGTAACAAGGAAAAAAATACCAGTACACCTTTGTGGTGGTTTAGATTTATGGTGAACACTTTAAATTGGGGGGATAAAATGTACGTATAATTGTCCTTGAAAAATAATACTGTAAAGCGAAATGTTTCCCAGCTTTGCTTTTGGGTTTGAAGACAAGCTTTCTGCTTTAACTTAATTCCAATTATGTGGCTGTTATGTTTAGCAGTGTAAATTGTTTTGCCTGGGAACTTAATTTTTCGAAATGTCTGAAATACCTTAGAGATGGGATGAAACCCTTCTAAGGTGTAAATTGTATGAATCACAGTGAATGTAAATGTATTAAACATGCTCGGCGTTCTGCTGGCTAATCTGAATTGGTGAGCTTGTGCAGCTATATTAAGACCGGTGTCAAGTTTTCAAGTAATATGCAGCATTATGTCTTGCATTTATTCTTCAGGCAAATGGTTTCTGGTAGAGCAGTGCTTTAATTAGACAGCAGTTAAGATCTCCATACTTGAAATCCCACTGAATTTTATGCTCGAAAATGGTTAAATTGGTAAATTTTATGTTCTGTAGGTTTTACCACAATTTTAAAACGAAAGCTCTCCCAAAGATCTATACTTACGAGGAGGAATGACATACTTCCATTGACAATAAGACAAAGAGATTGAGCCAGGAATCTTTTTTTCCACAGATAAGATTTGTGACCAGATCAGTGATGCTGTGCTTGATGCCCACCTTCAGCAGGACCCTGATGCTAAAGTGGCTTGTGGTAGGTTCTAAACACTGCTTGCTTCATCAATGGATGAAAAGGTAACATCATGAAAATTACTTTGTAAGAGTGACATTTGAGTGTGAATTTATCTTTTATTAGAAACTGTTGCTAAAACTGGAATGATCCTTCTTGCTGGGGAAATTACATCCAGAGCTGCTGTTGACTACCAGAAAGTGGTTCGTGAAGCCATTAAACACATTGGATATGACGATTCTTCCAAAGGTGTGTTTTAATGAGTTAGCTTTTCTAAGCTCATTTTTCCACATATTTTCAACTCTTTCTAGCTCTGTCTTTTAGAGTGTTCCTGCTAAACCATTAATTCCAGTTGTACAGTTTTACTGTTTTGTTCCAGCCCTCTTTAATTCTCTAAAAGTTTAAATTTTAGGTGTACCAGGTTTCTCTGCTATCCAAAAATGGGACGTTCCTATGAAACTTGTAAGCCAAAATGATGCAAAGCAAGGCTTCATTTTTACAGTAGACCTACATTGGTACATAGCTTTTTTTGTAAAGGCAAAAATTCTCTGCAGATTTTTTTCGGTTAGTGAAAACAAGTACTGGTGTAGGTCTTTCCTAAAAGTGAAATGGTGAAACACTAACTTTTGAAAAGGTGGGTGGGGGAGGGAAGGATGGATGCCTGTATTTGATTTCTTCAGCAGTATTTAAAAACCCCAGATACTTGTAAATAAAAGGCATTGGTATGGCTTTGTCCCCCCTCCCTTTTTTTTTTCTTAAGGCATTGTTTTGTTTGTAGGGTTTGACTACAAGACTTGTAATGTGCTGGTAGCCTTGGAGCAACAATCACCAGATATTGCTCAAGGTGTTCATCTTGACCGGAACGAGGAAGACATTGGTGCAGGGGACCAGGTACCTTGGTGTAGACTCTATCTGCATCTCTTCTAACATTAAATTCCGAAGCTTGGATTGATCACATTGACTTTTTCCTTTTTTAGGGTTTGATGTTTGGTTATGCCACTGATGAAACTGAGGAATGTATGCCTTTAACTATCGTCTTAGCACACAAGCTTAATGCAAAATTGGCTGAACTACGCCGCAATGGCACTTTGCCTTGGTTACGCCCAGATTCTAAAACTCAAGTAAGTGATGATTATAAAGCTGGATTTACACGTACTGTACAGAACATCAGTAAAGTTGTTTAAAGCTAACTGAAAAAAGACCGGTATTTATCCTTCGTATTGTAATTTAGCTTTGTCTTGGCTCTCTATCTAGTAAACTAATGTTCTGATCATCTGCTTTGCCTTCAAGGTGACTGTGCAGTACATGCAGGATCGAGGTGCTGTGCTTCCCATCAGAGTCCACACAATTGTTATATCTGTTCAGCATGATGAAGAGGTTTGTCTTGATGAGATGAGAGATGCCCTAAAGGAGAAAGTCATCAAAGCAGTTGTACCTGCAAAATATCTTGATGAGGATACAATCTATCATCTACAGCCAAGTGGTAGATTTGTTATTGGTGGGCCTCAGGTAAGGCCTTATGATACAATTTGACTTTTTTGAATTTTGTAATGGTTACTTGCTAATTTGGTCACTACCGCCCCCCCCTTTTTTTAAGATTTTTGTAAGTCTGAATGTGAATCTTCTGAGGATATTTGCTGAGTAATACAGAATAGGTGTTTAACAAACCTGATCTAGAACCATATATTGGAAAGCACTAGGCATAAAGTGACTTTAATCCTGTAATTTCAGGGTGATGCTGGTTTGACTGGCCGGAAGATCATTGTGGACACTTATGGCGGTTGGGGAGCTCATGGAGGAGGTGCCTTTTCAGGAAAAGATTATACCAAGGTGGACCGTTCAGCTGCTTATGCTGCTCGTTGGGTGGCAAAATCCCTTGTTAAAGGAGGTCTGTGCAGAAGGGTTCTTGTTCAGGTATATACTCTTTTGTGTAACTGGAGTGATGAGAAGGCATGCAAGTGGGAGGGCATTTAGCATAGTATTTATTTTTTTTAAATACCAGCGTATTACATAAGCATGTGGGTCTTTTAATCACTGACTCTTATGACATTTGAATCCTTTTAGGTCTCTTATGCTATTGGAGTTTCTCATCCATTGTCTATCTCCATTTTCCATTATGGCACCTCTCAGAAGAGTGAGAGAGAGCTATTAGAGATTGTGAAGAAGAATTTTGACCTCCGCCCTGGGGTCATTGTCAGGTAAAGATGGTAAAGCCTATTGCTAGTGAAAAATGAGGGTGTGGGTGTGTGTGTATATAAATATATTTCTGATATATTCAGATCAGAAGGTGAAGGTATGAAGACTTCTCAAGTGGGGAAATGTTTTAATTCCTAGAACTGTTGGTGTTGTCTTTAAATTGCCTTTAGTAAAGGCTTATGTTAGGAACAGTCTAAAATTACAGTGCTCCATGGCTTAGACTAACCACCCTAGAAAGTTTTCCACTTGATATGGGGATTTGTTCTTGTGTTATCTAAGGATGTTTATTTTACTTAAAAGAAATTAGTACAGATAAGTGGGATATTCAAGGCTGCTATAAAGAAAATAAACAGGGTGTGGGCATGGGACCTTGGTAAGTATGCCATGATCTCAGATGAGCTTTTGACACGTGGAATTTCTCAGAATAATGACAAGTTTTCATATTTGTTGAGCCAAGGATGGAAAAACAAGAACTGTAGTTACTAATAAGGACTGTGCAAGGAGTTTGGACACCAGGGAAGTAACAAACACTTCTGCCACAAACTTTTTTCCTAGCAAACCCCAGAGAACTGAACTCATTTGCCAGAACTCTTGAAAATGAGTCTTGCTGATTGTTTTGCTTTATTTTAATTGAATGCTACATATTAAGTTACGGACTTGTATATTCCAGGGATCTGGATCTGAAGAAGCCAATTTATCAGAGGACTGCAGCCTATGGCCACTTTGGTAGGGACAGCTTCCCCTGGGAAGTGCCCAAAAAGCTTAAATATTGAAAGTGTTAGCCTTTTTTCCCCAGACTTGTTGGCGTAGGCTACAGAGAAGCCTTCAAGCTCTGAGGGAAAGGGCCCTTCTTCCTAAATTTTCCTGTCCTCTTTCAGCTCCTGATCAGTTGCAGTCACTCCTAGTCAATGACATGAATTTTTAGCTTGTGTGGGGGACTGTAAGTTGGGCTTGCTATTCTGTCCCTAGGTGTTTTGTTCACCATTATAATGAATTTAGTGAGCATAGGTGATCCATGTAACTGCCTAGAAACAAACCAACAACACTGTAGAGTAAATAATGCTTTTTGAAATTGAACCTTTGTGCCCTATCACCCAACCTTCTAAAATCCTAATTGCATTGACTTTCCCACCAAATGCTGAAAATGTCCTGTAATGTGCACGTAAAGTACTTGTAGTTCCATTATAGCCTCTGTCTGGCAATGCCATAGCCCTGTCAGCATGAATTTGTAATGTCTTGAGCTCTATTATGAATGTGAAGCCTTCCCTTATCTTCCCTATAACTTGATCCATTTCTAATTATGTAGCTCTTTGTCAGGGAGTGTTCCCTATCCAATCATTCTTGCATGTAACGCAAGTTCCAGTTGGAGCTCTAGCCTGACAAAAAAAAAAAAAAAAAAAAGGCAGTTACCATTAAACCATCTCCCTGGTGCTTATGCTCTTAATTGCCATCACTTAAATAGCACCAAATCAAAATCTCTCCACTTTTCAGCTGTCTTTTGGAGGACGTACGTAATAAGGTTTTTATTTAGTAAACCAATCCTATGCATGGTTTCAGCACTAGCCAAACCACCAACTCCTAGCTCTAGAAAAACAGGCACTTGGCACCCTTGTGATGTCATACAGAGAAGTCACAGGGCAGTACCTGAGGGTCTGTAGGTTGCACACTTTGGTACCAGATAACTTTTTTTTTTCTTTATAAGAAAGACTGAGTACTCCACACTGCACAATAATTCCTCCCAGGGTTTTAACTTTGTTTTATTTTCAAAACCAGGTCCAATGAGCTTTCTGAACAGCTGGTGTAGCTACAGAGAAACCAGCTTCCTTCAGAGAGCAGTGCTTTTGGCGGGGAGGAGGAAATCCCTTCATACTTGAACATTTTCTAATTGCTTATTTATTGTATTCTGGGGTATGGCGTAAGTACAGAGAAGCCATCACCTCAGATGGCAGCTTTTAAAAGATTTTTTTTTTTTCCTCAACACCATGATTCCTTTAACAACATGTTTCCAGCATTCCCAGGTAGGCCAAGGTGTCCTACAGAAAAACCTTGGGTTAGACCTACAGGGGGTCTGGCTGGTGTAACAGAAGGGAGGGCAGAGCTGGTGCGGCTGGCCATGGAGAAAGCTGACTTGGCTGGTGTGGTACAGAGAAGCCAGCTTGTTTACATGCTTATTCCATGACTGCTTGCCCTAAGCAGAAAGTGCCTTTCAGGATCTATTTTTGGAGGTTTATTACGTATGTCTGGTTCTCAATTCCAACAGTTTAATGAAGATCTAAATAAAATGCTAGGTTCTACCTTAACTGTGTCAATTATTCTTTGAAAGTGTTTTGGTATGAATATGATCTGAGAACATATTCTTTATCCCTGAATAATTGTAATCTTCCCATGGTTCAGGGAAATCCCCTCAAACCCCTTCAACCATGACTGCAAACACTTCAATAGGTTTGTAAATCCTATCCCTAGCACTAAGAAAAATATCCCAAGATTTGATCTGTTTGTCCAGCCTTTTTGGCTGATGCAATGCCCAGGATCCATGTGTCCTTACTCTAACAGCCATTCAACTGCCAGGAATGTTTTAAAATTGTCCAAGATTCAAGGACATAAAACATGGAGGGAATGGTAATGTTCAGCCTTGAAAACTTAAAACCCATTATCTAGCTTTCCAGTGTGAAAAAGTTTACTTAAATATGCCTTAAGTATTCATCCCTTTATTATAAACAGGTTAAAGGCTGCAGTTACATGTTCAGTACATGACACAGTTGGCAAAATTTTTGAACAGTGGCCAGGCCAGGTTCTAATCCATCTTACAGCTAAAGTGAAAATTTGAACATAAAATTCCAGTGAAGATGCTATAAGTTTCTAAAACCTTTATTCTGAGTTTGTAGAGGTCTACACAAGAACTCAAACCATCCCTTTTTAAGCCTAGGAGCTAAAGTACAGACAGCCATTTGGCACATGGTTATAACAGCATGTATGAAAATCAAGCGGTGGTTCAACTTTTTACTGTTTTAACCTATAAATGTGAGAACCAAGGAATGCTTGATTACACCTATTTGGAGGCTTAAAAATTTATAACTCTGTTGGGAGGGGAGGCAAAGTTAAATCTGAGTGTCTTTAAAAGTTTCAAAAGGCCCTTTTTTAGAGAACAATGCACTGCTATCTAACCATGCTGGTCAAATAAGGGGAATGGAGAGAAATCGGGTGCCTGTAGGCTGGGGATAGCACCAGAGAAATTAAGGTTAGGTTCAGTATTTGCTGGGAAGATACCGGACCTCAAGGAGCTTGGAGAAGGATCTTTTGTAAAGGCCCTCTCTTCTGCCTAATATGGGGGGAAAAGATTCTAAAAATAAGGTGAAGAAATAGTAACCAGCCCAGGGAGAAGAGAAGCAAAGGTGTCAAATGGGGTGATGGTGACTGCAAATGGCTGAATATCAAAGCACGCCATGTTATAGAAGGAAAGGTCAAATGTTTGGGTTAGAATGAAATTAATGACTACAAAGTTTTGAAGGGATGACCTGGCCAGGTATAAAAGATCCAAATACTGGGAGTAGAAAGAAGTGGAATACTAAAGCCTGGCTAAAAGGACTTGAGGGGTGCCTGGGTGGCTCAGTTGATTGGGTGTCTGCCTTTGGCTCAGGTTATGATCTCCAGGTTCTGGGATTGAGCCCTACATTGGGCTCCCTGCTCAGAGGGGAGTCTGCTTCTCCCTCTCCCCCTCCCCACTGCTTGGGCTGTCTCAAATAAAACCTTTAAAAAAAAAAGGTTGAGAGCCCATTCCTACAATGGCTGCACAGGGCCTGATTCCTCCTGAAATCTGAACTTTATTCCAATGAACAGCTTTTCTCATAAACAGTATTAAGATGACCACCTTTCACTCCATCGCACCCCAACATATTCAGAAAAAGGTTGGTATACTAACAGTTCTGGGATAGCATCCTTACCTATATTAAAACTATTGTAAGAGTCCCTTCCCCAAATGAAGAACTACTTTTCTTACCAGTCAAGTAATGGGGTGGGGGGGGGAGGGGCAGGCCTAGTGCAGGGGAATAGAAGATAGCTGAACTTACTAGCAAAGGACATTGTGCCAAGGTATATTGTGTCCTTGAGATCTGCAAAACTATTAAAAATCAGTGTTTCCCCACACTATTCTTACCAAGCGATCAAGAAACCCTGTGGCACAGCTACCGCTGGCTAACCCACACAATGCCTTGTAGGAATCCGGCTTCAGTGGGATGCCCTTATTCAGGCCCAACCTGCACAAGTGCACCTGCTCTGGTCTATCTCTACCTAGACTCCAATATAAAGGGTGAAAAAACACAGAGGTAGTAGAGATGAATAGATTGAAGAAGAGGTAGAATTGATACAACCTGGAATTTAAGAAATGTGAGAAAAAAGGAAGACTCAAGACTGAGGATTCAGATGGTCAAAAAAATGCAGTTGCCACGCACTAATGAAGGTGAAGCAGGTCTGAGTTGGGGATGAATGTAGTTCTGTTTAGGTCGGAGTCTGAAAGCTTTGTGGGATATCTAGGTGGAGCCAGTTAGGTCCAGGGCACAGGAAAGAAAGCCAAGCAGCAGCATCACTGGAAACCATGAGGTGGACATCATCATCTCAAGTGTGTGTACAGCGAGAAGGCAGCTGCCTAGGAAAGAACCACTGACCGAGGAGGTGGGGGTGGGGTGGGGCATGGGAAGCAAAGTCTGAAAATAGAGACGCCATCCTTTATCAAAGTTACTGGGACTACCAATTTACTGCTAGTCTTTGCTATGAGGCCATGAGCACCCAGAGCAGGAGCCTTCCCCCCCCCCCTTTTTCTCTATGCATTCTTACTTCCTAGCCCAATGCCAGGGCCCGGCGTTTGAGTTTTCAAGGAATTGTGGTGCTTCCTCAATCACTCTCTACATCCAAACCTACAAAATAACTGCAAACATACCCTAATCCATCATCAAGTTTGGTTAATTCCTACTTCACATCACCTTCTGCTCATCAAAGGCTAGGATAATGCTAAATACACTATGCTTGAGGGAACTACTACCAATCATCTAACTTTCCTTATTAGTTTAACTTTGTCCTATTCTAACTATTCTCATAGCTGCTAGCGAAAAACTTACTGGCTGTATACATAATAGGAACAATGAAAAAACCACAACTGTAGGAAAAGAAAATTACTCTGTGCGTTAAGAACTTGATCCTAATCTTACCTGTAACTAAGACAAATTTGAAGCTACATTATTTCATAATTATTGTCAGTGATTCTGCAAATTACAAGAGGCAGGGTATGGGACCTTAAGTCAGACGACATTCAAACCACCAATACATCTCTTAACCAGGTGTTGTCTTTGAGCAAATTATATTGTCTCTGAGCCTCACTTTCTCCAACTATAACACAGGGCTAATGGCCAGTAAGGACTAGATGCAGGAACGCAGGCACAATGCTTCACACAGTGCCTAGCACGTAACAAGTACTTAAGAACAGTTGGGTATTATTGTCATCATGGTACATTAAATCTCTTTCCCCAAGGAGCCAGTCACTTTAAACCCTACTCTTACCACTTTATCCTAGAAGGGTGTTTTCATATTGCTTTTAAACCCCTCCTAGCCCCTCAATCTTGATTCGATAAATCTTATCCTTGCTTCACTTCCTTGGCTCCTCTAAGGTATCCCCTCTGAATTTAAAAGAACCATAGGCAAGGAAAAAATGTATAAAATATCAATCTCTTCACATTTCCACTGCATAGGTTAATGGTCCTATGACTGGTTGCTCCCACATCTGTACCCAACATCTGCCCCCGTCAGAACTCTGAGTGGACAGGGTCAGAATTCGGCTCAGGAGGATTAGAATTTGAAGAATCTGTGCTTGAATGACTCGACTCTCCAACCGGCTCAAAGGGTCGCAAGTTTGCGTAAGTCACCTCTTGGGCCAGCTGCTCCAGGGAAGGGCGGCCTAATACCAGATTTCGAAGTGAGATACAAGTCATCAGGAAGCTGAAAAAGAGGGAAAAGGTCACCCAGTCTAAACTCCTGTTTCTATGTAGGAATTCCTGCCAAAGCCCTAAGGACTATCTGATGCTACCTTTTCTCATTCAGGAATAGGTGAAAATATTGCCCCAGTGACCCACCCATCCCAGCTGGAAGGGGCCCCACTCTTCATATGGTCTGGTAAAGGAGTCCAGAGTGGGGTAGGGATAACCCACAAGAGGCTGGTGATAAGCTGAGGCGGAACAAACGGCAGGCCATCAGACACAGGGCACTTACTCTTCCATTAAGTCAGGGAAAGGGGACTGGAGAGGGAAAAAGATACTTAGCACTAGACTGTCCTTTCCTGGGAGAGTACTATCCCCCTGCCCGCCCCCACCCCGCCATTATCTTCACCAGAGAAAAGTTATCCAACTGGCAAGCATCTGATGGCAATGACTAGTACTGCTGTGGAAAACCTACCTGCGACGAAAGATATAGAGCTTCCGCAGCAAGAAGCGGAGGAGTCGCTCGTGGAAAGGGGTATTTCTCCGGCGTTCAAGCTCCTGGAGCCTTCGCTGGCGTCTAAGAAAGGTCTGAACCAGTGGTGTTGGCTCAGGGCCCCCTTGTACTTCCCCTTCCAGCAGAGGCTGCAGCTCTGGAGGTAGAGGCCCCGTTTCTGCCCAGAAGATGGCAAAAAGAGAAATCGCTGAGATTATTCTTTTAGAACTCTCACCAGCTAGAAGCTTCCAGTTCATTCTTTAATGGCTCGATACTCATGCACAGCCCTGATTTCTCATAACCAGGTGCTTTCTCAGCCCAACTCTTCATATACTCACCAGTTCCATTCTCCACCTTCTCCTTCAATTCCTGCAGATATGCCAGGTCTTGCTCCAGGGCAAGCTCTGTAGTATTGACGTAGATGTACATGTAGCAGGAAGGACCGGGGGAGATCGTATACACCTTGTGGTATTCACCAGCAGGCAACTGACAAGGGCGAGGAAGCAGATATATGTCACTCCCTACCCTTTCCCTCAGCAGCCTATGTGCTTCCTACACTACCTACTTTCTGGACCCCAATCCACCCCCACCCCCCTACTGAGGCACTTTCTTCTCATTGTGTTTTGGAGTTCAAAGGAAATGACTTCCAGAATCCTGGATGAGGCTACTCACAGCCCCAGGGCCCTTGCTTTTTGAGCCCCACTTTAAAGCCCATAATAAATTAACTCCACTCTTCTAAAATTTCTGCCATTGTTAATTCCAGTAAAATACCTGCATTTTTTCTCCTTCCTTAAGAGTCTGATTCTTCTGTTCTGCCACAAGCTCGACAGTCACCTCCCCCTGCAGCAGCTGAATGCTAGTGTTGCCCAGGTCTTCACTCACAAAATTCTCTAGGTGCAGCCCTGCCAGGGGCAACAGAGTTCCCCATCCCATCCTATGGAAGATGAAATCACTCCCAGCCAGAACAGACGTCACACCTTTACCACCACCACCCCTCGGGTTTCAAGAACATTCCTCCCACCAGGAATGCCCCTCCCCACTCTACCACATGCAGTGTCCCCAGTCAAGGAAGCCACAGGGAAAGACAGAAAAGCTTTCTCTGCTTTCCTCCATACCAGGGAAATCCGCAATGAAGACCACCTCAGTGTGGTTGTCTAGGCTGCTCTTGATTTCCTGTAACTTGGTCCTCCAGGGAGACAGGTCCATCAAGAGTGGCTGAAGCCAAGGTGTACGTTGGAAGGGGGACCAGGCGGCCTGCACGATGTCCACACGAGGGTCAAAAATCCTTAGGAAAGAAAACCATGTTCTAAGGAGACCACAGCCACCTACCTACTGGAATTTCTGGTTCTGTTCCGTTCATCATTGTTCCCAGAGGGAACAGGGTTTCCAGATAGAAGAAATGGCTTATGCCAGCATGTTATTGCCATTCTGGGGCACAGAGAGAAGAGGAAAGAGATTCTGGGTATAGGGAAAGAATGAGGGTTAGTGGCCACCAGAGGAGAATTGTGTTAACAGCTTCTTAAAAAATAAAAGGTCAGTAGTTACCTTTTCTTCTGGTTGATGGTGCCCCCTGCTGGAAGCAATCAGCTATGCCCACAACCAGGTGAATAGGAACATGCACCAGAGGGACAGACAGCCTTTTAAGCAAGACAACACTGGGGAGCATGGGCTATTCATTAGGTAAAAGGAGTGGGACTTCATTTTTCCCCTTCTCTGTTCCCCTTGCCCACCTCTGCTGGAAGCGGTCATTGATGGAGACCCAAATATCAAAGTAGATCTGGGGCTCAGTGACATTGTACTTGGGAAGCAGGTGGCTCAGGCAAGTGGCATATTGCTTCAGCATGTCTGCGTGATCCTTCCATCGCCGGCTCTGTGTGAATACCTGCCCCAAACCCCCACATTAGTCCCACCTCATCGTGGTCAACCTCCCAGACAGGTCATGCACTGCCAATGGCACTAAGAGATCCCTGCCTGGTACCTGTTTTGACCAGGAAAATAAAACCCTGAACTTGTCTTTGGGGAAGAATTTTTCAGTGCTGGGCTTTTTAATACTTACCTTTCCTAAACCTACTTTCAATTCAAAGGAAGTGAACGGCACTGCTCTATTTCAACTTCGACAAAAGAAGGGTCAACCTGGCTCCTGAGCAAGGGCAGAGTGGACCCAAATGTGTTTTATTTTATAATTATGTTTAGGACCAAATCAGACCCCGATGCTCCAGGGAGCTCTGAAGAACTCTAAGTCGTCAACATCAGATATCTCACCCCAGGGTTAAGGTAGCCCAGCTCGCCAGTGCGGCCGTCACGGTAGGTGATCTTCACGTGCTGGTGGGAGCGTGAGTGCACCATCATGTCCCAGGAATAGCCATACAGCCCATTCGTCCAGTTGTTATAGCCCTGAGAAGGCAGGGCAGAGGCAGTCAGCCCAACTGTTCTCATATTAACCCCATCCTCAACCAACACAGGGCTGTGAAACGAGCCCCCCACTTTCCCTCATGCTGTGCCCTCTGCCACCTCCCAGGCTAACCCCAGGCCACGCATACCTGGGTGAGGAAATGGGAATAGGGCAGGAAGAGCTGCTCCAGGAGGTAGAGCAGGGTGAAGGCAGCACCTAGCTGATGGCGCAGCCCTGGCTTTTGGCCACCTTTGGCCCGGCTCCTCTTATACACGCAGGACACACTGGGCTGAGGGGCAGCCTTGAGGGGCAGTAGTTCCTGCAGCCTTTCAGGGAAGCGAGATACTAGCTTCCGGGGCCACTCAGGGGAGCAGAAGAGAGGGCTGCTGGCCAGCATGACGTAGGGGAACATACCTAGAAAAGGAGGGAGGAAATAAGCATTTCAGGAGTTTGGCTGGGGGGAACATGGGTAATCCCCTCAAGCCCTCTCCTTTAGGAATCCTCTCCCACGTATTCCACTTGTGATGAAAGAAGCTCTTAACTAAAGGAGTCTTACTTCCCCGAGACGCCTTACTCCGCAACATACGAGCTGAGCCCAGAGGCCCCTGTCCTCCGCTCCCGTTTACTGCCATTTCAGTGACTGCCTCTGGCTCAGTGCAGCTCCGGCTGCCATGGCCATCTCCCACCCCTCGCACACCTGTGGCGTCCCACCTCCTACCAGACCACAGGTACTGACCAATGCTGAAAAGCTGGGAATTCATGCAGTGGAAGTAGGACACGAAGAGGAGGCCAATGGACCTCGAGGCATCAAAAAAGAGCAGGAAACCAGCTGAGAGGTCGAGCAGCAGTCCGCACCAGTGCACCACTAGTAGACTGGTCATCTCCTCGGACAATACTAGCCTGCAGACACCGGAGACAAAGGTCAGGCACCAGCCCACTAGAGAACCCAGCATTTACGGCACGATCACAGTGAATCTACCTCCGCTCACCCCGTCCTTACCAAAGGAAGTACCCTAGCAGGTGGGTAGAGGAACTCTACATAAAGACACCCTATGGCAGAGTTTCCAACCCCCTTTCATTGACACACACTTAAGGTGTTCAATTTTTTTCAGTATACCCTATGTGCTAACCAAGGGCAGTTTTCAAGGGCGAATCTGATTGAGAAGTGAGTGTATTTGGTGGGGGTGCTGATGAGGGGTGGGGGTGGTAGATTCTTCATGGAGGTTATAAATGAGAAGAAACTTTAAAAGGTGAATGCCTGACTAACATAATAAAATCAAACTTTTGGAACTGGGAAATAACAGGGAAGAGAAAAAAGAACAAAGTAAAATATGATAACAGGAAAAACAGGAGGAAAGGAGAAATCAAGAGTTTTCTAAAAGGTGGCAACAACGGCTTTGTCAGGGCAGGGACTGTCCATCTTCTAAGTCCACTGGCCGAGGAGTCCTGGCGAGAGGCTAGGGTGGCCACCCAGGGACAGGGGCCCCACCCATGGCAGCTGCTGGGAGCATGGACTCATTCACCAAGTCACCTTATTCGGATTCTTTCCTTCCCTTTTGTTTTTAGGTTTTTTTCCCCTTCATTCTGGCCCCTACCACACAACTCCCAGGGGCAGGTAAGACCTTGATGTTTTGGTATCACTGACTCCGCCTTCTGCTGAAGAGAAAGATGAGCGACAGAGGAAAGCATGTGGCAGGTTCAGGCAAAGTGGGAACAGCAGCTGTTCCACAGACCTGAGGGAGGTGAGTCACCCGCTGTGTACCTGTGCCGCAAGGAGAACTCTGCTCTGACTGCCACTCACTTGAAAGGACCGAAGAGCCAGTGCCGGGACAGATATTCCATGGAATAGCCTTCAACCCAGTCTGCATCCAGCTTTTTCACACCCGCAATGAAGTACACAATGAAGATCTGCAAAGACAAAATGCAAAGCAAATGTTCAAACAAGAAAGAACCTGGTTTTCTACAGACTAGCAAAAATGACCTACGTTCTGATCCGAGTTCAGGGCCTAAAGAAGATTAGATTCATTCACTTAACTCATCTGAGATCTTCACTTGTCCAACAAGTATTTAAGGACATTCTACCAAAGCTAGGCACAGTATTAGGTCCCAAAGGAAGTCAGGAAGCATAGATCTCTCATAGGGTGCTCATCTAGCCAGGACAAAGCTCTATCCTTTCCATGACGAGGCGAGAGAACCCACAGACCAGGGGACTGGAAACGAAAGAGTCAGCCTCGCTTTCCAGCAAAAGGGAGAAAAGGGAAGGTCTGGGGAGACAGTACAGCACTGTCTGGCAGCAGGATGGTCATGCTGACAGTAGCTGTCGAAGAACACCCCCTTTCCTAAAATCCTGTACCTGGCCACGCAGCACCGCGTAGTTCCAAAGGGGCACATGGGCATTCCGCAGGCCGTCCACAGACCTACACCGAGGGAAGTAAGGATTAGGGACAGCTTCCTAGTCCAGCACATTCCTACCTTTCTTTTTAAGTGTAATTATCTATCCCAGGACATCTCCCATATCCTCTCTGGTACTCTGGGATGTTCTGAGGCTCCTTACAATTACATGAGCAAATTTAACAGAAACAGAAATATTACTAGTGGGTTAGAACACACAGTTCAGTGTTTACCATTAGTTAGTTAGTAAATTAGTCTGTCTTAATGGAACAAATCAGGAAAAGGATTACAATGCTTCAGAATATGACTGAATTTGAAAAAGAATGAATTTGAGGGAGTGTTTGAAAAGCAAAAGGTGTACGTAACTATATAGGATATTTAAGAAAAAAAGTTTTTAATATCCAAAACAAACCGACATCTCAGAGACCTAGATGCCAGGGTCTAGTGCTGGAGGGCACCTTGGGAGAGAACCGATAAACCCAAGATACTAAGACTAGATATATTCTGGAAGGCAGAAGCAAAGCAGGTTTCAAGAAGACAATGAACGAGCAGAGAGGTTGGGAAGGGGGCAGCTTACAACTTGCCGTTGAGAGGCTCATGGCATCATAATGAGGAAAAATTTAAAGTGTTTCGTATAGTGCCTGCCCACGTGGAAAGCCCTGAGTAAGGGATAAGAATTTTTTCAAATTGTGTAAAAATCATAAAAATGAAACTTTTCAGGAGTACTCTGTCAAAACTGTCTCTTAATTTTATATGATCAGAGCTGGGCATTCTCAATGAGTTTAAAGGTTTACAAAGGGGTATCTGTAGGTATAATTAATGACAGAAATCACTAACAAATTCAACGTTTGAGATTTTTTTTCCCTATAGCCATCTTACTGACATCTCATATTTGCTTTTCACTTAATGGGAAGAACCCCTAGAGGTCATCTGCTCTGCCACCCTACCTCCAAATCCCTTCACCACCTCCCCTGAGAGATGGTCACCTAAGCCAGAGGTGGGGGAGGGTTACCTCCTCCCAGGACAGCACTGCTGAGCAGCCCTGGTGGGCCCTCTCCTTCTGACATGACTTTGCCTCACAGCAACTTCTACTCTTGGCTCTAACTCTGCCCCTCTGGGCTCACACAGAGGAAGTCTGCTTCCTCTTCCACATGACAACCCTTGAAGTACTGAAAACATCTATGTCTGGCTTTAGTCTTCTCTTCTTCTAAGTGGATTACAGGAAGTGGATAGATCAAGGCACCTGGGGAGATATGGAAAGAGTGAAGGGGTGGGAATGGAGCCATTTTGCTTTTTATCATCCCAAGTGCCCCAACCACACTGACCCTTCCCCCTCCCAAATTCATCCAGACCGAAGTGTGACCCCGTAACTGCACTTTGCAAAGCATGGTTGAAAATACGTTTGCTGGGGCAAATTCTAGGACCTCACCGGGCCCCTACCACTGGTAACCATCCCAACCTGGCCAACACCTTCCCCTTTCCCCTAGAATCATACCAGTAGTGGTTTGCATCCATGAACGTCAGCTGAAAGGCCAACAAACCATACAGATAGGAGTGGTTGTTCCATGACGTCTTGTCCAGGAGAAACACATACCAGTATGGCAGCAGGAATAACACACAGCTTAGCCGGTAGCACAGGCCCAGCATCATGCCCAGTGCCCCTGGGATTTGTGGGGGAGAGGATTAAGAGGTCAAAGGGTCACCACAGACCCAGCTCCCCCGGGACAGGCTGTGGGTGGGATTAAGAAAAGTCATCGGACATTTTATAATCGTAAAATCAAATGAAAATCAAATGTTAGTTTAACATTTTAAAAAGACTTATGAGGTCACAGCTCAGATGACACACAGGTCAGCAGGATAAAATTAGGAATCACAGCGGAAGTGAATTAATGAACCCAAGACTGTGGTCATTCACCAGCATGCTTTGTATTTCTGTGTTTTAGGCAGGCCAGTCAATACTCCCATCTCTCCCATACTTTCCCTCACCCAGAAACATGACGGTATAGACAAGATACATCCAGTCAAGTGGTAGTGGCTGCAGGGCATCCAGCAGGGGGAAACGGCACACATCCAGCCCATCCAGGTATCTTCGGTCCAGGGAGCTGAGTCCCCGCTCTTGAGGAATGTCCAACACCATCATCAGCCCTGGGAAGGCAGTCGAGGAGGGGCCGTTAGGCCTCAGCAAAGGAAGCAGTGGAATATACTGGAATACAGTTGGGATGCACCCAGCTCCAGGATCAGATTTCTTTTTTTTTTTTTTTTTTTAAGATTTTATTTATTTATTTGACAGAACAAGAGACAGCCAGCGAGAGAGAGAACACAAGCAGGGGGAGTGGGAGAGGAATCAGCAGGCTTCCAGCGGAGGAGCCTGATGTGGGGCTCGATCCCAGAATGCCGGGATCACGCCCTGAGCCAAAAGCAGACGCTTAACGACTAAGCCACCCAGGCGCCCCCAGGGTCAGATTTCTTATGTAACCCTGGCTCTGGCTCTGGCATTTATTCATTCATTCAACAATAATTACTAAGTGCCTGCTCTGTTCTAGGCATTATGCCAGTTGTGTGATCTCAGATAGCCACTGCACTTCCCTAAGCCAATTCCTCATTCCTTATGTGAGAAAGGGACTCATATTTTACAGGGTTACAGGGGGCACCTGGGTGGCTCAGCTGGTTAAGCGTCTGGGTTAAACGCCTGCCTTAGGCTCAGGTCATGATCCCAGGGTCCTGGGATGGAGCTCCGCTCCAGGCTCTCCGCTCAGCATGGAGCCTGCTTCTCCCTCTCTCCCTCCCCCTGCTTCTGCTTTCTCTCTCTCAAATAAATAAAATCTGAAAAAAAAAATTTACAGGGTTACAAAGAGGATTAAATGAGAGAAGTGTACAAAATGCTGTAACAGCTGTTCAGGTTTTCATAATTTAAGGTCTGTCCTATGAGTACATAAAAAGTGTTCTAGAGTGGTGCGTCTAAACTTTTTTCACTTCTTTTTTTTTTTTCCCCAACTTTTTTTCATTTCCCAGCACACCCAGAAAACAATATTTGGCTTACCACACTAGAGCAAACAGAAGGGGCTACTCAGGTCTGGAAGCCAGTTCCAGTTATGGCAGGGTTTCTCAACCTCAGGACTACTCACATTTTGGGCTGGTTAATCATTTGCTGGGAGGGGCTATCCTAGGCATCATAGGTCACTTAGCAGCATCCCTGGCTCCTAAGTAGAAAGCAGTAGCCACCTATTTCCCTTCCCCCAAGTTGTGACAAATAAAAATGTCTACAGACATTGCCAATGTACCCTGGAGAGCAAAACTGCCCCCAATTGAGAACCACTGGGCTAAGCAGATTAATATTTTAGCACATCTGTAATCCATTCCAAGCATACATGCTGTGACCTATGAGTTAGGAAACTCTGGGTAAGGAGTTGCAGCCAAAATGTCTGCCCTGTCATCCCTGCTATTTCTCTGGGGTCTGGTCCTGAGTATAGTTACTTGGCAACTTCATGCCACAAGCAAGATGGGTCTCTGGTCATCTGCCTCTGTATTTCCCATGGCCTCAGATCAAAGCATTTCTGGCCTCCAACCCTAATCAGAGGAGACGAAGGTGGATTTGATCCTAAACTCCACAAATATCTCTTCCAGAAAATCAGTACCTTCAGCTCTGAAGAAAAGGGAGGCAAGTCACTAAGTAACCAAGAAACGCACAAGGGATGGTTATTGTCCCACCCACCACCACACTGGTCCCTCCAGAAACCCGATTTACCAAAGAGAAAACGGAAGACAGCCAGGCTGGCAGGATCTGTTGGTCGATTCAGCAGGGTCACCAGCCTTCCCCAGCTGGAAACATCTGTCCACTCAAACCCCAAGAGTGTCCCCATTCCACTGCCCTGGCTGGGCCCTGAAGACTGTCCAGCCTTATCTTTCTGTACTTTATCTGCAAACAACAAACAGAAAGTGTATGTGCAGGTGTGGGGGTGGAAGTGCTTTAAAATCGGCTCTTCCCCAAATCACAGAAATCACGGCCCCTAGAGCCCCAGGGTTTCTCCCCCTGATTTCTGACTACTAGAAACACCCTCTCAGTGCCAGATCCCTCTGGATCTCCCAACGTCCCAGCACCTCTCTCAACTACAGCCCCCTAACCGACGCAAAGCGTCCCGAGTGTCACCATCACCCCAAAGCCGTGGACTGCAATCTCTCTCTACAAGCCCCTTCCAAACAGAGACCCCTTTCCCAGGGTCCCACAGGGCAGTCCTACCGCCCCCGCCCCTTTGAGACAGAGCCCCTCTCTGCCTCCACCGCATGGGAGGACTCTCAGCCTACGTGAGTCCGGCTGGACCCGCGCGGACCGGGCAGACACCGCCATGGCTCCGCTGAGGTAAGACCGCCAAAGGAGTGGCGGCCAAGCAGGGAGCGGCGCGAGGAATCACTTCCCTAAGCCCCGCCTCCCCGACACGTCAGCACGCGCGCGGCCGGCCGGAAAGCGCTGGGACTGTCGTGAAGGGCTCTCGGCGGCGGCGCCTGTTCTCTGCTTGGCGGCAAAGGGCGGAGCGAGGAGCCTTGGAGTAGGGGGGCAGGGAGCTCGGCCTGGTCTCGTCTTACTCAGTGACGGAGGAGGAGCAAGGATGCTCCCAGACGCGCCTGTCTTCAGCCGCTGGACCAGTCTCGCCGTGAAGCGTCCCAAAGCCCCTGGCGCTTTCAGCCCTAAGAAGTCTCAGAGTCCTGACCACTTCCTTGGGTCCCCCCTCCGCCCCCATTCGGTCTCTCCAGGTTGTAGTGGCCTTGCGGTGCTCCCTGACGTGAGCAATACGGGTGCAAATGTCAGACTCTTTTCCCCAAGAGGTCGACCACTGAGTTGAAGACGCACCTGGGAGGGTTGTCCCGGCGTAGGGAGAGGGTGCGAGTACCTTTTTTCTCTCTTACAGTACCGGCCAAGAACCAGAGGTTTGAAATCAGCTGGGGGAACCGGAACGACACAACCGCAGGGGGATGTAGAATAGGGACAGTGCGTAGAGTGTGGTCCATCAGGGAGGATTCCTAGAGGTGAGTCTTGAACAGCACTGCAATATCTAATTTTCTGCCCTGGGACTGCACAAGTAGTACTGTCTTATTTTATATGCAAATCTAATGTCTGGATTCATTGGAAACAGCTGGATTCTCATATCTGCTTCTGCGTTTGATCTGGTGTTGATCGAAGTATGTGAAGGAAATCTGGCCTCAGATACTTAGTTGGAAAAAGGAAAAGCACTTTATTTATTTATTTATTTATTTTTTTGAAAGAGTAGTATGGTTTATTATGTCTTACAAAAAATATAGGTCCTGTACTATGCAAAAAATGAATTTTATTTCCTTCTGAGGCACTTGCTTCTCTACTTTTTTTTTTTTTATGATTTTTTATTATATTATGTTAGTCACCATACAGTACATCCCCGGTTTCCGATGTAAGGCTCGATGATTCATTAGTTGTGTATAACACCCAGTGCACCATGCAATACGTGCCCTCCTTACTACCCATCACCGGTCTATCCCATTCCCCCACCCCCCTCCCCTCTGAAGTCCTCAGTTTGTTTCTCATAGTCCATAGTCTCTCATGTTTCATTCCCCCTTCTGATTACCCCCCCC
>NW_024426774.1:38537355-38554508 GCF_017311325.1 Ursus maritimus | reverse complement strand
TTTCTTTATCCCTTTCTTCCCTACTGATCATCCTAGTTCTTATGTTCCATAGATGAGAGAAATCATATGATAGTTGTCTTTCTCTCGCTTGACTTATTTCACTTAGCATTATCTCCTCCAGTGCCGCCATGTTGTAGCAAATGTTGAGAACTCGTTTCTTTCTGATAGCTGAGTAATATTCCATTGTATATATGGACACAACTTCTTAATCCAGTCATCTGTTGAAGGGCATCTCGGCTCCTTCCCACGATTTAGCTATTGTGAATTGCTGCTATGAACATTGGGGTGCATATGGCCCTTCTCTTCACTACGTCTGATCTTTGGGGTAAATACCCAGTAGTGCAATGGCTGATCATAGGGTAGCTCAATTCTTTAACTTTTTAAGGACCTCCACACTGTTTTCCAGAGTGGCTGTACCAACTTGCATTCCCACCAACAATGTAGGAGGGATCCCCTTTCTCCACATCCTCTCCAACAATTGTTGTTTCTTGCCTTGTCTATTTTTGCCATTCTACTGGCTGAGGCGTGGTGGTATCTCAGTGTGGTATTGATTTGAATTTCCTTGATGGCTAATGATTTTGAACATTTTTTCATGTGTCTGTTAGCCATTTGTATGTCTTCATTGGAAAAGTGTCTGTTCATATCTTCTGCCCATTTTTTGATTTTGTTTATTTGTTTCTCGTGTATTGAGTTTGAGAAGTTCTTTGTAGATCTTGGATACCAGTCCTTTATCTGTAGTGTCATTTGCAAATATATTCTCCCATTCCGTGGCTGCCTCTTAGTTTTTCTGACTGTTTCCTTGGCTGTGCAGAAACTTTTAATCTTGTTGAAGTCCCATAAATTCATTTTATCTTTTGTTTCTCTTGCCTTTGGGATGTGTCATGAAAAAGGCTTGCTTTGCCGATGTCGAGAGGTTGTTGCCTATGTTCTCCTCTAGAATTTTGATAGATTCCTGTCTCACATTGAGGTCTTTCATCCATTTGGAGTTTATTTTTGTGTATGGTGTGAGATAGTGGTCAGTTTCATTCTTCTGCATGTAGCTGTCCAATTTTCCCAGCACCATTTATTGAAGAGACTGTCTTTTTCCCACCGGATGTTTTTTTCCTGCTTTATCAAATATTAGTTGCCCAAAGAGCCGAGGGTCCATTTCTGGCTCTCTATTCTGTTCCATTGGTCTATGTGTCTGTTTTGTGCCAGTACCATGCTGTCTTTGTGATCACGGCTTTGTAGTACAGCTCGAAATCCGGCATTGTGATGCCCCCAGCTTTGTTTTTTCCTTTTCAACAGTTCCTTGGAGATTCGGGGCCTTTTCTTGTTTCCATACAAATTTAGGACTGTTTGTTCCAGTTCTTGAAAATGTCCTTGGTATTTTGATCGGGATAGCATTGAAAGTGTAGATTGCTCTGGGTAGCATGGACATTTTAACTATGTTAATTCTTCCATCCATGAGCATGGAATATCTTTCCATCTTTATGTCTTCCTCAATGTCTTTCAAAGAGTGATTTATAGTTTCTAGAATATAGGTCCTTTACGCTCTTGGTTAAGTTAATTCCGGCTAACGTATGGTTTTTGGTGCTATTGTAAATGCTCCCCGCTTCGTACCTCAATACTCAGCGCTGGAGATGTTCATTTGTAGAGATCCAGATGCGTCTTCCTGCGTCTCAGGCTGGTTCCGTGGTTGTTTAGGCTGGTCTGGTACCTATCCAGCTCGACTCGGAGGACCGGCTGAAAACGGTGTCTCCTACTCCTCCGCCATCTTAACTCCCAGGAAAAGCACTTTAATAACCTTTTTAGATAATTGTGGGTATCCTTCTTTGATACCACACCTAAACTTAAAAGTGGTAGTTTTTTAAAGGTTAGTCAGATGTAGAATCTGAAACCATTTCAATGAACTTTATGCTCTGTCACATTAAAATGATTGGTATATCTTCCACTTTGAATGGACCTTTTACAAAATCATACGGATAGTCATTTGGAAAACATTGGTTCACTGAGTTACGCTGCTCTTCTAAATGCAGTCTCTTAAATGTTGGGAAGCTGCCAAGCTCACAGTGGCGAATACAAGTTTTCCAAAATTCTAATTTTCATTTGAAAGTGCAAATTTATTCATTGGCAACAAATACTGTCTGTTGTTTTCCTTCAAGGAACAGCCACACTTCTTTCATTTTTGAAAAAAATACCTGCCAGATGTGCCAGTTTGAATAACCATTGTTTATCTAATATCCACAAGTAAAAGGATGTTTCATTTTTAAAAAAGAAAGAAAGGGGTGCCTGGGTGCCTCAGTCAGCTAAGCATCTGTCTTTGGCTCAGGTCATGATCCCGGGTCCTGAGATCAAGCCCCAGTCAGTCAGGCTCTCTGCTTAGCGGGAAGCCTGCTTCTCCCTCTCCCTCTGCCCCTGCTCCTGGGCTCTCACTCTATCTCTCAAATAAATAAATAAAATCTTAATTTAAAAAAACAACAGAGATACTCAACATCTTCTTTTATTAGGGATTGTAAATTCAAATAATAATGAGATAACTATTAGAGTGTTTGAAATCCAAAGCAGCAGCACCACCAAATGCTGGTGAAGAGGGGGAGCAACAGGAACTCTACTTCATTGCTGGTAGGAATGCAAAATGGTACAGCCACTTTGGAAAACAGTTTAGCAGTTTCGTACAAAACTAAACATGCTTTTCCCAAATGATCAGCAATTGTGCTCCTTGGTATTTACCCAAATAGTTGAAAAATTATGCCCACAGAAATATATAGCAGCATTATTCATAATTGCCCAACTTGGAGGCAACCAAGATGCCCTTCAATAGGGGAATGGATAAACAAACTGGCACACCCATTCAGTGGAATAGTCAGGGATAAAATGAAATGAGCTATCACACCACAAAAGGATGTGGGGGAACCTTAAATTCATATCCCTAAGTGAAAGAAACCAATCTGGAAAGGTTACCTACTGTATGATCCAAACTGATATCCTGGAAAAGGCAAAACTGGTTTTAAGGCAAAAGATCAGTGGTTGCCAGGAAATGGGGGAAAGGAGGGAGGGATAAGGTGGAGCACGGGATTTTTAGAGAGGTGAAACTACTCTGGATGACACTGTAATGGTGTCATGTGCATACATGTGATTATACATTTGTCAAAACCCATGGAATGTGACCCCTAATGTGAACTATGGACTTGGTTAATAATAACGTATCGATCTTAGCTCATCAATTGTAGAGAAAGCGAATACACCATACTAGTGCAAGCTGTTAATAATGGAAGAAAAGTGGGAGAGTGCTAAGGGGTGTGTGGGAACTGTCTGTACTACTCAAAAAAATAAATCCTGTTGATTTTAAAACATTACTTCAGCTCACAGTTGAACTACACAAGTGCTTTTTCTCGGAACAGCTGTGAGACAGCCATCATACTTGGGGATGCCAAGTGCTGTGTGTGTATTTCCCATTTCTTCCCACAAAATAGTTAAGGGTGTGTACTCCAGTGTCAAGAATTAATAAAATTAATAACTTATACTGCTTCATTAGGGATGTTGGAAATGACATTTTTTGAAAATGGAAGTGTGCAGCCAGGAGGAATACAAGGACTACTACTACAATTTGGTGTCACTGTCTCATTCCTGCTAAGTTGCCAACAGTTTTATTACCCACAGTTGCTTTTCTGTCATCAATCCAAATGGCAACATAGTTAAAAGGACAAATAATGTATCAGTATTATCATAGAAGTAGTTTTGTTCTTGAAGACCCCAGGGGTTCGTGGACCATGCGCTGAGAACCACTATCCTAAAGAAAAAGAATGTATGGAGTAGATGTAAAGTAGGTGGGGATTGCTAGGGACAGATGTGTTTGGCAGGTAGAATCATGGGGCTAACAGTGTTCCTGCTTCTGAGGGTCTGGCCCACTTCTAGGTTATCCTAACAGGCAAGGTAGGCCAAGTAACTTTGGAAGTCATAGATCTATTTAGGGGATGAATCTCTTATTTGCTCTCAAACCCCAGTTCAAATGAATTCAGTGTGGGTTGGAAAGTTTGGGCTAGCTCTTCTAAGACCACTCAAAATTAGATGGTTCCATTAAATTCAGCATTTATAGTCTGTTATGTGCCACGAACTGGACAGGTTATAGAGAAAGAAACAAATTATTAAGTTGTGGCCTCTGTCCTGTAGGAATTAATGGATAAGGAAAGATAATAATAAAAGAATATGGAAATAATAGAATAATATTAATAGAATGTACAAAATCCTAAGTATTAAATGAGGTTCAAAGGGCTGTGGGAGCGCTGAAGAGGAAGTGAATCATAACTGGAGAATTCAGGCAAGTTTTTCTGAGAACTTGGAGCTGGGCTTTTAAGGATGAGTATCATTTTGAGAGGAGAGAGGGAAATCGAAAGTTCTTAGTATAGTCTTGGGTTACTGGAGAGCTTTCTGGCTAAGAGAAGTACAGCTAGTAGATGAGCTGTGCTAACTCAGTACCTCTGTACCCCATGACTGTAACTTGTTTTGTTGAGGGGGTTGATTTCCAGTTTATCCTTTCAGGACCAGTATACAAAGACTCTTGCCGTTTACTTTTCATTTATCCATAAAATGGTACAAAATTTAGGAAAGAGATTTCTTCATGGGTCTTTTCTTTTTCTTTTTCTTTTTTAAGATTTTATTTATATATTTGAGAGAGAGAACGAGAGCAAGAGAGGGTGAGGGGCAGAGGGAGAAGGAGAAGTAGACTCCTTGCTGAGTGCGGAGCCCGATGTGGGGCTCGATCACAGGACCCTGAGATCATGACCTGAGCCAAAGGCAGACACTTAACTGACTGAGCCACCCAGGTGTCCCATGCATGGGTCTTTTCTAATGAAAATTATCTTTTTATCTGCATTTCAGGGAAAGAAGCCCTCTTTCAGATCTCTCGGTTCAATACCCCAAACATTTAGTGAGTGACTACTGTGCACATGGTGTGTGTTATTTTCAACAAGGGTACCAAAATAAGGACATAGCCCCTGCATTCACAGAAGTTAGAGTCTCGGAGTTGTCAAATGTGTATGCAGCTAATGGCAAAGCATGTTACAGATTCTATAAAAGATAAAACGTGCTTAGGGTATTCCTAGCTTGGGAAACTGGTAGAATGGGAGTACTACCCAGCAGGAGGAATGTGGGGAAAAGATAAAGGGTTTGGTTTGGCTGTTGGAGGTGTCTGTGGAGAGGGCACTGGAGAGGCGGTTGAGAACAAGGTCGGGGTTAGAGATACAGATTTGGGGATCATCCACAAATAGCTGCTGAAACCGTAAAGCATTGCACTTCCCTCGGGAGACCAGGGTTTCAGCCTCTGCACTATTGACATTTTGGTCTGTGTAATTCTTTATTGTGGGAGGGCTGTCTTTTGCATGTAGGAAATTTAGCATCCTTGGCCTCTACCCACGGAATGCCAGGAGCACATCCCTCCAGTTGTGACAACCGAAAATGCCTCCACATGTTGTCACATGTCCCTTGAAGGGCAAAATCAGCCTCGCCTCATAGAGGACCTATTGCTCCAGGAGAGTACAACATCCGAAGGGATGATGGCCACGGGTGGAACCTTCTGGCTCTAAGAGCACAGTCAGAAAGGGAAAAAGACATTGGGAGTGATGGGGGGTGACCGTCACAGATGGGGTGCCCAGCAGTGTAACAGTCTACAAAGAGGTTTGGAGACAAAAGAGGCCTTAGCAGTGGTGAGAGCTTTATGATCCTTCAGGGAGCAATTCCAGCTGCTCCTCCTGGATGTGCCTTTTCCTTGTTTTCCAGCATTTCCCAAGAGAGATACAGGAGTAAACTGCCACTTGGGCCATAAATAAGAAGATTGGGGTAGATGTCAGTGCACCCCAAAGCTTGCCAGTTTGCTTTGCAGGTTGTTAATATTGCTCTTTCACTATTTCCTCATTCTATTTTCTCTATTAGTCTCCTTTTTCATTTGTAAAGTGCTTTAGCAGAAATATGGAAATATATGTCCAGATTATTCAATCCTAAAAATAACCCCGCGAAGCAGCTTTCATTCTTCTTCCCATTTTGCAGATAAGGAAACTGGAGCTCCTAGAGGGAAGTGGCTTGCCCAAGACTACACAGCCAGGGAGTAGTAGAGCTGATACCCAAACCTTCTGATCACACAGGGGCTGCGAACACTCTTCATCACGCCATGATTCCTTCTTCGGCTACAGTGCCTACCACCTAGCATTTTACTTTGCAAAGTGACTAATACTCCATTTCTCCTAGAATAGAGCTTTCCTTGTCTGTAAAGGAATCAGTGACTTGTTTCTCTTCTTGCATCCTGCCCGTAGTACCATTTCTTTCTTTTGTTTTTTTTTTTTAAAGTAAGCTCTAGGCCCAATGTGGCTTGAACTCATGACCCCAAGATCAAGAGTCCACATGCTCTTCTAACTGAGCCAGCCCAGCCCCCCACTCCCCCCCCCAATATTACCATTTCTGCTCATAGTACATTGTTTGCTGCCTTACTGAATGGCTCATCTTGTGAGGGTTCTAGCAAGGTGGGCCTTTGACAAAGGGAAGCATTGTGGTGTGTGTACAGATGAGGCCAAGCCTGCAGGGATTCTGCACGGTGAAGAGGAGGGTGAGCAGGTTGCAGTCCCAACTGTGGGTGCTGGGGAATCTCCCTAATGGGTGCTGGGTTTAGGCCAAGGGTCAGCTCCCTCAGGGACACCAATGTATGTCTAAGGCTGGCAGGGGCATACTAGACCCCGGTAACTCCTCAATGGCTGTGACCCTGATTTTCCACCCTCGAAATCCTCCTCCATGTCTTGCTGCTCTCCTCAGCCATCCTACTCTGGCGCTTTGTTACTTGGCACCTTTCACGTTTCCCTACCCACCACCACACTTAGCATCTGGAATTCTTAATAATAGTAATCATAATAGCCATGTACTAATGGTTGTTTCAGTGCCAAGCACAGACAATGAGGTAACTGAGGTTTACAGACATCATATCAGTCTGTCCAAGGTCACGTGAGTATTAAGGTGTAGAACAGTGTGTCTAATAGAAATATAATTTGAACCACATTTGTAATTTTAAATTTTCTATTGGCCAAATTAAAAGAAAAGAAATGGGTGAAATTAATGTTATCAACTTTTAGAATTTAACTCAGTATACCTACAACATTATTTCAACATGTCATCAGTATATAAAATTACAGCTGAGATATTTACATTCTTTTTTTTGTGTAATAAGTCTTTGAAATACTTGGGGCACCTGGGTGGCTCAGTCAGTTGAGCATCCCACTCTTGATTTCGGCTCAGGTCATGATCTTAGGGTCGTGAGACTGAGCCCTGGTGTAGGGCTCCGCACTCAGAGGGGAGTCAGCTTGAGATTCTCTCTCCCTCTCCCTCTGCCCCTCCCCTCTTCATGTGTGCCCTCTCTCTGTCTCTCAAATAAATAAATCTTAAGAAAAAAAAATATATGAGGGGCTCCTGGGTGGCGCAGTCGTTAAGCGTCTGCCTTCGGCTCAGGGCATGATTCCGGCGTTCCAGGATCAAGTCCCACATCGGGCTCCTCCGCTGGGAGCCTGCTTCTTCCTCTCCCACTCCCCGGCTGTGTTCCCTCTCTCACTGGCTGTCTCTCTGTCAAATAAATAAATAAAATCTAATAAATAAATAAATAAATAAATATGGCGTGTACTCTTACGTCACTTCTCAATTCAGAATAGCCCCAGTTTAAGTGCTCACCAGCCACATGTGGTCAGTGGCTACTGTACTGGGCAGCGCAAGGACAGATCAAGGATTCTGACCCACCTCGAAGGATGGTAAGAAGTGGGACAGCCACATTCTCTGTGAGAGCAGGCTGGTACTGTCCACCAAATTTCAGATTTGCAAAATATAATAATCTTATCCAATTGGAGATAAGATTTCATTTTAGAGTAGAATAAAGTATCTCAAAACAGAGGTCCAAAATTTGTTAATTCCTTTAAAAAAACTGTTAGAGAAACTGACAATTTCCCTCTTAGAACTGACACTGATACTTCTGGGATGGGACAGGAATGTTTGCTCCCTTTTGCATGTCCCTGTTACTGTTCTGTCTTGATAAATACCATCCGGGAAGACTAGATTTTCTGTGACCCGGAGCCAGGTAGTGGAAAAATCCTTTGCCCTGGGGCCCTTCTCTGTCCATAGGGCAGGCCTCTGACCATTTCTGATGGGGCTTTCCAACCCCTCGTGATGGCTCATGAAGGGACTGTTGAACTCTGGAAGGAAAGAAGGGATTGGTAAGCCGGTATTTCCTGGTTCCGACAGTGGACAGGCCTTCCTTCCGGACACTGTGCCAGGCACACTGCATGTGCTATCCTTTTACACCTCTCCACCATCCTCTGAGGTCAGCATTAGCACCTGCAAACCCCAGAGAGGTGAAGAGGTTCACTCAGGGTCACACAGCTAGTAACCCAGAGCTTTCTGACACTGTAGCCCAGGATCACAGCAGTCCAGACTTTTGGGGTTTTAACACTTTCTGCCCACCCATGAACATGGGAACAGGGGTTGCCAGCGAGAGATGTTTATATCTATGTTCTGTTTCCATGTGAACTACCCCTGGTGGGGTACTTACAGTTGACTTCAGTCTCTAAGATTTGGGATCAGAGATTCAGGACAGAAAAGAAAAGAAAGAAAAAGGAGACAGCCTGCCTATCTGTATCAGGAGGTCCAGTCTCAGGAAACCTAGGAGGGCTGCTGGATCTTTCTTTTCTTACTCCTGACAAGTTAACAGATCTTTGGTTGCCTGGGAGCCCTGTGGCTTTAAGCCTGAGCTGGGTCTGGGAGGAGACTGGGAGGGCGACGGAGGGTGCCCGCCTACCTGGGGAAACCTGCTCGAGGTGAGGCTGGAGCGGCCCGGGATGCGAGGCGGGCGGGGGCAGGCTGAAAGTTGGAGCAAGCAGGAAGTGAAGCGAGGGCCGCCCGGGAGGAAACAGACTAGGCGCGTCCCGTCGCTGACAGGCCCGAGCCGCTGGGAGACATGGTGAGCGAGCTGGGGACTAGAAAGGGGCCGATTGAAAGACCAGCCAGAGTGGGCTGGGGGCCGGGGACCGGGAGAGCCGGTGGCAAAGTCAGAGCGCCGGGCCAGCGCTGACTGTGGCCGCTCTTCTTTGACAACTTGGGGGCACGAAGCTCCGAGCTGCCTGGGCGGGTATTCCTGCCCTGTCTACTCCCTCCCTCTCCTGACCTCGGTGCTGGCCTGGAGCAGGATTTCGGTGGGGGGTGTGGGGGGGCACCCGAATTCCAGGCGGGGAGTTGCTGAGAGGCCCGGCATCTCCTCCTCCAGCCCGCCAGCCGCCCGGTGTTGTGACAGCCTGGGCAGCATCTCCGAAGTTCTGGGGCACATTCCAGCCCCGAGGCAGGAGCTCGGCCGGCTGCCTTTCACTTTATATAGAAACTCCAAGAATTTGACTCTTGGCCGAGTCTAAGGAATCGGCGGGCCCCTCTCTATAAACATAAGGAAGAAAGCTAAGGCTTCGTTAAAGAACCAGAAGTTGGTTCTCTTTGGTAATCCATCTAGGTTGGACCCACGCTCCCGGCCTGTTTTCGGAGGTCGAGTGGGTCAGAGGGGGTGGAGCCTGATACTGGTTTTTCCCTCCCTGTTGGAAAACCTTATCAGCCAGGGAGGACTTGCCCTCCATTTCCCCCAACACCCAGGCTGCTGTTTTTATTTAATATCTGCTCAAGCAGGCGGTGGTGGCTTGGTGCCCGCACATGGTGCTATGTGGTGGGGAAAGCAGAAGTTCATGGCGCAATGGCCGTCCCTCAGGGGGCCTGGTGGGGGCCTTGGAGCCTGGTTGCATTGCTCTGGGTCACAGTAATGAGGCTTGGGGGAAGCCTCGGACCGGAGCCGCTCTCCAGCTGCTGTCTTGCAATGAGAGGGGGTTGTGCCATTTGAGGGTGTCCTGCCAGCCACACAGTTATTTTTAATGAGGACCCTTTGGTCAATAGTGGTGGGTTTTCTCTGTGCTGAGATGCCAGTTCAGCAGTCCTCTGACCCCAGCGGAGGAGCAAGGCAACCCTGAGTGGGATTTAGGGCTGTGTTTCTTTTCCTCATCAGGGGCCCTGAGAACCTGAAAAGAAACTTGATCTAGTCTGTCTAGCATCAGCACTCACCTTCTGGGGCTTCAAAATGCATTTGTTTTTGATTACATGAGTAATGCATGAAAGCATTCTCTTTGTAAACAGTTCAGGCATTAAAAAAAGCTAAAGTCCACCCCAGGCCTTCCCCTCCCCTGGCCTCTGAGGCTGAGTCTCAGTTCCTCCACCACTTGGCCTAATTAACCCCTGTGTTGCTGCTCAGGAGGAGGCCAGTGGAGGTGGGGGACATGATCACGTAAGGAACCTGCAGAGTGAGGTGGAGGGAGTCAAGAATATTATGACCCAGAATGTGGAGCGGATCCTGGCCCGAGGAGAAAACCTGGAACATCTCCGCAACAAGACAGAGGATCTGGAAGCCACAGTGAGATGGGGAAACCATGGGCAGGGCGGGGGTGGGGGGTGTAGAGGAAGAGAGGGAGGAAGGATTGTTGGGGTTTGGGGGCCTGGTGGTGTTGGGGGCAAAATGAACAAGAGGGAAGTCTGCCTTTTCACTTGTTTTGGGAACTGATGATTGAGTCCCCAGTTCGGATTCTGCTCTATTCCACTGATTGGTACTGGGGTCCAGGGAATGGCTCCAGTGACTGGGGCGGGGGGGAATGGGTGGGGCTGACTCTTGGAGGAGTTTTTTCTGAGATAAGATGGCCCAGTCAGCTCTTGCATTCTTAGGCTTCTCTCCCATGAAACTGATTTTTCCCTTTGAAGGCTGCCCTTGACAATCATTTGGGCCTGACCTCCCCAGGGTAAAAATATTGGTTCTAGAAAATCCTCCTAGGGCCTTTGGCCTTTTCTAGGAGTTCCTAGGCAGGAGGCAGAAAACTGCTAGAGTTTTGCTGAGTCTGCTTTAAAAAGAAGCTGGGAAAAGCAGTGAAATTCTTTGATCCAGGGGTCGTCTGTTAGTTGAAGGCTAGAATAATATCTCCCACACATCTTGCTAGACCTCATTCTTCTCTCTCTTCAGCCAGGAGCTGAAGCCAGCTGCTCAGGGAGGGAGTAACTCTAACAAAATACTCCAGCAAAGGTTGGAACCTAACGTTCCATGGCCACAGGGAGAGACTGGCTGTGGCTTTCCACGTCCTGGGTGTCATCTTGGGTATAGTCTCCCCGGGACTTAGTGTTTCTTTCCACAGCCTAGCCTGCAGAGCACGGCCCTGGGAAATGTAATTTCGGCAACTCGAGTTGAGGAGGAAGAGCAGTTTCTCTCACCTCCAACCTCCCTACTGCCCTGGCCTGTCCTCCAGCTCCAGCCGTCCCCATGGGCAAGGAGTCGTGGACCCAGGGAGATGCGGCCACCTGGAGCTTGTACTGTTCGGCCCCGGTGTGTGCCTTCCCAAGGGCGGATTGTGCAGACACTGTCGCACCCCCGGGTGTGAGCATATGTAAAAGGCCCCTCAAGGTGCATGACGGCGCAGGGGTAAGAAGAGAAGGGGGGAGGCAGGGGGCCAAGGGGAGCCCAAGAATTTTAAATTCGAGCCTGGCCCATCAGAGTGTCATGAAGATATATATCTGTCAAGGTAGGAGGACAGCACATTTTTTTGTGTAACATTCTGTGACCTCAACTGCTCGCTTAAATATTTAGATGTATAGCATGTGGACCTCTGTTTGGCCTCTTGGTTGGGTGGGAGGAGGCCCCGGTTCACTCTGCCTTGTCCCCAACAGTCGGAGCACTTCAAGACTACATCGCAGAAGGTGGCTCGGAAGTTCTGGTGGAAGAACGTGAAGATGATTGTCCTCATCTGCGTGATAGTTTTTATCATCATCCTCTTCATCGTGCTCTTTGCCACCCGTGCCATCCCAACTTAGGGAGCCCCTCGCCCCCACCCTTTCAGCGCAACGCTCCATAGCGGATGCCAAGAAGGGCTCTCTCTCCCATCCTTGCCACAGGGAGTGCTGCTGCGTCCTCCCACCCTCACTCTGAAGCCCCTCTGCGACACCGTCTGCCCCAGCACCTTGGCCCCCGGAAGGAGAGAGCTAGACTATGGCTGTGTTTCATGGGCCCTCAGAGTTGGTCGGAGAGACACCCAGAAGGCCCAGCCTGTGGCTGGGAAACTGATGGTGGCCGGTGGGCAATAAAGACCTTTCAGTATCCCCACACATGTTGAGGTAATTTCTCCCCTTCCATTTTGCCTTTGGCCCTTCTATTTCTTTTCTCCCTGGGGACACCCTCTGGCTGAGAGTCTCTTCTTTGAGGCCCCAAGGTTGGAGGGGTAGAGAGTGTATGTTTGGAGAAGAAAGATGGAGTCTCCCCATCCTTCTCTATTTTCCATTCTTTGTCACAGGTCTCAAGAACTGGAATTTTCTAAGGCTCTTGGCATGTGGAAAATTCAAAATCATTTTAGGGTGGTCTGCAAGACTCCTAAGTGTGTCCCCCTGGGGTCTTGCATGTCCCTTTATTACTTTTCTGCTGGAAGTGTTAGCTGAGACAGGCGAAGGCCACCTTCCATCTCTCTTCTGTGGCCCCATTGCAGTCTGGAGGGAGGAGTTGAGGGAACTGGGCCACTTTTCCTTCTTTTTTGGTTCTGCAAAGTTTTATTTATTTATTTATTTATTTATTTATTTATTTATAAGATTTTACTTACTAATTGATGAGAGACAGAGAGAGGTGGAGGCAGAGGCAGAGGGAGAAGCAGGCTCCCTGTAGAGAAGGGAGCCCAATGCGGGACTCGATTCCAGGACTCTGGGATCACGATCTGAGCTGAAGGCAGATTCTCAACTGACTGAGCCACCCAGGTGCCCCTCTTTTTATTTTTAAATTATTTTTTTTATTTTTTAATTTAAGTAATCTCTATACCCAACATGGGGCTTGAACTCATGACCCTGAAATCAAGAGTCATATGCTCTTCCGACTGAGCCAGCCAGATGCCCCTGGTTCTGCAAAGTTCTATTTGTCTTTTGTCTGCCCCTGCCCTTTTGGGATTTAGCAGGGCCTCCGGGTCTCAGCTGAGGGGGCAAGCATCTCTCCCCATGTCTCGTGGCTGGGCCCAGTCAGTGTCACAGGACAGGGCCTATGGCCCTCCTTCCCCTGCATGTACAATGGGCCTCTTTGTCTTTAGACTTCCCTCCTCCCCGCCAGGTTCCACTTCATTGTCACTCTTTCCTCTGTCTTGGTTTGGGGAAAGTGTTCTTGCCATCTCTGTCCCTGTTTCTCCCGTGGGCTTTCCAGTATTGAAAACAATCTGTTTTGGGGAGAGAGTGTAGAAGGGACAGGGTTGGGAGACAGGATTTGGGACTCCTGGCAAGTCAAGTTCTGGAATCATACTCTGAAAACCAGGGAGGAAAAAAAAAAAAAAAAAGCACAGAAAAGCCCTCAGGGCAGTCTTTGTCCTATGTCCTTTTATGTCAGACCTCGGCCATCCTCTCTCCTCAGATCATTCCTGGACTCAAAGTTCACAGAACTGGGGTGAAACCTCTTCCTTGGGATCTAGATTGCCCAAGGTGGGAATGTGGGCTGTACTCACAAGGGCTCAACCCAAGGAAGGGCGCCCTCAACCCCCTTCCTCAAGAGGGGCCACAGTTGAGATGGTGGGGTTGGCGTGGGGTGGGGTGAAGAATAGGTGTCTCTGACTCCCCTGCAGCGTTGAGAGGAGAGGAGGAGAATGGGTAGATTCAGCTCAGGAAGGCTCTGGAGGGGTGGCTTGGCCCATCCTCCCTCCCCTTGAGGAGCAGGGTCATATGAGGGCCAGGCTGCAGCTGCCCTTCTGGTGAAGAGGGAAGTGCAGGAAAGCCAGAGCTAGCACCTTCTCCCTGGGGGTCTGTTTTCTTTTTGGATTGGGGTGAAATTCACACAACATACATTGTATAAGTGTACATACAATTGTAACAGACAGTGGTACCATCTTGAAATATACAATTCAGCGGCAGGTAGTGCATTCACGATGTTGATTGTGAATAACGTTTCTTTCGTTTCAAAACTTTTCGGGGAGTCGGGTTTTGGTTACCGGTGAATGCACTCACCCAGGTGGCAAAGTCCCGGCCTGGCTGGCTGTTCAAGCCGTTTCTAGCACCGTGCCCAACGTTGGCACGGATACAGATGCTCGTGGAACGAGCGATACCTCCGCTCCAGAGCCCACTCCACCGTGTCCGTGTCACAGATTGGGCCCCCCCGACGTGTGGCCAGCGTGCCGTGCGAGCGCCAGGCTGCTCAGGCGTGAGGCCCCCAGTTCCGGAGGCTGGGGGAGCCGTGCGATCTGGGTCGGGTGCGGGCAGCTTTCGCTTTGCCTCGGGCCGGTCAGGGCTCCGGGCAGGCGCGCCCCCCGCCCCCGCCGCCGCGGCCCCGCCCCTCCGCTTCCTCCCGGGTATCTGGCACCGCGGCCGCGGGGCGACAGAGGAGCCCGAGCTGGCGAGGCGGCGGCAGCAGCTATGGTGAGGGCCCGGGCGGGGCGGAGCCGACCGGGCTGGGGGCAGAGGGCGACGTGGGGGTGCGCGGCCGGAGTCTGAAGTCCGAGGGCGGGGGTGTCCTCCGGGACCCGCGCCTGTGCCTCCCCGGTGAGGTGGCCGCGGCCAGGAGCCGGATGGGGGTCGGAGCCTCCACTGGGGGCGCGCAGGCCGGGGAGGGAAAGTTTGGCCCCTGCGCGCAGTGTGCATGACTCCGGCTTCCCCCTTCCCTGAGCCAAGTGGTTAGGAGCCCCGACTTCGGGCTTCGGAGTCAGACTCCGGGGTGAGATCCTGGTGGTGGCCACTTGCTGGCTCCGTGACCCCGGGCCAGTCACTTAACCTTCCTGAGCCTTCTTTTCCGCATCTGTGAAGTGGGGTCAGTGATACCTGCCTTACCGGGTCCTTGCGAGGTTAAGGGAGATACAATGGCAGAGCCCCGCCTGGCGATCAGAACCTGCTCCCGAGGAGTGGTGATGACCTCTTCAGCCCTTCCTGGAGATGTGAGAAGCCGAGTGTGGCCCGGGAGTTGGAAACCTGAGCAGACGGGGTGGTAGAGGCCCTGCCAGCTCCATGGCAGGGTACTGGAGGGCACACTCCTTCCCCTGGGGAAAGATAAAGGGAAATGTTTACCATAAAAGTTCCCCTGAAGTTATCAGACTATGGCACAGCCCTGGCTCTCTCCTAACCCCTACCCAGGGACACATTCTTGAGGTGAGTCATCCCCCACTCCTGCTGCAGACTCTGGCCTGTGTCCCCACTTGCCATCTCCAAGGCAAACGTGTTAGGAACAGGTGGTGCCAGTAGCTTTCCTCCATCCCCTCGACTCTTGCGAAGATGGGCCCTGCAGGAAGCAGGCTTGGTGCTTTAAGCTTCTGCGTGGGGAAGCTGGCAGAGGTGTGATGGATGGGGCCTGGCTGGGGGTCATGATGCCTGGATGGCCTCATCTCTAGGGAACCAGAGGCAGGAAGGGGAAGCGGGGCAGGAAGGTTGCACTGAGCTCTAAGGCCATGCCAGGAAACTGAGGGAAGCTCCAAATATGGGACAAAGCTCGGAGACCTCTTCCCAGCATGCAGGGCAAGGGATCAGGCAGGGCTAGGGGTGGGCTTCTAGTCGGCCTTGAGCATTTGGGGAGAAGAGGAAACTCCTGAAATGAAGGCTGAGGCCAGGATAATTTATTAGGTGGGGGGCATTATGGGGGAGTACTGGAAAACTCTGGTACTCTCACAGGGTCATCGGAGGCCAACAGTGGGTCAGAGCCTTGGGGGGGGGTACATGGATCTTTCTCCCCTCCTGGCCCTAGCCCCATCCCTCTGTTTCTTTCACACCTGCCCCTTTCTCTGGCCCCAGCTCTTTCCCTTTCTTCTTCCCACCCTCTTCCCTGCCTGATCTTTCTGCCTTGTCCACTCCTCTGATTCATTCAGTCAACAAGCATTTCTTGGTCATTTCCTCTGTGCCAGATGTGGTGACAGGTATAGGGGAGAGAGCAGGAACAAATAGTGATAGGAAAGATGAAACCTGAATGGGAAAAGGCTTGAAGTCATTCATCCTATAGATGGTCCTCTCTCATGCACTGTCCAGTGAATGTGGGTTTTGAGCCATGGGCTTCCCTCATATGCACACAAGTTGACTTGGCAGCATTAAAAGGTCTGGGGAGTCGTTAGCCAGCCAGCTAAAGTATTTGACCCCCTCTTTACCTGCATTCACTTTAGCACCGTGGTTAAGATTGTGATTCTTGGAGTCTACATTGGTTCCACACCGGATCGTCTACTTACTGGCTGTATGACCTTGGACAGATGATTTAACCCCTCCCTCTGAGCCTCAGTTTCTTATAAAACTGGGATAATAGCATGCCTTCAATGGATTGTTGCCAGGATTAAATAAGATCAGGAGAACAAACAGTGGGGAGCACAGTGCTTAGCTCAGAGATGCACCCGGTGAATGGTGGCTGTTTGCACTGTCAAGACGTAAAACCTTCTCAACAACCTGCAGTGCCTGGTGGACATAAACCCAATGCAGGTTATTAAAGGCCCAGGTGATGTTCTGTATTTAGGTTAGAGACAAGTAAGTGCACACGTTTGCAAATAAGGAAGAGCTTGCTAGGTTTTGTATTTTGTAAAATTATCTAAGAGGTTTTATTGACCACAGGTATTGTATAGTTCTTGAGATCTGACTGCTTAAAAAAAAAAAAATCAGTGAGGGAAACTTGGGCTCCATCCATAATAATAGCTATTATTTATTGAGCATTTAGTATGTGTCAAGTATTGTGATAAGCACTTTGTTCATAATATGTCACATGTGTTAGCTAATATGGTAGATATCATTCTTTTTTTTTTTTTTTAAAGATTTTATTTATTTATTCGACAGAGAGAGAGACAGCCAGCAAGAGAGGGAACACAAGCAGGGGGAGTGGGAGAGGAAGAAGCAGGCTCATAGCAGAGGAGCCTGATGTGGGGCTCGATCCCACAACGCCGGGATCATGCCCTGAGCCAAAGGCAAACGCCTAACCGCTGTGCCACCCAGGCGCCCCTGGTAGATATCATTCTTGTCGCCACTTTACAGATGAGGAAGTGGAGGGTCAGAAAGATTGTGTGGTGGGTGAGGGGCAGAGGCAAGATGTGAGGGAACCCAGGGCTGCAATGCAGAGCCCTGGCCCTTAGCTCTGAGCTCAGGTGAATGCTGACCTAGGACGGAGCTGATACACC
>NW_024426774.1:38459569-38537345 GCF_017311325.1 Ursus maritimus | reverse complement strand
CCCCCCCCCCCCCCCCCCGTCCTCTGACTAGGACAATGGTGACAGCTGGAATAGGCTGTCTTTGGCACTCGCCAAGAGAGAGGAGAAACAGGAAAGTTAGGACAGGGAGGTTTGGAGAGCTTTGTTTTCAGAGGAACCAAGGGTATGTGGCCTGGAAACACCTGAGATATTTGAGGGTTGTAGGAGGAATATTCTGTAGAGAGGGTAACGGTCTGTGGAGAACATTTCCTGTGTAACTGCCACCCCCTGTCTGCCAACCACGCTGCTGCTCCCCCGCTCCACCGCATACCCTCAGCCCTGCAGACCCCGGGCAGGGCTGGGAAGTACCCCTCTCACCCACCCTTCCTCTCTACGCTCTTGCTCCCCACGAGCCTGGCAACTCCTCACACCCTTGCTGGTGGCATGTCTCCATCCCTCTGGCTGGGCCCCCAGCCTGGAGTTTTCTCACGGCCATCCATACCAGTCTACCACGAATAGAGAAATAATTCTTCTTCCCCTCCTCCTCCTCCTCCTCCCCCTCCTCCCCCTCCTCCTCCTCCTCCTCCTCCTCCTCCTCCTTCTTCTTCTTTTTTTTAAGAGTTTATTTATTTATTTGACACAGGAGAGAGAGAGAGCACAAGCAGGGGGAGCAGCAGGCAGAGGGAGAAGCAGACGCCCGTTGGAGCAGGGAAATCATGACCTGAGCCGAATGCAGACACCTAACCGACTGAGCCACCCAGGCGCCTCTAGAGAAATTATTCTGAAGCCCCCCCTCTGGTGTCCCCCGTCGGCTCAGAAGTCGATACTAGGTCTTATTCCAGTCTTCCATCCAAGCGAGTGTCCTCTTCTGGACTTTCACTGTGTGTGTTCTCTGGCCCCACCCTGCCCCTCCGCCCTCACCCTCTGCCTGGTCTGTCTCTGCCGGAATGCCCCAGCTCCACCCCATCCTGCAAGGGCTCATCCATCCGGGCCACCTCAGCACACAGGAATCCGCTCTCTGAGGGGGGCTCCAGCACTCGGTGTTTTACCTCACAGCACAACCCTCCACTCTTGCCTAATGGTGTCACGTATGTCTCTTTCCCCAGCCTATAGTGAGCTTCTTAAGAATGGGCACAATTCATTCAGAAATGTTTGTCCCGGTGTCCAGTGTGTGCCAGGCACTATGCTGAGTTCACCACATCTGGCGGGAGTGTGGCCCTTGTCCCCTGGTCCCTTACCTCCGTCCACATCCTGTAGTTCTTGATTTCTCTCCATGCCACCAGAGACCTGTGCATATAGTGTCCTTTGCCCTCTGGTTCGGGGAGGGCCCAGGAGGGCCAGGGAGTTAAGCCTGAGGCCTCTGTGTCCCCTGGAGCAAATGCGTTCATTTCGGCCTGGTCCCACCTCCGCGCGGGACAGGCCTGGCTTCGCAGTGGGAAGCACAGCCAGCTCTCCTGGAGAATGGGACCCAAGGCCATCCCATGTTGGAGCGTCAGAGAACAATAGCTGGAGTTTTCATAGTGGGAAAAATAACATTCAGCATGCCAGCAACCTCTAGCCGTGACTGTCGTTTTGAATCTTTGCCCATTCTCAGGTTTTGGCCTTGGACTATTACGAAGGTGGGGATGCCTGGGGCTGTGTTGAACATGGGCTATCGTAGTAGAAAGAGTAGTGGTGATGATGGCTGACTGAGGAAAAGGTACAGATGAGAGCAGCCTCCCTGCTCTCTGCATTATTGCTCCTTGGTCCCCAGTCACTGCTCCCCGAGCCTGTGAGTGCACCCCTCTGGCATGGTTTGCCTGCCCCCTCTCCAAGCAGATTGCTTTTCTAGCTCATGGGTAAATATTGACCTACTTGGGTTTCAGATGCCTGCCCCTCGAAACTCCTGCTGGGCTGGATAAACACACTGGGATAACATCTCTTGAAAATAAGAGTTGCTTTTGGAGAGGCTATAATGTGACGGACCCACTCACTGAGTCCTTGTAATGGGCAGCACTGTGCTGGGCACCCCCCCGCACCCCCGGGCCACCGGGATGGGAGCACACAAAGGTAGCCCCTCCCTCTGGGGCTTGTGGTCCAGTTGGGGAGATAGGACTCAGATACTGGGAATGGTTGGAGGCTGTGTGCAAGGCAGCTGCAAGGATCCTGAATGTGAATTCTTGCCTGAGTAGGAGTGGTCCTCTGTGACCACCAGATCCTTCCCCTTTCTCCGGTTTTAAGTGGAATTCAGTCAAGTGCCAAAATGTCTGCTGCAGACAATGCGCAATGTGGTCTGGCAGGAAGGGGAGCTTGGCCAGTGAGTGCTCTGTGGGGAGGAGATGAGAACGGGGATGGGCTGCGGGGGACTAGGCTGGGAGGAGGGAGCTGCTGTGGTTTGTGAATCTGCTCCTTGACCTGTCCCTGGACCTGCTCCTGGACTTCAGCTCTCACTGGGGCCTCCTGCCCTGGGTGTCTCTCAGTTGCATGTGTCCAAAGCCCAGTCCCTTTCTTGCTTGTAAAGCATATTCTCTTCCTCCCCCCTGTTCTCTCAGCACTACCCCCCCGCCACGCTTGGACCCTGCACCTCCCTTCTTAGTCCTCTGAAATGAGCTGGGTTCTTTTGTCACGTGTGTTTGCTGCTTGAGCTGAGAGGTCTAAGACTTGGTCTTGTCTCTGTGACTCGGACCCCAGTGAAGATCCTGGGTAGCTGGAAGGCTGAGGCCAGAGGCCAAGGAGGCTGAGGTTTCCAGGCAGACAGGGAATCAATTTTGAGCACTGATGTGGGAGCACGGTCATGCCAGGAGGCAGAACTGGCCCGACCAGTCAGAGGGAGGTCTGACCTTTTCAATTAGTTTCTGTGTGTGTGTGTGTCTGTGGGGTTAGGCAGAGGTTAGGATGTGTAGTGGTCCAAAATTACCTTTCTAGTTCTATGGGGTGGATCTCCTCCCTGTCTGGCTTCTAGCCATGTAGCTTGGTTCCCTGTTCTTTGCTGCTTCTTTAGGCCCCTGGGAAGCCATAGGGCCCATGCACATTGGGTAGAGGCCATCCTAGGGCAGGTGAGCAAAGTATCCGCTTTGTGGGAGTCTGAGATCCTGGGAAGTTTCCATCCTGGGGCATCGTAGAGGAAGCTGAGATGCTGTAGCCAAGACTGACCTAGGACCTGCTTTGATGGGCAAGGAGAGGAACCTGTGAGATCTGAGGCAAGCCAGACACACTCAGGAGACTGGCCCTTCACTCTATACATATCATACCCTTACCTGAAAGATGCTATTCCCCCTCCCCATATACCCCTCACACACTCAGTGGGGGCAAGGAGGCTGCTAGGTCTCAGGATTGGATGACGGCCGGCTGGGGGCCTCATGCAGTTCTGACCTTGGGCTTGGTGCCCAGGCAGGGACAGAGTTGGAACGGTGCCAGCGGCAGGCGGACGAGGTGACAGAAATCATGCTGGACAACTTCGGCAAGGTCCTGGAGCGCGATGGGAAACTGACGGAGCTGGAGCAGCGTTCGGACCAACTGCTGGACATGGTGTGAGGCTGGGGAAGCAGGGATGGGGTGGGAGAGGCCAGGGGGGGAGTCCTCAGAGAGAGTTCTCAGGCTGTGCTCAGAGTCTCCAGGCCCTTGGTGGGGCCTGAGGCTTGCCTGAGGGCCAGCGTGGGGCCCACAGGTTTGTTGAGGTGCCTGTAGCCTAGATAAGCTCCAGGTAGGCCTCATGAAGTAAAAAGTCCTTGGGTTGAAGCTGTGGACCTTCCTAAAGGTTGAGGGTTGGTATTATTAACTGGGCCTGAGCCTGTAGGGGTGCGAGTCAAGGGCTACACCAGTGTCTGAGACCAGGAGTGAGGCTGGGAGGGCCCAGGCGGGCTATGTGGAGAAGGAGAGCACACAGGCTGGGAAGATGCAGGAGATTAGGCCTTGCTGGGGGGGAGGGTTGGGAGAACCTGGCCCTGGGGCTCCAGGGAAACCACTAACTCCCACCCTGTGTCTGGGGATGTCCACAGAGCTCAGCCTTCAGCAAGACAACCAAGACCCTGGCTCAGAAGAAGCGCTGGGAGAACATGCGTTGCCGGATCTACTTGGGGCTGGTGGTGGGCGCTGTCCTACTCATCCTTCTGATTGTGCTGCTGGCCATCTTTCTCCCACAGAGCAGTGGGGGCAGCAGTGCCCCACAGGCTGAGGGTGCTGCCTCAGGGTCTAGGAACTGACCCAGCTGGGCCTGGAGGAGAGGCCAAGTGGCTGCACTGGCTGGTCCTGGTCTCCAGAGAACCCTGGCATTTGCTTCCATCTGAGCCACCCGACTGAGCACTGAAGAGCGACCCTGATGTGTGCACCTTTGCATCTCCTATCATGCCACAGACTGGCCCTTGAGGGCAGCCTGCTGCACTGGCCAGGGCAGGCCAGCCCCACCTGGAGATCAGTAAAAGCTGCTGTTTGGTTAAAAGCTGGTGTGTGTGCGTATGTGTGTGTGTGTGTGTGCGTGCGTGTGTGTGTGTGTGTGTGTGTGTGAAGCTCTCTAAGTTGGTTCATCCTGCTCTGCCTCCACTCCTGGGGGTTGCTTAAAAAGTCGGTAGAAGGACTTCACCCCTGGGAAGTGGCCCCTTTCCTCTTCCTTCTGTATTTGATCCAACCCTACCCAGACAGATCCTGGGGTACAGGTGCAAAGACAGAGTGACTCCCAAACCAGACCCTTCAACCAGGGCCCTCTGAGCCTGTTTCCCTCAGAATGAACTCTATTCTTTTTCTGATGTCTTGAGGATGCTCAGAACAGGACTCCAGAAGAGGAAAGCACCTTAAAGCTGTTTCTATCTCACAAGGCTCTCACTTTTTTTTTTTAAGATTTTATTTATTTATTTGAGGGAGAGCGAAAGAGTGACAGAGCAAGCGCAAGCAGGGGGGAGGGGCAGAGGGAGAAGGAGAAGCAGGCTCCCCGCTGAGCAGGGAGCCCAATGCGGGACTCAATCCTACGACCCTGGGATCATGACTTGAGCTGAAGGCAGACGCTTAACCATGACTGAGCCACCCAGGTGTCCCAAGGCTCTCATTTTTGAATAGACTTTTCTCTCTCTGAACACTCTGTCCTCAATTTCTCTCCTATGTTCTTCCTCAAGCTTTACACCTGAGTACAGATGAGGCCGATAGCAGTGAAAATGGGAAAGGCTTCTTCGGTGCTGTAATGTACCGTCACAAAGGACAGCCTAGAGTTTGCCCTGTAGGAAAGAATTTGGCCTTTTCAAAGCTCCAGGGCCACACAGGGCTAAGCTGGCAGGGCCTCAGGGTCACAGGAAAGATGATTGGGTAGAGGCCTCGGAAGAAGGAAAGAAAGCCCTACCATGCCTGTGGAATCTGGGCAGTCTCTGCCTGGCCTACTTGACTGCACCTCAAACTCAAGTGTGGGTGGAAGCGGAATTCAGGGTCAAGTGTGTAACCGAAGCAGCTCCTTGTTAGGTAAAGTGGGGCTACTGACAGAGAAACAAGAACAAAGCTGAGAGTTGTGTGCAGCTTTACCTCTCACAGAGCTTGTTACTTCTACGGGGCTCATTACCCTCTTCTTTTCAGAAAGATGGAGAAAAAAACTTGGCCCTGTAGTTGGTCAGCAACACCACTTAAAGTCCATGTGAATTTGGGCAAGCCACTTCTGAGACTTGGGTTTTACATACGTAAAAAGGGACATACTTAACTCCCAGAACAATCGTGAGGATTATTTATATTGTGTGTAAAACATCCATCCATGTAATGGTTCTAGATGCCAAATAAATGGTAGCTATCATCCAAATCATTTAGTGCAGTTCTCAACCCTGCCTCACATTAGAATCACCTGTAGAACTTCTAAAAATACCACCCCCAGGCCTAGATCAGTGAGTACCAGAGCTAAGATTTAGATCCAAGTCTGAGGAATTCCTGGGCACCACACGTTAGCCACTGGCCTACACAGCTTCCTTATGGGGCCTAGATCAGTTAAATCACTCTGAGGGTAAGTATCTGACACAGGGTTATTTTCCCCTAAAGCTGCAACCCCTCGTTCTCTCTCCAGGATAGTCATGGGTAGTCAGGGATGCAAACCGCTTATTGAATTCAAGCCATTAATTTCACAGAAGCTAGGGGGAGAGGCTACGCAATGGGCTGAAGGTCACACACATAGTTCCATGTGCGGGTCAGGCCCCAGATTCCCCAGCAGGGAGCTTCTCTCTCTCGGTGGGGGAGTTTTGCCCCACCCTTTATTGTGCCTAACACAGAAGAGATGAGCAGGAAATTTTTGTTTTGCGGGTCAGAGGGGAATCAAGAGCCAACTCCTGAACCCCCTGGAGCGCAGCAGGTGCAGAAGTACCCGGCGGGCACGGGGCAGAGCAGCGGGAAACGCCGTGACTCTAGGTTCGCAGTACCCTGAGCCCCTGCGCCAGCACCTCGCTCTCTGGAAGGCCTCTCGCACCTGCACGTCCTAGGCCCTCTGAGCCACATAACGGACTGACACGACCCCTACAGCCCCCACACCTGGCTTTCCAGGGCGCTGTGGACGGAAACCACACCTCACTCCCAGATCGCCTACCCTAGGCTCGGAGTCCAAAACAGATGTTTTTCTGACCGGCCCCAACCCCTGCCATTGGCTTTAGCCTTTGGTCACCTGATTTATTCGAGCCAACGAGAGGCAGCAGAATTAATACTTCCGCTTCCAATACCCCTAACGAACCTCTGTGCCCGCCTTCCGGGTGCTCTGATTGGTCTTCCTCTCTTAGGCCCGCAGCTTACTGGCCAGCGTCGCGGGGCCTCAGTCCAGCGGAGTGCGAGGGCTGTGTCAGAGAGCCCGGCTGCCATGGCGTCCTATTTCGATGAACACGACTGTGAGCCGTTGGATTCTGAGCAGGAAGCCCGAACCAATATGCTGCTGGAGCTCGCAAGGTGGGCGCGGGGTGGTGGGAGGTGGGGGCCCAGGTGGCAGGTTTCTAGGCTGGGGCTGGCTGGAGAAGGTGGATTATATGGGCCAGAGATTCTGGGGAGGACGGATGAATAATCTGGAGAGTTTATGGCCATACCACCCTGAACGGGCCAGATCTCGTCTGAATAATCTGGAGAGTCAGTCCAGAGACGAGATTCGAGGAAGGTCAATAATTTGGATCATCCGTGGTTGGGCGGGGCAAGGGGATTGTGGGAAAGACTGGAGCTGGCGAATAGGGGGGAGTCCCCAGCGGGAGGGCACCCCGTTCTGGCAGGTACGGGAGAAGACGAGTTGTGGGGTCAGGGGAGGGGCCTTGTGGGTGTGAATAGGGACATTCGTTAGGAACAAGCACGGAAGTCAGTACTGCCACTTCGAATCTGGCTTTACCAGGTCATTTCTACATGGCCTGAGTAACTTCTCTGGGCCTGTTGCCTCACTTGTAAAATGGGACTAAACAGCTTGCATGCTTGGGGTTGTCTTATAGCAACTGTAAACCATTTCCCACTGTGCTTTTTATCTACTTTTGCAGGGTAGCTGTTAATACCAGCTGTTCAGGGTATTTATCTGTTAATGTCTAGTGGATCGTGGGGGGCAAAGAAAAAGTATGGTTTTCTTTGGTTCTGAACATGGTCGTTCTTCCAGGTCACTTTTCAACAGGATGGACTTTGAAGACTTGGGGTTGGTAGTAGATTGGGATCACCACTTGCCTCCACCTGCTGCCAAGACTGTGGTTGAGAACCTTCCCAGGACAGTCATCAGGGGCTCTCAGGCTGGTAAGAACACTAGTTCTTTCTGCTGTTTGGGGCAGGCTTGCCAGACCCACCACCTCCCAAGCTAGAGTGGTCTAGCCCTTCAATTTTCCAGGTCAGGTTGGGGCAAGAATGTCCTTCAGGAGTGGGAGCCGGGAGGTAGGGCCTGTAGCAGCTCTCCTGATTAGCACTCCCTCCTAAAGAGCTCAAGTGCCCCGTGTGTCTTTTGGAATTTGAGGAGGAGGAGACTGCCATTGAGATGCCTTGCCATCATCTCTTCCATTCCAACTGCATTCTACCCTGGCTAAGCAAGGTACTGCTTCCTTTCTCTCAGCCCTCACCCTGCCCTGGGCCCAGTTCTCAAGCCTCTTTCTGTTTATGGACTTTTATGGGATCAGAGAAGGGAGAGGGGTAGAGGTGGGAACTGGGAGCAGGGGACAGATACTAGGTTATGAAGACCTGACCTGGGCCGGAACACTGCCCTCCTTTTCTCAGACAAATTCCTGCCCCCTTTGCCGCCATGAGCTGCCCACTGATGATGACACTTATGAGGAGCACCGACGAGATAAGGTAGGGGCTGGTGGTAAGTGGAGAGGTCGGGTGGTAATGGGGACCCCCCGAGTCCCTGTCCTTAGCATTCTCATTCCCTATGTTAGCAGGCCTGGGTAGGCCTCAGGGTCGCTGGCTCTGGTCATCTTCCTGGTGACTTTCGCAAGGGACAAGAGCCCTGGCAGTGTACATGCTAGGGGCCTGAGAACAGTGATAGGCAGCCCCGTGATAGCTGTCCCATCGCTCCACCCACAGGCCTTCAGGTATGGCCCATGCCCAGTGTGCCCTCTTTCCTTCAGGCTCGCAAGCAGCAGCAAAAGCACCGACTTGAGAATCTCCACGGAGCCATGTACACATGAGGTGCCCGGGGCTGAGCACCTGTCCTCCACAACATCTTCCTCTCGCACCTCAATCCTCATTAAAGATTTCTTTACCCACCCTGCACTGCATTGCTCACAGGCCTGGGCAGGGGCTCTGCACCCTCCATAAGGTCCCTACTGCTATTAGGGAAGGTGGGCCTAAACCACAGAAAGCACCAGACTGTTTGTCCCTTCCTGCCATGCCTTTTGGCCTGAGAGCAGTGGAGCCCAGGTCAGGAACCTGGCCACTGGACCAGCCAGTGCTGGGGCCTATGTACTCATTGTTGGAAAGCAAAATATGTCAGGGTCTGGCATTCAATGGCTACTTACAGATGGTAAAGAAAAATTAGCCTACATCTCTCTCCCCTGCAATTTTTAGTCAACCTTGGAATCCCACAGGCTTTCTTTAGCTTCACCGTGAAAATTGCTTCTAGCATTTTAAAATTGCTCTATGGATGATCCCCCCCTCCCCCCGCCTCATATCCCTTACTAAGGAAGCAAACTTCAAACCACACTCTGAGTGGGGGAAGGATCACGTCAGTTCTTCAGACTGTTGAAAGGCCTAGAGAGGGTTTCAAGCCCTTGAGGGGTATTTGGATAGCACCAGGCATCCTTTACTCTTGGCAGACCTACTGAAAGAGCATGGGGCACTCAGACTCTCCCTGAGGGCAGGGGTTTCCTCCCATCCTTTGCTTAGGGAAAGCCGTCCTGGCTAAGGCCCTCCCTTGATTCTTTAGAACAGACTACAAACATGCAAATTAGAATTCTTTTAATAGATTAAAAAAAAAAAAAGTACTAAAATACCCATGTGGTTCTGCTGTATTATTTGCCCAAAAGAAAGTAAGGGGCAGAGTGAAGAATCCCAGTGCAGCTCAGTGGGCCCAAAAGTGGGCCTTCCCACAGACTAAGGAGTGCTCCCCACTCCACCCCCCGACTTCTGTCCCTCTTGCTATTCCCAGCCCCCAATTCCTGCAGCAGGAAACCCCAGTGGTGTGGCTTTGGCACTGGGGAGTAGAAGGCACCTGAAGGGCTGGCTGGGCGAGTGAGGATATGTGACCTTTAAACATAAAAACAACACTGCAGAGCCGGGGAGTAGCTTGTATGTGGCCCAGGCAGCTGCCAGGCCTGCTCCGCTACGGCACAGGTGGGTGTGGGATGGCCATTCCTCCAGCAGCAAGGAAGCCTATATCCCAGCAGAATACTTTCCCAAAATTGTTTTTGGTACAAAATAAATGCAAAGTTATGAGGTGGGGAGCTGCTGAGGCTGGGCCAGCCACCCTCCCCAGACCTCAGATCATGGCGATGCTTTCCGGAGCACAGTTGAGGTGAGTGGAGGTGCTACTGCTCCCGGAGGACTTGCAGGCCCGGCCAGGGGCAGGCTGCAGTGCAGCCACCAGTGTCTCTGAGGAGACTGCCCCAAACTCATAGCTGAAGGTGCCGTAGAAAATGAGGATGTCAATCACAAACACCCACTCACACAGTGCTGCCCCGTGCTGCAGCTGAGAGCTCTCGTGCATAAAGAAGACAGCGCCTGGAATGGGGCTAAGGAAGTGTTCAGTAGGACACGTGGGAGCTGGTGACACTCTTATCTTCCCAGATCGTTAGCTAAGCTGGGGCAAAGAGCCAGGTCTTACCACCTGGGAGGGGAAGAAGGAAACTGCACTGGGCAGTATTTTCTGGATATATGTATGCCGGGCTCTCCCCCACCCTCCACCTCACCCCCACCCCCTGGGTCTTGGGTGGGGAAAGGCTGGGATAGAGCAGAAGTTCCTGGCTGCCCTGTCCTGGAAGGATACTGAGAATTAGGGTGACAAAGGCAATGGCTGCCAGTACAATCCGCAGGTAGGCCATAGCCAGGTCCTGGGGGGCAGTGGCCCCATGGTAGGAGAGGGCACAGTGCAGGCAGACGAAGAGCAGTCCAGCGGGGAAGGCCACACCAGTTCCAATATAGTGCAGAGACTTCGCATGATCAACCTGGGCCCAGGGAAGGGCTGATCTGTGAAGCGGCCCTACCTCCACCACCCCTCTTCCCCCCTCTCTCCCCCTTCCCTCCCAGCCCCTCCTCTCCCCACCCTCAGCCTTGAAGGGGTATCTCTGCAACTGGGGTCAGCCTTCAGGGGACTGAGGGCACCTGCAGACAACCAGCCCCGTTAGTAAAAGTTCAAGAGGCAGGCAGGTGGGCACACCTGGAAGTTGCCGACTACCACGAGGCCCGCAGCATTGGTGCAGCCCGTGATGAGTGTCGTGGTGTTAACCCAGGAATGACGACTCTGCTCCAGGAGCTGCCCGTAGAGCAGCAGGCAGATCAGGACCACTGGGGGAAGAGAGCACAGGTGGGGCCGGCACTGGTGCCCTCCTCCCACCAACTCCCCACCCCCACCCGCGCCAGACACTCTTGAGGGCTGAAAGGGAATGGAAGGGCAGGTAGTGAACTGGGTTTCCTCAGGCTCTGGCCAGCAGGGTGGCTGTGTGGGAGCCTTTGGCCCTCTTGCTTTAGAGAAGTGGCCGCTCTTGCTTTAGCCCTTGGTGGGGTGGGCTACACTGAACAAGGGTTTCCTGGGCCTTTCTGGGAGGGGGGGTAGGGGAGTGGGTTGGACTGGGCTGGCTAGGGGGGCTGAGGGCACAACTCACCCATGAAAGCACCCATGTTGCCAATGAGGCTGAAGAGGCAGCTCTCTGGGGGATATGTGCCACACTTGCTGGGGGTGGGGGGCAAGGACAGAGTGAGAGAGGGGCAGGAGCACTAGCACCCCCATTCTGGCCCATCTGTCTCTTGCTTTATCTGTGCTTGTTCCTTAACAGGCAAGCCACTGATTTATGAGAAGTGCCAGTTGTGTATCACAAACAACCAGCCCCAGGCTGGGCCCTCCCCCAAAGCAGAGCTCATGTGTGTGATGGGTAAGGGAGTGCCCAGGATTGCTTGGCAGAGCCCGAGACTCCTTGGACTCCCTGAGATTGTCAAGGCCTGCAGCCAGTCTGGCTCCCCTTGAGCCAGAACTGGGTCTGGGCAATCAGGGCTTAAGCTTCAGTCCAGGTGCCTCCACTTCCTAGCTGTGTGACCTGGACGGATGACATACCTCAGTCTGTTTTCTTGCCTACGGTGAAAACAATAGCTGCCCCGGGGCTGGTAGGAGCCAATGGCGCTATGCATGTAGAGCATTCAGCACAGTGCCGGGCACATAGTGACTGGCACGGAGGACTGTTAGTAAGTAATCCCAATACACTCCTGATTCCTGAGACTGAGGGATAGGTCTTTGTCTGAGGGGCTTGGGTCTCCCTGACCTGCCCAGTTTCCAGGCTTTACCTGATGAGGGGGACATCGTCCAGGGTGCAGCAGGTCTTGGGGCCCCCTTGTTCAATGGGGTCAGGAGAGCAGGATTCGTTGTAGGACCTGGTAGGCAGGACAGAGAGTAGCCTGGGGAAAAGGGGTTCCCCCAGGTTCTCGGGCTGTAGCCTCAGGCCCTCTCAGAGACCACCCTACCAGACTTCCCTTCGCAGGGACAGAAGAGACCACTTCCCAGAACTGGCCTGAGACAGAAGCCAAAGGGTTGGAGGGATGGTGGGAAACAGGGAGATGGTCATGAAGCCATGCCTGGGGAGGGGCAGGTGTCAGATAAGAGCAGTGAGGCCCAGGGTCTCCGTCTGGCTGGCAGCTGCCCCGACCCAAGAGGGAAGAGAGATGAAGGGAGCTTTAGAGGGAGGCTGTCTGCAGAGTGCGCCATACCAGTTCTCCACAGGGCATGCGTGGCGGTTCATCACGGCCATGGCATACCTGCGGGAGCAGAACTGTCACCCCACACTCATGGCCCTCCCAGCCCAGCTTTCCCCCGTGGACTCTTTTTCTCTTGATTCTGGCCCCATTCAGCCTTTGTTCTTGCTGGGGACTCAAGTTGAGGTGGCTCTGAAGCTTGATACCACATGAGAACCCACAGCATGGCCCCAAGCTCGAGGACATCTGGAAGTGGCCCTGGCTAAAAGGTCTGTCAGGGTCACCCTACTGCACAGCAGTGATGCCAGCTTGTCCGAAGGGGCTGTGTGCCCAGGCACCAGGCCAGGCTTTGGAGATAGCTAGAGTGATCCTGGGTACCACTCTGGAGCCCCCACCAGGACGAGGGACTCTGTGTGTGCCACTGAACTCCTGTTGGGTCCTGGCTGGGCCCTAGCCCTCCTCAGCCTCTTCTCATTTTGTCCCTTACTTGTCCTCCCCCTCCCCTCTTTACTCACACAGTCCATAGGCCTGTGATGGAGAATGCTGACAAGCTGACAGGAAGGAGGATCCAGGCGGTCATGAGGGAGGGGAGCCAGGGTGGTGGTGGTGTGGGGGGAAGGACTAGAGGTAGGTGGGAAGGAGGGGGCCGGCCCAGCTACCTTAAGATACTTTGCCAAAACCATCAGCGGCCCAGGCCTGGTGGAGAGAGACAGGTCAAAGTCCAGGGTCCAGTGACTGGCCGAAGCCGGTGGGGGGAGAAGGTGGTCAACACCTGATTTGATTCACAGCGCCCGCATTTGGGGCTGAGCCCACGCCAGAACGTGGACACCTTCTGGTCTCCACCGTGGGTCTCCGAATGCCACCCGTGCGCCCCCGAATGCCACCCGTGCGCCCAGACACTCAGGCGGGGCCGTAACATCTGGGGAGGGAGTCCCGCTCCCACGCCGGAGGGCCCAGGCTGGGGGAGGGGCTGCAGTCAGGGCCGTCCAGGCGGCCGCGCCGAGGAGAGCCTGCGGGCGGGTGCGGGCTCCGGGGGAGCGGCGGCCACGCGCAGGCAACCACCTGACCGCGGGCGCCCCGGGGGTGAGGCGAGTTCGCGCAGGAAGCCCAGCCCGGCCCCCGCCCGCGTGGGCGCACGGAGCCCCCCGGGAGCCGGGGACGTGAGCCTCCCCATTGGATCCCCCGAGGGCCAGGGACACGAAGGGGCCCAGTACGCACCTCCCCGGAGCGCCCCGCCGCCGCCGCCGCCGCCGCGTCCTGCTCGGCCCCGCGTGGCGCCGTCTCTGGCTGCGGCCCTCGGAGCAGCCCTGGAAGGTTTAAAGGGCCGAGCGGCCCCGCCCCCGGCGCCCCAGCCGCGCCGCGCCGCCCGCCGGGACGTGGAGTCCGCGCCGCCCCGGCCCCCGCGCCGGCGCCGGGAAGGAGACTACAACTCCCGAGCCCCCGCGCCAGAGCTGCGGTGGAAGCGTGGGCGGTGGCTCGCCTTCGGGGGCGGGCCTGAGCGCCGAGGGCTGTGGCGTGGGACTCGGGCGGAGGCTCCGACTGCGAGATGCCCATAGTCTCCCGTACCTTGTTTTTGCGCCGCTGTGATTGGCATCGCGCACAAGGCTGGAGGAAGCGTTTGCCGCTGGGCACATTTTTGCAGCCCCGACCGGTCGACAGTGAGAGTTGGGGGAACATCCCTCAAGGCGGTGCCCCGTGCCTGCTTCAGTCCTAGGGGAGTCGGGTCCGCAAAGAAGGGCGCACAAAGCCTTGGGGGTTAAGTTCAAGCGCCCTGGATTTGGCTTATGCTTCCCTCGGCTCAGCAAACTCTGGAGGAGAACGACTTACATCAGATACTTTTTATTTTCAAGGGTCCAAGTACACAGAATGTTGTCCAGAAGTCAGTGTCCAAAACATTTTTCCTGGCTGATGAACACTTACTTGAAACAAGGCCACAGAGACCAATGGATACCCATGGTCACACATGGCCAGGTATTGGTAAGCAAGAGAGAAGGGGCAGACTGGAGACCCAGAACAATTTGGGAAGAGGAAACAGGATAGTGTGGGAATAAATTCACCAAAATGTACAGGTGACTTCTTGGACCTTCTTTTCATGATAAAAAGGGTGTGAATACTTTTCACATATGAGAAGTGTGTTCAGCACTCTAAGAAGCCTGGCAGGTGCTAGCACCCCTGTGAGACAACACCAGAGCTGACGGATCATTACCTGAAGGGAACATGGGCCCAGGCTGCCAGAAGCAGGGGAAGCTTAGGTCTGGCAGCATTGGTGAGTCAAAGGTAATGTGCAGAAACAGGGGGCACTGTATTGTGAGGAAAAAATGGAGCAGATAAACTGCACAAGGGCTTGAAGGAGCAACCCTTTTTGGACCCAATGGAAGATAAAAATGGAAACTGGAAATCTGCTGGAGAGCCCTTTTCCCAATCGCATCAGGACACAGTTAAAGCAGGTTCAAGAAGTATGGCTGAGCAGGGGTGCCTGGGTGGCTCAGTCGGTTAAGCGTCTGCCTTCAGCTCAGGTCATCCCCACAGGTCCTGATGCTGAGATCCTGGGATTGTCCTTGCTCAGCAGGGGTGCCTGCTTCTCCCTGTCCCTTTCCCTGCTTGTTCCCTCTATTTCTGTCAAATAAAATCTCAAAAAAAAAAAATATGGCTGTGCAGAGTGATCACTGTACAATACCTGGCTGAATGGATCAGTGGGGTATAAAATCCAGTCCACTTTTTGCCGGTCATGCCCTGTGCCCAAGACACAGAAGTGTCGCTTTCTAATTCATAGAGAAGCACTGTCTTTCTGCCCAGGTGTGTTCCCATTTGGAACAGGCACCTTTTTCTCACTTGCCCGATGGCGCTGTGAACCCTCAGCATTTCCTAACTCACTGGGAGCTTTGCAAGTCTTAGTCAACACTTAACTATATCCTGCTGAGCTCGGTTTGAGTTCCTGTCCAACTGTTACCATGGGGAAGACCTGAGTGGCTACTTAGGTCCTAAACTGGCTATTCTAACATAAAGTGGGGTAAGACAGGCACTCCAGAACTGTGACAGAGAGGCAAATTTTGGCTTAATAGGATAATCTCAGCAGTCCCTAAAGTAGAATTACCCCAAGATAGAACTCCCTATGACAGAAGGGCTCTTCATGGGTAGTTAGTAGGGTGGAGTCACTTATCAGATAAGTGGGACCAGACATCTTTAATAGTCCCTTCCAGCTCTAATGCTACGTGAGTCTAGTTGTTATGCTCCAACCAGGACGGTTCTTAAAATAGTCAAGGCAAAGCAAGAGATGAGATTTCAAGTGCTGATTCTGTGGTGCTGAATGACTTTAGGGCAGGCATTTAATCTTCACTTCCCTTACGTACACAAGTGATTTCAAAACTCTTGGCAAAAACAGTGCTGTAAAAATAGTTTATTGCTTAAAAAGAATACTGTTTTTGAAAAGTACCTCCTTCCAAGATTTTCAAATAATTTGCAAACTTCATTCATTCACACAGCAGAAACATTGGAAATGAGAAAACAGAATATATGGCTTGTTATACATTTAACACAACCAGTGCAACCGACTTCTCATCCTGGAGGCTCTGAAAAGGCAAAGGAGCCATATACTCAGGTTTTTACTTCTGGCGTCACTCTTAACTACTGGAGAAATTTGGGGTGGGTGCCTGTGGCTTCTTGACCATCCGAGTCCTCAGGGATAGGATAGGAATTCAACAAGGGAGCTGAAAATGTTTCAAATAACTGTTAACATTCTGTGCTGATTCTCCCAAAGGGCTCGAAGGTAGGAAAATAACCTATCCTCCTTCCTCTCTCTATATGCAAAGGTCTCATTTATGCTTGTGAACCAGATGGGGATCCACTACCCCACTATCCATGCATCCTGGCAAATAAACAGCAGGTTGGATACTCACTACCTCAGAGGGTTTCTTCCAGCCCCATGGACTAATCTCTTGTTGGCAGTGCCCCTCAGAGCGGACCATGGAGGTGAAATGCCCCTTTCAGACGCTCATCCACAGGGAGAAGCATTTGTTACTGCCCACGTTGGTCGTACTGACTGGCCAAGTGCCACAGACTCCTACTCTCGGTACAAAAAGCTTTACATTCTTCTTTTTCCTTCTTGCATTACATTCTTCAAAGATTTCTAGACTTGTCGACTGGCTAGAACTCAAACTTCAGTGTTTACTCTTACACAGCCCAAAGCCCCTAAAACCCCTAAAACCCCCGATTCCTTCTATTTATAGTATCACCTATGGTGGCCCAGGAAACAGAAAGCCTTAAAACCCAAGGCCTCCCCTCAGTAAGAGAAGAACATTCATGGGCACGAGACAGGTCTATGAGACTACCAGACTTTTTTTTTTTTTAAACAGCCAAGAATGTATCTAGTCAAATGAGTGTTCTTCTGGAGCAGCCTGCCTTCATGAAAGCTCCAGTCAGTCCGACACTGTTGCCACTGTACCAAACAGCATGGGGCAGTCCTCTGTGACATCTCTAGAGCTTGTGGGAAATGCTCTGTAACATGCTCCTTAATGGCAAAGCACTGATTTTTGAAGACAGCTGGAAGATGTCTGGAGGCAAGTCTGGTGAATAAACTGGATAGTAGCCATACCATCTTGGACCCCAGATGAGGGGTGGCAATAAGCAATGAGCCTGAGCTATCAGGCTGTCAACTGGCTGAGGGCCATCACCAGAGAAGCACTGCAGGCACATCCGGAGCAGTGGCAGTGTCACCACCAACAGGCTTCCCCTATAGGACAACCTCTCATTTAAGTACCAGGCTTCGTGCTTTCTATGGTCCTACTGCTTAAATTAGCGAAGAATTAGGATGCTTTCTTGGGTGGAAAATATTTTATATGCACTTGAGAAGCAAAATGCCTCAAGGAAAAAGTTCACAAACAAGGAGTTCCCATAGTCTCTTACCTGAGAGTGTGAGGATTACATGACAGACATAAAAGGTCACATTAGGCACACACTTTCCTTCTCACAAACAGGAATGGAGGCTAAAATTTCAGGGGATATGCCCCCAACCTCCTCTTCTGGTCTTGTTTCTAAATTCTGTAATAAATCCACGAAACAGGCCGTCCAGTTGTGAGAAGACAGACCCAAAAAGTATTTCCAGACTAGGAAGCCTAAGAGTTCCAGTGAAATCCTACGTCCAAGTCAGAAGATCAGCTGAAGAGCTGGAAGACTAAAATCCCCAGTCCTCTGAGCTGCAGGAAGATTGGGGAGAGAGTATGGCACAGCCTCCTTGACCCGGAGACTCTGGAGGGGAGTTAACATTGTGAGTCAAAAGGCACTTCTAGCCTGGCTAAATAAGTGGAGGGTAGACTTTCTCCTCTGAAAGTAGAAACAAGCCCAGGACTGGCAAGTTTAAGGCATTTAACCTTGGGCCAGCTCAGTGGGTCAGGAACACTCTGGTCCTGGCTCCCTTCACAACCAGGCCCATCGAACTTATCTACCTCATTCACTTTCCCAGAATTCCTCTGGCACTGAAAGCTGTGGCTTACTGGATTCTAATGATGTAGTTTAAGTAGCTGCCTTGCCCCATTTCCGAGGTGGTAGATTTTCAGGGGTGTAGGGCACAAACCAACAGTGCCCTCAGGTGTCCTTTAAAAGAAAAGCCGCTGAGAGGGAGCAGCCAGACCGATCTTGAGACCCTGATGCAGAGAAACCCCTGGGGCACGGGGACTTTGGTTTCAAGAGGTCTTAGTGTTCATGGGCTTACTTAAACCCCATACTTCAAGTCACTGAGGTTAGGTCAATTGCTGGAAATCTGAAGTGGCTTGGAACTGCAGTGCATAGGATGTCCTGTGGACTTCTCAGACCTTAGCCTAACCCTGCTTTAGGGAAAATGGTCACTGAGGTGAAAACAGTGATATTCCTAGGATCTTTATTCTAAGGATCTCAGTTTATATACTCTTGGGAGATAGGAAAGGAGAAGGAATGGGGCAGGGGCAGGGCAGATGAGAGAGGCTCATTTCACGGTCCATTATTCAGGCCTTTTTTTTTTTTTTTTTGCAACTAGGGCTCCAAATAGGCAATTATTGCTCATGTTGAATTTCCCTTTGTATATACATTCAAGACTGTTAAATCACATCTGGAGAGTCAGTTTCAAGCTTGTTTTGATAATTCCCCTTTAGCCTGAGCAGAGGATGGTCTGTTCACAGCTAGGGATGAGGTTGAAAACTGGAATCCTGTAGCCCTAACCAAGGCAGGTTTTGCTGCAAGAAATCCTTGCAGTTGAGTTCTGGCATCATCTTCCTAGGTCTCTATCTAGACAGTGCAAAGCAGAGTGGTGTGAGAGAAACCTGCAAAAGCCATGGAAGGGGAGGGAGACATGCTTGCAAGTCAGTCTCAAAACGAAGACCTCCCACTTCATTGGTATTGGAATTACTGGGAGAGCTTGTCAGAAAGGTAGACCCCTCAGAACTCCCCACCTCCACAGTCCTGAGCAGTTGGGAGGTGCACAGTCACATCGGGAGGTGGGGTGGAACTGATGGATTCTGAGACAAAGATGAGGGAATGGAAAGAACAAAGAAATGGCTGAAAAAAAGGTGTAGGAAAGCATGGATGGAAATGAGAAGCAAGGAACAAAGGAATTGTAAAACAACAACCACGGTTCATTAAGCAGGTGGAGCAGCAGTGGTTAAGGTGTCCCACAGCACACGACCTCAGTAAGAAAGCAGCATGTTGGCATAAGGTTTCATAAACCTCAGCTTTTCCTGGGATCTCTGCTTCTAGAACACCAAGTTAGCCAAACAAAATTCTCAAATTCCAAAATACTAAGGTGGTCAAATGGCCCAACATACAAGAAAGATGGCCTGCAAAGCAGGCTTGTCCCTGCAATATTGTTCCTATGGCTGTTGAGCTCGGGTGTGTGTGTGTGTATCTCAAGATCAGCTCAGACTGGTCCTGGCACCCCCAAAGTAGGAGTGAGCTCCCTGGGCAGTGAATCCAGCCTGGTGAGGATGCCTTCAGCCTGGTCAGTGTCGGCTCTGGCGCTTTGCAATCTCCTCCTGGACGCGCAATTTGAGGGCCTCTCGCATGGGTGGGTCCAGAGGCGTGTGTGCCGCCACCTCCTCACTCACCCTTCCTGGATCATCGTCCTACGTGGAGGAAGAGTCAAGAAGCTCAGGGCCTGGCCTCTTCTGGAAAGGCGACCTGTCCTGTCCCTAGACAACACTCTCGCAGAACTCCATTTGACTCACGGCTTCTTGCCAGTGCCTGTCATTTCCCAGGTGTCCCCTGTAATAGTGATTTTCAGCTGGGGGCCACATGCCCTCCCAGGTGCCTGCTGAGAATCACTGCATGACAGGCGTGAGTTGTGCTCAAAAGCATTGCCCAGCAGTCTATGCTCCTATGTGGAGCCGACACTTCCCACTGGCCCTGAGGAAAACAGTGGCTCAGGCTCTGGCAGTGATTTCTAACACGGCCAAGGACCTTCAGGCTGCAGCTATTTCCACGAGGCATACCTGATACACGATAACTGAGGTGACCTCTCCGCTGTCTGCCTCATATTCTAAACAGAAGAGCTGATGGCCAGAAGGTTCTGGCTCGGAGCCGCCACTACTGCTGCTTTCACCGGACTCCTCACAGTCTGGGTTGCTTGGGTGGGTAGAGCCATCTGGAAGGATGAATCACAGTGAGAGGGAAGAGGGGAAGGCTGCTGGAGTCCCTGCCCACATGGATGACATACGAAAACATACCGTAAAGAAAGTCCCGATCTTCTTATGGACTCTGTGCTTGTGTGTTATGTGTTAAATGTGCAGCCAATCAATAGTTTCATTTATCTTTGTATGCCTGATCTGGGGCCAGCACGATCCTATCACGTAGTAGATACGCAATGCACCTTCATCTAGTGAATAAGTTTGAAAGGTAGTGGAGAGTTGGCTAGAGTCCTACCTGGGTTCAAATCCAGACTCAGCCATTTATTAGCTATGAGACCTTGGGCAAGTTAATCTCTCTGTTCCTGTTTCCCGTGAAACAGAAGTGACAAGTTTCCCTCTTATGAGATCCAGTGAAAATTAAATGAATTAATGTACCCAAGATCTAAAAACACTTTCAAGTAACACTAAACAAATTTAGTGCCATGTTAGCTATTGTGATCTCTAGGTCCCTGGGAAGCTGGAGAAAAGGCCATCTTAAATACTGAGTTTGAGTGTCATTCCACACCTATGTCCTGGTCAACTATAGCTGTGCCAAGCTCTCTGACAGGTAATGAGAACCCTAAAGCACAGCATGGTGGGCAAACCAGCAAACAACTACGTGCTGGCTCCCAGGTATTTCCTGTTAATAGTGATGCTTAACTGGGGGCCGCGAGCCTTCTCTGTTGTCATGGAGAATCAGTGAGCGAATGGGGAGCGTCGAGGTAGGGGGGTTCCGGGAAGGGACGACAAGAAGTGAGCCTTGGGGGTTAAGAAGTGGCTTTATCCACTTAGAGAAATGAGTGCGTAGAGACAGAGGGCTGGGGACCGAAAGAGCGCGCGGGCTAGAGGAGGCAGGCGGGGTGGGCGGCCTCACCTCGGTGTCTCGGCAGGTACACCTGCAGGTCGGGCTTGCGGGGCCGCGTCGGCGCGGGCGTGTGCCGCCTCCTAGCCTTCTCCTTGGCCGCCTGCTTCACCTTCTTGTCATAGTCGTCCCTGCGGGGAGCCGAGCGGGAGTCAGGGACCGCGGGGCCGAGCTACGCTGGGGGCGGCGGCAGCGGGGCGGGGCGGTACCGGGCGAGCTGGTTCCGTCGGATGTGGTGCACAAAGCCGTGGCTCATGTCCAGCCGCCCGCCAGGCTTGCAGCAGAGCCCCGGCCCGGGATCCGGAGCCGCTTCCATCTGGAGCCTGGTGCTCAGAGCCGCAGCCAACTCAACGGCCCTAACGGCCGCCCTCCCACCGGGAGAGTTCCGCGCCGCCCCTGGCCCGACTTCCGGCCCCGCGCCCTTACGTCCCGCCCCCAAAGAGCCTGCCTGGCCGAGCGTCGTGGCGCGCGGAGTTCCCCAGCGCGGGTGCTGGGATGGGGCATGCGCGGCTTCCTCTCGCCGTCGGGGCTTTTCTTTGTGACATTAGCAATGGGAACCAGGATTTAGGCTTACTGCTGATACACCAGAAAATTCAGAAAAACACAAAGCACCCATTACACTACTCAGCGATCGGTGTGGAGTCTTCCTTTCCTTTTTGTGGTAATAAAATGCTGTGAAACTTCCATCACCAGTTGCAGTGACCTTGGCTGACTTGAACCCCGAGGAGCCTCAGTTTCCTCATTTGTAAACGAGGACATCGAGAGCATCTGCCTCGAAAGAGATTGTGAGGAGGCGAGTGCTCGCGCAGGGCTCACAGCGGCACGTTGGCCGCACAGTCCCGCGGGGCGCCCCTTCCCGCCTGCCCAGCGCCCGAGCCCACACGACCCATATCTTAACTGTCCCTGCGGGAGGACCCAGCGCTTTTCAGGATCTGAGTGTAAAGTTTTGGAGTCCTCTTTAAAAAACGACAGAATTAGAAATGTGTGATTAGTACAGCGACATACTAGTACATCCATACGATAGAATACCTCTAAGCAATCGAAAGGAACAAGTTGTTGATACACGCAACTACGTGGATGAATCTCAAATTCTAGCCAAAGGGACCAGGCAAAAAGTGGACACACCGTGGTCTTCCGTTTATATAAAACTGCTCTGTAGTGACAGAAAGCAGATGTTTGGGGAAGGACAATTTTGAGGCTGGTGGGTAGGTTCCTTATCTTGATCGTGGTGACGGTTTCAGAGTGTATACACCCATCCATCAGTATTTAGCGAATTGCACACTTTAAACGTGCATTTGATTACATGTCAATTCCATCTCAGTAAAACTATACAAACAAACTAGTTCAGGGCCGTGAAGCGGGTCGTGAAGGTCACAGGACCTGAAGTTTGAGTTTTACTAGCGTCAAAGTTGTTGCTCTTTGCCTGACGTTTGTATCTTCCTGTGATGCCGAGTGCAATCCCCTAAATGCGGAATTAGAGTAGCCACGTTGCTGCATGAGCGGGATGGTTTGGGGATGTCGCCTAGTTCTCTGGTGCGCAGCGACTTTGGAGACGACTTCCCCATTCTGGTTCCCGGGCACAAAGCATCTCGAAGAAATCCGGGGCCCAATAACAACCTTTTCTAATCCAGAAAATTATGGGTAAGGTGGCAGTAGGCCCGCAGGCTTTTCTCAGGTGCGCACGCCGCCGCTAGGAGGCCACAAGAGGCCAGTACTACCCAGAAGTTTCTCGCGGCATAAAGTGTCCTCGATGGCGACTCGTAGACTGCCTAGGGCGCCATAACAGCGCCGCTCCTGATTGGCTACTTGCCGCGCAATCTGGCGTGCCTGGAGCCTGCGCAGAGCGACTCGGCCGGTAGTGGCGATGTCCGGCCGGTCCAAGCGTGAATCTCGTGGTTCTACCCGCGGGAAGCGCGAGTCCGAGTCGCGGGGCAGCTCGGGTCGCGTCAAGCGGGAGCGAGATCGGGAGCGGGAAGCCGAGGTGCCGAGCTCCCGGGGCAGCCCAGTGCGTGTGAAGCGGGAGGTCGAGCCGGTGAGCGCGCGGGAGGCCCCGACGCCCGTGATTCCGGCTGTGCGGGTAAAGCGGGAGCGCGACGCCGACGAGGACTCTGAGCCTGAGCGGGAGGTGCGAGGTGCGCGGGGCTGGGTTGGGCTGGGCCGGGCCAGGCCAGGAGCGGACTCCATTCTCGCGTTCTCCTTTCCCTCTTTCCAACTTTCTCTGGGAGTGGGGGTGGGCGTGGGGTTGGGGGATTCCCACTCTTAGTGTCCTCGACCAGACTCGACTGCATTGTAGTGAGGACAGTATTAGTTCTCTAAAACTTTATAATTTTGTTTTCTGGTCCAGGTTATCTGTGTATGATTATACTTTAATATTAAATCTTAAACTTCTTGCTTAGGGTCCTCTGTTTGACATATTTTGGTATTACACACAGAGTCCAGAATAGCACCTTGCTCATAGAAAGTGCTTGATAAATATTCTTTGAATAATTAATAATTTCAGGGTATTCTTTGATTTTTCTTAAGTAGCTTGTCATCTTCAGGTCTCCCCTTCTTTGGAAGAGAAGTTGTTTCTTAGATATCTTGAATAATAGTGATAAGGAGATTGTTTTCTCTGGGACACACTAGGATCCCACTTGTTTTTCTGGCTTGTCTTCCCTCCCCCTTTCATTTTTATGATGAAATAGATCACAGGTACTAAGATGGACTGAATATAATGCACAAGTATAATTTAAAGTAGAGTGAAAATATACATCCTTAAATTCACCACTTGTCAAGAACTGTGAAGAGTTTGAGATTTTATTTGCAAGCTGCCTAGTTAGCCTGCCACAGTTTTCTAGATGCTGATGAAGACAGGGTAAGTTCCTGTAGTATCATTTTCCACAGTGCAATTTGAAGAGAACTTATACTCACAGTGGGTGGCCTTCCAGGAGAGGAACTCTGGGCTTACAGAATGTGAATCTTTTATATTGGTCTGTGAGCTTGACCCCCTTTGCTTTGTAGGGAGACCCCCCCCCCCCCAACGTCTTCCAATGCCGTTTTCTATACAAACATCCTTGACAAGGTAGTCTGGAGGCAGACAGTGCCTCTGGTCACAATATGGGCAAAAACATGAGAGACCCATGGAGACTTGTCTCCTAATGCTATTCAGCGTTACAAGTGGCACATAACCAGTACCTTAGAAGCTTCCATAGGCTCCTACCCAGTTGTACCTGCCTTCCTTCCTTGCTTAGGAATTCACTATTCTGAATTTTTTTTCTAATCATGTCTATTTTTATTTTTAGTTTTACCTCATATATGTGTCCGTAAGTAGTACTGTGTTTTACTTTGTGTTTGATATAAATGGAATACTATATGTGGTCTTCTGATTTGTCTTTTTTTTTTTTGCTAGCCATATTTTTGAGGTTCATCCAAATAGATGTTTATGGCTATATAGTGTTCTATTGATGATATACCAAAATATGTTTATCGATTTTATTTGTGGTGGATATTTGGTTTGTTTCCAGTTTGGGCCCTATTTTAAATATCGCTGCGATAAATATTTTTAGTAAAAAGCACTCCCAGTGTACATGCGCATAAGTTTCTCTCCAGTTTATAAGTGGAGATTGCTGGGTCAAAGGTCTGCATATTTTCAGCGTTGATCTTGCTGTACTATTTTCCAGGAGATTGTAACAGTTTACACTCCCACCAGCAGTACGTGAGCACTTCCATTGCACTCTGTATTTGCTAACACTTGGAATTTTCTGGTTTTATTTTTTCCTGTCCTGTAGGTGTGAAGTGGTGTATCGTTGTGCAAGGAGATTGGCAGTTTCTTGATTGCTGATAAGGGTTATATTCCTCGTTTTCTGTTGGATTATTTGTCTTTTTGTTATTTCTTCACCAGATTTCTTTATGTAATCTGCAAATGAATCGTTTGTTGGTTATATGTGTTTCAAATATATTCTCCCAATTTGGTGTTTTTCTATTACTGGGCTTTTTGGTGTATTGCTGGGCCACCTGTGTAAGAGCTCATCCTGTTGGGTTTTTCTCATTTTTTTGGTTGTACTAGTAGTTGACCTTGAGTATGGGTTTCCCATTTTCACAGCCTGTGATGATTTCCTTTCAGCAAAGAATGGCCGCGTGGATTCCGAGGACCGGAGGAGCCGCCATTGCCCGTACCTGGATACCATTAACAGGTCAGTAGAATAGGAATGCCGAGGGCAGCAAAAAACAATGGAATCTATGCAGAAAAGTCTTTTTTTTTTTTTTAAGATTTTATTTATTTGACAGCGAGAGACATAGCGAGAGAGGGAAATAAGCAGGGGGAGTGGGAGAGGGAGAAGCAGGCTTCCCACTGAGCAGGGAGCCCAATGCAGGGCTCGATCGCAGGACCCTGGGATCATGACCTGAGTCGAAGGCAGATGCTTAACGACTGAGCCACCCAGGTGCCCCAGAAAATTCTTTGTACATCGAACAACACGTTCACGAACTTCATCCCTTTTAAAGCTTTCTGCCCAGAAAATTGTGCTTCTTGCCGTATTTATTAATCTTTGCCTTTTATTTTTTTTTAAACATTTTATTTATTTATTTGATGGAGAGAGAGACAGCCAGTGAGAGAGGGAACACAGGCAGGGGGAGTGGGAGAGGAAGAAGCAGGCTCCCAGCGGAGGAGCCTGATGTGGGGCTCGATCCCAGAACGCCGGGATCACGCCCTGAGCCTAAGGCAGACGCTTAACAACTGAGCCACCAGGCGCCCCAGCCTTTTAATATAAAGTGTGAAAGGCCATGTTTTTTTTTAGGGTGGGCACGTGCATAAAGAGCTTTTAGTTTATTTTGAATTGGTTTGATGGAATAACAGGGTACATGTGTTCTTAAAATGACAGTAGCAAATTTAAATATCTTTTGAACACTCACTGTGTGCTAGGTAGTACTTTAGGTGGCTGGAATTCAACAGAGAAAAGAATAACATAAAAATATATCCGAAAGCAGAAGTAGTTACCTCATCCTTGTTTCTTTTTTCTAATCCCAGATGGCATCTTAGGCTGCTTTTCAGCTTATGCCCTAAGGTAGTACTGTCTAATATATGGATTAGATACAGACCTTCTCTCAGTAATGGAATTGCTCTTTACAAGGGCTGTCCAGTGTGGCAGGTGCAAGACATTTATGGCTAGAGAGGACTCGAAACATGGATTGAGGAACCCAGTTTCAAATTTTAATTATTTTAAATTTAGGGGCGCCTGTGTGGCTCAGTTGTTGAGCATCTGCCTTTGGCTCGGGTCATGATCCCAGAGTCCTAGGATCAAACCCCATGTCGGGCTCCCTGCTCAGTGGGAAGCCTGCTTCTTCCACGCTCCCTGCTTGTGTTCCCTCTCTTGTTGTCTCTCTCTCTCTCAAATAAATAAATAAAATATTTTAAAAAATAATTATTTTGAATTTAAATGTCAGTATCCACTTACAGTTATTGCCTCCTTTAATGGACGTTGCAGCTTTACTGGGACCATTACCAATTAATTAGAGTTAATATTTGATGAGAAATCTCTTTGTCACTTGTGGATTCAATGAAAGTAAAGTTTTTTGTCCCTTAATCTGCCTGCTATTCATATCACAGTACTTTGCAGTTGAATAAGTAGATCTGTTTGTAGATATTCTCCTAATATTCAGGCTTCCCATTTATTTTTATGGACAAAAATAGATTTTTCTCTTATAAAAGGGCTTGTTCACTCTTCTGATGTCCTTCTACTACCTGTCTTTTTTTTTTTTTTTCCTAGAGAGGGGGTGGGCAGAGGGAGAGGGAGAGAGAATCTTGAGCAGGCTCCATGCTCAGCACAGAGCCTGACGTGGGGTTAGATCTCATGACCCTGAGATCAGGACCTGAGCTGAAGTCAAGAGTTGGACACTTCCGACTCAGCCGACCAGGTGCACTCATCCCCAGTCTTTTAATTTAGAATGCCTGTGGGGCCCTGTTGCATTAGTCCTACTTTAGCTTTTCCTCCACAGAAAGCAACTGCAATGGAAGATTCTCTACTGGTTGTAAATTTTAAAAAGAAAGAGGGTCATTGCCTTATGTGTCTGGTAGAGATGCCTTGACGCTGCTTTGGGGCTTTGTAGGTAGGAGTGCTATATTAAATGGCTAGGGGAGGAATAGTTAATGTTCCCCACAGTTTATACATATATATGGTCATTGAACCATCTCTGAAGGATGCTATGTGATGCTGTGGGATGTGGAGCTCGTGCTGCTTCACTTGGGTGCTTTCCTAGGCATCTCTCCCTATTGTTTTTTCTTTTGTTTGGTTCTTTTAGGAGTGTGCTGGACTTTGACTTTGAGAAGCTGTGTTCCATCTCCCTCTCACATATTAATGCATATGCCTGTCTTGTGTGTGGCAAGTACTTTCAGGGTAAGTAAATGTTGTATATTATAAACTTGCTAAGTTTTCAGTGCCCGCTACAGGTCTGCTCCAGTGAGGTCCCCCCCCCCCCCTTTTTAAAGAAAGTAAGCTGCTGTCAGGAGTTGCATCTGAGAAGCCCTATCTTTCTTCCCAGGAAATTGGGATACTCTTAGGAAATCAATAGGAGATTCTCCTGTCAGAACCTGTATACATGTGACGGGGAGAAAGAACTAGTTGGGGCTATGCAGGAGACCTCAAAGGCTATGGGTTTTTGAATCTCTGATGTTTTCTGTACTCATGTCTTTTTTTTTGAAAATCCTTTTGCTCTGAGGGCTTTTACATTTTGTTCTTTCCTGGAAATTTATTAATTCATTCAGACCAAGCAAATGCTATCTACAGATTACTGGAGGATTCAAAAGAAATGTAAACTACATTCCTTGCACTTATAGAGCTCATAAATAGTGAAGATTAACGTATAAAACAATCAGTAAACTCTATAAGATCATAAAGATTACTGCTGGACTGCATGGCACTGAGAATGAATAAAAAGACTATGGGAATTGAAACGTGCAAAGATCAATGTTAACTGGAGTGTTTGTGTTTAATTCATGGAGGAGGTCAAGGTGGGATTTGAACTGGCAGGACACAGAGGGTTCGGATGGGTTAAGAGAGAGAGATGCTAGAAAGGAGTGGCAATGTGAACAAGGGTATGTAGGTTCAGGATTGTCCTGAATGTGGGTGTTTGGAAATTCAGGACTGAATGGTGGTGGACTGTCATAGGATATTCATATGTGTATTTGTGCATATCTGTGCATGTGTTATACATGATATATGCATAGATAGTTTTAATTCTGAATAAGATGGAACTAACTCATACACAACTGCATGCACACACATACTTCATTTATGTGTATGAAATTAGTTTCCCTAACCAGTGTCTTATGCCGTCCAGGCGATAAAATAACGTGCTATTCTTCCTTGCTGATTTTTTGTGATGAGAAGAGTTCATGTAAGAGATTCATTGCACAGATGGCATAGTACTTTGTTTTTGCAGATATTAACATGTTCCAGTACAAAATTATGAAAGGAAAAGCAAATCTGATTTGTGCCTCTCTGGCACCTGCCCTGCTCTTAAAGCCTTTCACCCTTCTCTACAGGTCGTGGTTTGAAGTCTCATGCCTACATTCACAGCGTCCAGTTTAGCCACCATGTCTTCCTCAACCTCCACACCCTCAAGTTCTACTGCCTTCCAGACAACTACGAGATCATTGATTCCTCGCTGGAGGATATCACAGTATGTGTCTTAGAGGGCTGGTTTGGAACTAGTTCTCTTGGGAGCCATCCCAGCGCTCCTGGGGATCTGCCTCACACGAGGTTAGGGAAGAATTTCAGTCCTTTAGGCTTGAAGAGGCTTCTTTTCCTTGGGGAGGAACCAGGGAGACGTGAGTAAGAAGGTCAGGATTCATAATTGTGGTCTATGGTCTGCAGCCTAGGTGTTATTTCTGCTTTTAATGTTGAAAATTAGAGGACTAAAGAAAAATGGCTGCTTTCTAATTGGGGTAAAAGCATTTTTGTGAACTGTATTCCCTTTCACACTTTGGAGTAGGGATATGAATTGGGCCTGGTGTAGGACAGTGGATACCAAGTTGTATACCAGCTCCTGGCTTCTTGATACGATGCAGCCAGAATGGCCAGTGCATCCCATCTGCAGTCTCTGGTGTGCGATCTGTGCCAAGAGTCACTGTACTTAAGTGGAGAGCATGAAAAGTCTTGGGTTTGATTAATGTTGGAACTGTTGATTATTATTTTCCTTTTCAGCAAATGTCTATATATTCATGCTGAATAGTCTGTTCATTTTTAAGGAAAGCTTGGTGTTCAGAGTGTTTGAAACATTATTTATGTTGGTTTTATAGACCTGTTAATAGCTGAGGTTAAAGTAGTTATAGTATTTGGAGAGAGAGTGAAATAAATGCAAGGTTTCAAAATGAGTTAATAGAGACCTCTGTTCAGCCCTTTGTGTGATGACCCTCGTAGCTCTAGGACTGGAGTGGGGAAGGTTCTGTTCCTGCCCCTCCAGCCACAGAGAATTCATGAGATCGCAGGTTGCAGAAGTGGGGAGACGTTCCTGCTCCTGGGTCCGTGCCGGCTCCGTGTGTGGTCCCACCTGAGACTCAGACTCCTGCTGCCTGCAGAGACTTGAGTGTTCTCCAGTTTCTGACAGTCATTTATCATGGAGTTGGCTAGACCTGAGGTCTGAGGAAGCACCTGGGATTCAGTGATTTTGGGTTAAACACAGAGATCCCCTTCTAGATTAGTAATGTGGAAAGGGCCTGTTCTACGTTACCTCAGCCGTTATACCTATTGTTGGGAGCCCTTTAGGTGTGTAGTGAGACATTCATGACCAAAGTGTTTTTTGTTTTTGTCAGAAATTGCTATTTCAGATATATCAGATATATCTTGTGAACACTGTAGGGCTTTCTACAGTGGAGAGCATGAAAACTTGGAATTTTCTTTTGCTTTGCAGTATGTGTTGAAACCCACTTTCACAAAGCAGCAGATTGCAAACTTGGACAAGCAAGCCAAATTGTCCCGGGCATATGATGGTACCACTTACCTGCCAGGCATCGTGGGCCTGAATAACATAAAGGCCAATGACTACGCCAACGCTGTCCTTCAGGTAGGATCAGGATGGGGACAATGGGGGCGGAGGTGACCTGGGAACACTATGAAGCTGAGCCGAGAAATGACTCTCTTCTGATATACTCAGTGGTTCTTGGAGACACCAGGTCTTGCTGAAAACTGTACTTGACTCTTTTTTATTCTTTTTAAAGGTTTTACTTATTTATTAGAGAGAGAGCACGAGTGGGGCAGGGGGCAGAGGGAGAGGGAGAAGCAGACTCCCTGCTGAGCAGGGAGCCTGACGTGGGGCTTGATTCTAGGACCCTGAGATCCTGACCTGAGCCGAAGGCATATGCTTCACCAGCTGAGCCACCTAGGCGCCCCTGTACTTGACTGTTCTGCACCAAATAACATTCTGATGTCTGCTCAAAGGGCTGCTGCCAAATGGTGAGGCCTTTTCTAGCCTCTGGGCTCATGGGCCTCTGGAGTTTTCCGGGAATGAAAGATGGAATGTGTGTGTGGCCTGGTAGTACCAAATAAGAAACACGTGTGTGAGATGATGCATTTTTTTTTTTTTAATAGTCCAGATGTTCCTTGTGCTGTTTGTCTTATGTCTTGATCCTGCTCTTGTGCTTAAGCCCCGAAGTGGGGAATGCAGAAAGCCAGAGTTGTCCTATTTGCAATTAAATTTTGTTTTTTTTTAAAGTTATATGAGTAATATATACACATTGTACAAAAACTAGAAAATGTTGGTAAACACAAGAAAATTAATAATCTTGCTTGATTGACCAAAATTAATTTAAAAAATTTATAAGCATAAACACTTATGGGGTGGGTGGAAGATGTAGAATGTATAAAGTGAGGGCTTTCTTCTTTCCTTTCTCTAGCGCTCTGTCCTGGGCTGGCTCAAAAGCCTATTATGAAAGCGGTGCCTGGGTGGCTCGATTGGTTGAGTGTCCCAGCTCTTGATTTTGGCTCATGTCCTGATCTTAAGTTTGTGAGATTGAGCCCCGCCTCAGGCTCTCTCTGCTTAACGCGGAGTCCGCTTGGGATTCTCTCTCTCCCTCTGTCCCTCCCCCCACTCATGTGCTCTTGCGCTCTCTCTTTTTCTCTCTCTAAAATAAATAAAATCTTAAAAAAAGTATATTATGAAATCAGTACAGACATACTTCATTTTATTGCACTGTGCTTTATTGTACCTCCCAGATACTGCGCTTTTTACAAATTGAAGGTTTGTGGCAACCCTGTGTCGAGGAAGCCTTTCAACACCAATTTCTGATCACTTCGTGATTGTCATGTTTTGATAATTCTATTATTATATTTGAATTGCTGCAGTCTCATAAAATGTTAGCGAAGAGGAGTTGCTCTTTATGGATGAGCCAAGAAAGTGGTTTCTTGAGATGGAATCTACTGATGAAGATGCTATGAGGGTCCAGGGCGCCTGGGTTACTCAGTCGGTTAAGCATCTGCTGTTGGCTCAGGTCATGATCCTGGGGTCCTGGAATTGAGCCCCTCTCTGCTCGGTGGGGAGCCTGCTCCTCCCTCTCCCTCTGCCTGTCACTCTCCCTGCTTAATGCTCTCTTTGTCTGTCAAATAAATAAAATCTTAAAAAAAAAAAAAAGATGCTGTGAGGATTGTAGAAATGACAACAAAGGATTTGGTATATTACATAAACTTAGTTGATAAAGCAGTAGGAGGATTGTAGAGGACTGACTCCAATTTAGAAAGTTGTGCTATGGGTAAAATGTTGTCAAACAGCATCACATGCCAGGGAGAAATTGTTCGTGAAAGGAAGAGTCAATTGAAAACGCAGACTTCATTGTTGTCTTATTTTAATAAACTGCCGCAGTCACCGCAGCCTTCAGCAGCCTGGTCAGTCAGTAGCCATCAGCATGGAGGCAGGACCCTCCACCAGCAAAAAGATAGTGACTCGTTGAAAGCTCAGATGATGGTTAGCTTTTTTTTTTAATTAGAGAGAGCCTAACCCACTGAGCTATTAAAGTGCCCAGATGCTTAGCATTTTTTAGCAATGAAGTGTTTTTAAATTAAGATATGTACATTGTTTTTTTAGACATAAGCTATTACATATTTAGTAGACTACAGCATAGTGTAAACATAACCTTTATGATGCATTGGGAAACCCCAAAAATTCATTTGACTCTCTTTATTGCAGTATTAGCTTTATTGTGGTGGTTTGAGACCAAACCTGTAATACCTCTGAAATAGGCCTCTGCCTGGTCTTGTGCAGCATCTTCGGTGATTACACGTTCACCCATTTTGTGGATGAATCGTAGCTTAATCATCACCTCTCGTATTAATGTATCTAGGGCCTAGATTCTAGGCTGTAGGGTGTTTGTAGCAACTTACAAACCCATCAGCAACATAAAAGAGGTTCTTCATTTTGAATTGTCATTGTTACACTGTTATTTTTTTTCCCCATTTTGATACGTTTAAGGTACCTTTTTTTATTCACTTCTAAAGTTGATTACTAAGATTTTTTCATGCGCTGTTGGGCCGTATGTGCTCGTTTTTCTATTGGTGGTTTATTTCACTGAGCTCTGAGATATATATTAGTCTTTTTCTGTTGTATATGTTGCAAATATCTCCTTCTAGTTAGTTGTTCCCAGAGGAATTTTTTATTTATAAAATAGATGAACAAACTCTCTGTGATATTATTGCCACTAGAATGGGATTGAATGGACAAAGTTCTCCATTTGGAGGCTGAATAATTTCTCTCTGATACTTTTTGTATTGTTGCTGAAACTGGAGAGCAACCTCCCTCCACAGCTTGGATGACTGAGAACTAGGAAGAACTTTATCCACACTCCTTTCCTTTAGATAGTAACTCATTTTTTAAGTAATTTTTCTCTAAGCGTGAAGTCCTTGTTGGTTTATCTGAGCTAAGCTTGAAGGGCTGGTCTGTTGTGATGGTGCTCCCTGTGTCCTGAGTTGTCTTCCTCGAAGACGCCTGGGTTTGTTGTGTTTAGCAGAAACACCGATCCTCCTTTCTAAACAGATCACCTCACCAAAGAAGTCTGTGCTCATGGTAAGCAGAGTGTTGGTGAGAATTCACAAACCTGTCAGGAGGGGCCTTCGGGGAAACCGCGTGTGTTTAGGGTCTGTCCTGTGTTCTTCCTTCCGGTTTTGTAGCTCACGCGGATGAGCACGTATTTCTTCCTGAACCAGCATGGCTAGTCTTTATCTCTTTGCTTAATGAGGTAAAATGTATTTTTGTTTTCCTAAACCTTTTGATCATTTCAATCCTAACAGAATCTTTTTTTAAAGATTTATTTATTTGAAAGAGAGAGAGAGAGTGCGCGAGATAGAGTAAGCGCCGAGCAGAGGGGAGGAGCAGAGGAGCTGAGCACGGAGCCAGATGTGGGGCTTGATTCCAGGACCCTAGGATCATGACCTGAGCTGAAGGCAGACGCTTAACTGACTGAGTCACCTAGGCCTCCCTTGATCCTAACATAATTAGTCATTATATATATATATACGTTATATATATACATATATTCATTTTGTGTTATTTTTATATATAATTCATTTTCATTTTGCTTATTTTATATTTATTACAGTTCTCAGTAAATACCACATTTGGGAAAAACATTTTAAAGATATTTTAAGATGATTTTAAACATAGTCACAGGCCTAATTAGAGTAAATAAAAGAAATTATTTAAAAAAAAGTTGGTCAGTGGGGGCACCTGGGTGGCTCAGTCGGTTAAGAATCTGAGAATAAAATCTAAAAAAAAAAGTTGGTCAGTGGATAGGGACTTGAATACTTTTTTTTTTTTTTTTTAAACTTCCTTGAGGCACCTGGTGGCTTTGTTGGTGGAGCATGTGACCCTGGATCTTAGGATTGTGAGTTTGAGCCCCATGCTGAGGGTGGGGATTGCTTGAAAAAAGTAAAATCTTAAGATGCGTGGGTGGCTCAGTCGGTTGAGTGTCTGCCTTCTGGTCAGGTCATGATCCCAGGGTCCTGGGATCGAGTCCCGCATTGGGCTCTGCTCAGCGGAGAGCCTGCTTCTCCCTCTGCCTGCCACTCCCCCTGCTTGTACGCTGCCCCCCCCCACTTCTGACAAATAAATAATAAAATCTTTAAAAAAATAAAAGGTCAGCTTAAAAAAAAAAAGTAAAATCTTAACAAAACAAAACTTTCTTTGTTATGTTTACGTCAGTAAAGCGTCTGCAGAGCTGGACTTTACGTGAAACTTAGTACAGAGGATGTTTCTATAACATGAACTTTAAACCTGAGCATTTCCTTCTGACTCTTGAAGGCCATCACAGGCCCAGTTCTAGTAGAAGAGCTTGCCCCCCGGGTTATACACAGGGGCCCTACACAGGGGCTCTGGATTAATTGGAGTGTTCGACTTCCAGGCTTTGTCTAATGTTCCTCCTCTCCGGAACTACTTCCTGGAAGAAGACAATTATAAGAACATTAAGCGTCCTCCAGGGGATATCATGTTCTTGTTGGTCCAGCGTTTTGGAGAGCTGATGAGAAAGCTCTGGAACCCTCGAAATTTCAAGGCACACGTCTCTCCCCACGAGATGCTTCAGGCTGTTGTCCTTTGCAGCAAGAAGACCTTTCAGATCACCAAGCAAGGTGAGGAGTGAGTCATTCATCTTTTCTGATGGGAGGGCAACAAAACTAGTTTGATGAGCAAATTTACTTGTGCTTACAGCAAACTTTGTAGTAATCAGGTGAGTGTCTAGTTGATAGTGTGATTGGGTTCCTCCTCTTTCATCAGCCTGCCCTGCTCAGAGTCCTGAGACTTCAGCCAGATAGAAAGTCTGTCTTGTTTGGTAAACTAAACTGTATGGCTTGGGAAAACTAGGAGACCCTGAAGCACTTGCCACGTTTGCTTTTCATTTTGTCATGTTGCAGACTAGATTTTCTGATAACCTATTTTGACTATTTTTATCCCTCCAAGTCCAACTAGTTATTGCCATGTGAGGAAAGTGGACACTCTGGAGCTCTCAGCACCTGGATCTCATACAGCATCTCTTGTCTCCTGTACAGGGATAAGCAGCACGGTTTTTTTCTTCCAGGAGCTCCCATTCTAGTGGGGAAGATAGTTGTGTAAAAAGGTGACTCCAGGGTGTGAGTGCTGTGATAGAGGAAGTGAAGTATGCTCTGGGAGGGAGCATGGAGCAAGGAGCCCCAGCTGAGCACACGGGAGGTCGGCTGGGGTCAGGGTGGAGGAGGAGCTGGCTGAGTTCCAGGCACAGTGGAGATAGGTCGGAGCTGGGCACTCCAGGTAGAGAGGATACTGCCAACAGCGTGGACGTGCCCAGAACAGACGGAAAGCTGCCGGCAGCTGGGTGCTTAGAGTCCAGGGAACAGTGTGAGAGCCGAGGTGGGAGGGAGGGGCTGGATCATCGTGTTTATGTGCCACTAGAAGGAGCTGGGATTATATCCTGACAGCAGTAGAGAGTCAGTGAAGGCTTGTAAGCCAAGGTGTGACATCAGACTTAAGTTTTAAAAACATGATTCTGGCTGAGAAGTGCTTTAGAGGGGACATTCAATACTGGCTTTTGGTGGGTAGTGAGAGACAGGTTTGAAGTAGAGATGATAATCGAAGGTCCTGGTTGGGTCAGAGAGCCCAGGGAGAGAGTAAAGATAAGAGCTCGACCTTGAGGAGTGCCAGCATTTAATGGCCACATAGAGGAGGATGCCCAGGGGACAGGATGGTGTGGCCTGAAGGGAAGGAGGAAAACCAGGAATGTGGCATCATGCCAGCCAGTGCATGGTGTGGGTTATACTAATTTGCAGCTCCGACATGCCCCACCCTTCCTTCTTTTCCAGGGGATGGAGTTGACTTTCTGTCCTGGTTTCTGAATGCTCTACACTCAGCGCTGGGGGGCACAAAGAAGAAAAAGAAGAGTAAGTCTTGTTCTTTTGTAAAAGAGCTCTTCTTTTGTTTCCTTCCTTTTGCGGGCACTTTGCAACTTCCCCTCCTATTTTTTTTTTTTTTAAGATTTTATTTATTTATTTGACAGAGAGAAAGGCAGCGAGAATGGGAACACAAGCAGGGGGAGTGGGAGAGGAAGAAGCAGGCTTCCTGCTAAGCAGGGAGCCCGATGCGGGGCTCGATCCCAGAGTGCTGGGATCATGACCTGAGCCGAAGGCAGACGCCTAACGACTGAGCCACCCAGGCGCCCCTTCCCGTCCTATTCTTAACTGTTGATTTTTTTGTGTTAGGGTAGTGTTTATGTATGCGTGAACTAAATTTTATTCCTGAATAGGCTCCTTTCCATTTAAAGAAATTAGGATATGGTTAATTCAATGGCATGCGTACTCCATGGAAATGGATATAACTGTGCTGTACAAACCCTGACCCAGTTCCACACTGAGGGGCTGGGCAGCGTGTTGTCAGCTTAGTCTGGCAGTGCAAGAGTTGACGTGACGAGGGCTCATGGAGTGTTTGCCTGGCTTCTGAGTTTACTGGTGAAGCAGAGTAAAAGCTAGTTCCTCCTCCTGGCCTGTACTTGGAGAAATGAGTCTGGCCTCCACACAGATTCTGAGACTTCAAGTCCTGTGTCCCTTCACTTCCACATTGGCATATCAGTAGTTCGTTTCCATGAATGCCAGAAATAACTCTAAGCTTAGAGACTGCCGAGCTAGAGGAGTAATTTTGGAGACCGAATGCAGTTTTTTTTCTTGCCCCTTTTTTCAGTTCTGCTGTTGTTGATGTTTACTGCTGTGGAGTTGTGAGCTGGTGCTGCCACCTCCACCAGATGGCTTCCACCTGTGCGCAGCCTCCAAGTTCCGTAACTCGTGTCCTTTCAGGATTCTAGAACCCTGTCGTACTTTCTCTCTTTGCTTTGGTTCTCTTCTGCTCCGTCCCTTAGTCTGCATTTTTCTTTTATGTCTAGCGCAAGGGGGACTCTCTCTTCCTTTGCACACAGCATATGGTTATGGGCAATTCTTTGGACGTGTCTTGTTTTGCTTGAGAATTCTTTGTGATTCATAAGTCTCTAAGCTTTATAAATTATTCATTCATTTCAGACACACTTAATTTTTCTCTTATGGGCCTGGCCCTGTGCTGGAGGGTCAAAGGGCATCTTGTGGAGAAGACAGACATAAAATAATTATTTACGCAAATAACGATGAGGGTACCGTGGTGGTATATGTTATACAGGTTCTTCTGTGTTTAGTGAGAGCTTTGGCTCTTATGCTGGAAGATGCTGGTTTGTTTCGGAAATTTAGAAGTTAGAACTGTATTTTAGAAACGCTATCCAACCTGACAGAATTTGCATTTTTGTTTCTACAGCTATTGTGACTGATGTTTTCCAGGGGTCCATGAGGATCTTCACTAAAAAGCTTCCTCATCCTGATCTGGTGAGTGAGTTGAACCTGACTGTTGGCCTGATTTATCTTGCCTGAGGGGATTTAGGGTTGACAAAGAGAGGCTTAGAGATCTGTCAAGGCCTCTTGTCCCAGGATGAGGTTGTAGAAAACACTGGCCAAGGGACTGTTCCTCAGGTTCCTGTCACACCAGTGTACCTAATTGTGGGAGTTATGGGAGGCTGTAGTCTGCTGGTTAAGCGGCCTGGCCACTGGCTGGCGCTGGCATGATTTTTCAGCTCTCAGGTGAGCTTTCTAGATCATCTGAAAACGTTGTAAGTAGTCTGGTTTTTAAATAAAATGTCTTTGAAGATGGGAGCCCATCAGTTTTTGCATTACCCTAACCAGGCGGTGCTGTTGCCCATGAAATGCCCAGTCTCTCGGGCACCATCTTCGTTCACTTCAGTACAAAATGAAGTAATGTAACAAAAACACTGTTTCTTTCCGTGTGTGTGGTGGTCTCTGTACTGCGCACACGCCTTCCCTCCTCTCCTCCATCTCTAGCCGGCAGAGGAGAAAGAGCAGCTGCTGCAGAATGACGAGTACCAGGAGACGATGGTGGAGTCCACCTTCATGTACCTGACGCTCGACCTCCCGACTGCCCCCCTCTACAAGGACGAGAAGGAGCAGCTCATCATCCCTCAGGTGCCGCTCTTCAACATCCTCGCCAAGTTCAACGGCATCACGGAGAAGGTAGCACATTTGCACAGTTGCCCTGCTGAGGCTTCTCTCTCCCTTGACGTTTTCAGTTTCTTTTTCGACTTCAAAGCCGCCGCATCTGTGGAATGCATTTATCATAAAGCATATTGTCTGTACTGAGCCTCCCAGACTCCATTGCTGTTTCTAGCTGGTCACCCCAAACTTAACTTGATTTGCTGTGCCCTCTCTTGTACTTCTCTTATGTTCCTTTAAACCATCTCCCTCTGGGTAGGTTGAAGAAAGGAGGGGCTATTTCGGACAGTAGAAACTCAGAAAAGTAGGAAAAACTCCCATCTTTTAAAAAATGTAGTGTCAGTATTGAAATGGAAAAAAACAGAGCTAAAGTAGAAATAAATAAAATAATTTGTTCTTACTGTCACATTACTTTTCTTTTTTAAGATTGACGGATTGATTTGAGAGAGCGAGCATGTATGGGCGGGCCTGCAAGCTGGGTGGGGGGTGGGGAGGAGCAGAGGGAGCAGTGGTTCTTGGAGACACAAAGTCCTGCTGAGAACTGTACTTGACGCTTTTTTTTCTTTAAGATTTTATTTCTTAGAGAGAGCACCAGCGGGGCAGAGGGAGAGGGAGAAGCAGGCTACTTGCCGAGCATGGAGCCCAATGCAGGGCTCAATCCTAGGACCCTGAGATCATGACCTGAGCCAAAATCAAAAGCCAGCCACTTAACTGACTGACCACCCAGGTGCCCCTGTAATATTACTTCTTATGAAGTTAAAAGTGTCTTTTTATCTACTGAATTAACTGTTTCTTGGTTTAATTTACTTCTTCATGCCAGACAAATTTAATCCTTTTGGTTTTGGGAGAATTTACTCGGAGATTTTTTTCTAACTTAATGTCTCATTCCAAAACCTTTCTGCCCTTTCTCTTCATTAGCTAAGATTCTTTTGCTTTCAGATATTAAATACCAACAGAAAGCTCACTAAAAGAGAAACTTTATTGGAAGGCATCTCCCTAGGATCTTAGGAAGACTTGAACTGAGCAGGACTTGGGAAGGACGGAACGAGAGCAAGGGGGTTGTCAGAAGTGGCAGTCTGTGATTGTCCCTTGTACAGGCTGCTGTTACCTTATCCCCAAGGCCCAGCCTCTGCCACGCTACTCTAGGTTCCCCGGAGGGAGTTGAAAGGCCCTCTGGAATCAGGTGTCCTTTCTGTTCAAGGACCCTGTGACTTAGGGGCCCTTCCTCGAAAAGTCTCAATTGTGAGCTAGGCAGCCCCCCCAGCACTCTAAAACATGCCTCCCCTGACCTCCGTCACTGTTTCCGTCTTATGCCCCAGTCCATTGTCAGATACTGTTAGCAAGGTTAGTAAGCACAAACAGCCCTGGATATCCATGGACAGTGGCAGCTGCCTGTGTCTCTCACACACACCCATACACATGCACACACGTGTGCACACACACACACGCACAGAGATTGGTAACAGTGACACCTAAGATGTTATTTAGACTTGTTTCATTTTAGGGAAGTGAAAGAGAGACCTTAGGGTTTGTGTAGCTCAGTTTCTTTATTTTATGGTTTTGAGTGACAGAGCTGGGAATCTAAACTCCTGATTTTTCATCTGGCTTTTTCAGCCATGGCACTCTTGTTATCACTGTTTGTTCAAACTTAAGTAATATTAAGATTCCCTTGAGCCCTCAGTATTGATTTACATTTATTTTTACTATAATAATACTTAAATTAGCGTAAATGTAAACTTTGGTATAAGCTCATTAATACCTATGGCTTTTAAGCAAGTATGAAATTATAATACATTTATGAGTTACGCAAACAACATTTTGAAACCAGTAAAATTAACAGTGCTGTTACAATGTGATGTGTAGTTACAGCTGAATTGATCCTTGCTGTATGAATGTGGTACTGCTGTCTATGGTGAAATTCTTCCCCCACGATTTCTGGAACTCCTGAGGAAACTGTGTGTTATGCTGTGATATCATTTATGTGTTAAATCCTTCCCTAGTCTGAGATAATTAAAGTGAATGCTTCTTGTGTCCACTTGTTCATAGATTCAGATGTGGGCAGTGAAATCTCTTAGCATTTACCTGATTAAAAACACTTTTTTGTGGTGGTGGGTGTGGGGGGAGGTCGCCTGGCTGGCTCAGTCATGCAACTCCCGATCTCAGCGTTGTGAGTGCGAGCCCCACATGTAGAGCTTACTTAACAATAAAAACCGTTAGGGGTGTCTGGGTGGCTCAGTCGGTTAAGCATCTGCCTTTGGCTCAGGTCATGATCTCAGGGTCCTGGGATTGAGCCCCTCAGCCCTGAGTTGGGCTCTGAGCTCAGTGGGGAGTCTGCTTTTCCCTCTGACCGCCCCCCACTCATGCTCTCTCTCTCTCAAATGAATAAATTGAAATAAAACCAAAAAAAACCTTAAGCAATTTTTTTTTTGCTTTTAATACAGTATGTTATTTCAACCACGCAGAAGTTACTTGATACCAACAAAAAGATATTTTTTCCAGTAGTGCTTATACCTATAGATGACCAAGAATTTACCAGAAAGGTATCTATGGTGTGTGTAGTAGAGATGGAATGCTTATTTCTCCAGTGCTCTCAGGTTACTCATCATGTGACAGGGGAACTTGATTTAAAAAAAAACAAAACAAAAAACAGCTTTGTTGAGATACAATTCACATACTATATAATGAACCCATTTAAAGTTTATAATTGAATGGTTTTTACTATATCCACAGATACGTGCTACTACCACGGTTAGTTTTACAACATTTTCGTTATTTGTGTTTTCATTACCCTTAACTTACCTTCTCAACTTTCTCATCTCCCCCAGCTGTAGGCAATTTCTTTTTTTCATTCTTTTTTTTTAAGATTTTATTTATTTATTTATTTGACAGAGAGAGAGAGAGAGGCAGCGAGAGAGGGAACACAAGCAGGGGGAGTGGGAGAGGAAGAAGCAGGCTCCCAGCGGAGGAGCCTGATGCGGGGCCGGATCGCAGACTGAGGCACCCAGGCGCCCCGGCAATTTTCTAATCTACTTTCTGTCTCTCTGCATTTGCCTATTCTGGACATTTCGTACAAGTGGAATCCTGTAATCTGTGCTCTTCTGTGATTGGCTTCTTTCACTTAGTGTAATGCTTTCAAGGTTCGTCCATGTTGTAGCATGTGTTGCTGCTTCATTTCTTTTTGTGGCGAAATAATATCCCATTGTGTGAATACACCATACTTTGTTTATCTGGTTGTCAGTTGATGGACATTTGGGATTGTTTCTACCTTTTGGCTACTGTGAATAATGCTGCCATAAATATTAGTCTACAAGATGTCCTGTGAATGCGTTTCCATTCTTCTCGGGTGGTAATTAAGCGGAATTGCTGGGCTGTGTGGTAACTCTTCTGTTTAGCCATGTGAGGAACTGCGGGCTGTTTTTTGAGGTGGCTGCACAATGTTGTGTCCCTGTCGGCAGTGAATGCGTGTTCCAGTTTGTCAGCGTCTTGCCCGACACTCGTTACTGTTCGTCTTCTGGGTGAGAGGCACCCTAGTAGGTGTCATGTGGTAGCTCATTATGGTTTTGAGTTGTAGTTCCCTGATGACTAATGCTGCTAAGTATCTTCTCATGTGCTCCTTGGACCTTTGTGTATCATCTTTGAAGAACTGTCTATTCAGATCCTTTGTATGTTTTTTACCTGGGTTATTTTTTTATGATTGACTTGTAGGAGTGCTTTATATAATCTAGATTCCAGTCCTTTATCAGATGTCTGATTTTGCAAACATTTTCTCCTCTTCTGTAGACTGCAGCTTCACCCTCTTGATAGTATCATTTGAAGCACAGAAGTTTTAAGTTTCGATGAAATGCTGTCTAGGTGTTCTTGTGAAGTGTGTGCTTTTGGTTTCATATGTAAGAATCCGTTGTCAAATCCCAGGTCATGAAAATTTACTCTTGTGTTTTCTTCCAAGACTTTTGTGGTTTTAGCTCTTACATCTGCTAGCATACCCTCGATAATGAGGGGTCCCTCACTGCTTCAGAGGTGACGTTCTGTGGGTGTATGCCTCTCGTGGTCAGGAGGTTCTTCCTTATTTTGAATTCAGTGAGACTTATGTGGTTTTATTTTTTTTTGAAAGATTTTATATATTTGAGAGAGAGAGAGTGAGAGAGAGCATGTGTGGGGGAGAGGGGGAGAGGGGGAGGGAGAAGCAGACCCCTACTGAGCAGGGGGCCTGACACGGGGCTCCATCTCAGGATCTGGAGATCATGCCTGAGCTGAAGGCAGATGCTTAACTGATTGAGCCACCCAAGCACTCCAAGACTTTTGTGGTTTTAATTCTGCAGTTTTTAACCATTTTTTCATCTGACATTTTTGTTTTCCTTGGAAGCATACGCACATTGCCGTGGATGGAGTTCAGCAGTATGCTCACGTGCTGGTGTAAACATGACCCCGCAGTTGTTTTTTAGGCAGCCTTAGACATGTTGCTGTCCCTAAGCCTTTACGTGGCTTCTGGGATCAGGTGTCTTTTGAATTCTTTTTTTTTTTTTAAAGATTATTTATTTATTTGAGAGAGAGCATGAGAGAATGCATGAGCAAGGGGGAGTGGCAGAGGCAGAAGGAGAAGCAGACTCCCCGCTGAGCAGGGAGACCAATGCAGGACTCAATCCTGGGACTTCTGGATCATGACCCAAGCCAAAGGCAGACGCTTAACCAGTTGAGCCACCCAGGCGCCCCCATCTTCTGAATTCTTAAGCGAAGGCAGAATTATATATTAAAAATCTAAACCAAAACAAAACTCACACCCTTGCCCCAGTACTCCCGCACTAAATTGATAATTTCCTTCTCACTCTGTCTAGGAATATAAGACCTACAAGGAGAACTTTCTAAAACGCTTCCAGCTCACCAAGCTGCCTCCATATCTCATCTTTTGTATTAAGAGATTCACTAAAAACAATTTCTTTGTGGAGAAGAATCCAACCATTGTCAACTTCCCTATTACGTGAGTACTACCTTGCTTCACTTCCTCTTAGGGGGAGTGAGCCGGAATCTCTTTTCATATTTTTGTACCATTATTCATTTTGGACTGTCTTAGAGATTGTTGGGAACAGAGCCTACCTACATGATGTAAGTTAAGGGTTGCTGGAAGGATATAAATATTTCAGGGACTTCAAAGATAGATGTTTACCTCGAGGCAGCCCTTTCATCTTCTCTCCTGTTGCTTGCTGCGAAGTATAGTCTTTCAGTGTAGGGAAAAATGTTGATGAAAGTAGGGCAGGACAGGTAGGATTCTGTCTGGCTTCGAAGATGATCCCGAGCAGTTAGAGTCTGTCTATTTGCTGGTCTTTGCGTCTTCTTGCATACTGTAGTTAGGCACAAACAGTGGGGATGGTTCCACATTAATTTGCCATCTTGGGGTCCTTCCCTGTTGGTGAGAAAGATAAATTTTGATATATGGTTTTATTTTTAATGTTTACCATGCATTTGTCTTTTTATGAACATCTATGAGTATTTTAATGCAAATTGGGGAGGAGTTGTGCCAGATGCTTTCATTTTACTACTTTCTAACTCAGAAAGCTCCTGCAAGAGGCTCTTGGGGGTAGACAGTTTTTCAGTTCTCAGGAGACATGGTTTTTCACACTCTGAAGAAGATATCTCTGAGAACACGGAGAAACCTGGAGGCAGGACTGGCAGGAGGAGTAAGGGTGTCTTTGCTGGTGTTTAGGTAAGAGTGGAGCCCTAAGGGAGCTTCTTGTCGAAGTGTGGGAGCTGTAATGTGTAAGTGCTCATCTCTTCCTTTCTTTCTCTCTCCATCCCTCTCCGTTTCCCAGTTGCCCAAACCATACCAAGACTGCCAGTTTCTCCTTTGAAAATGGTTCCAGCTCTTAATTCTGGTAGTGTTTCAGAGGGTAGTATGTGAAAGTAAAGAGGCCCGAGTGCTGTGCCATTCTAGCTGTGTGACTTTGGGCAGGTTGGTTACATATTTTCTGGAGTTACTCTGACGTGGATAAAATGAGAGGTTGGATTAGGTGAACCCTCGGGGTCCTTCCAAGAATAGCATTTTATTATTCCTGGTTCCATGATCGCCAAGACTCTGAGAACAGCTAAGGGGTGAGGGAGAACACCTTTGTAGTTAGCATTGCAGGAGAATCTCTCACTTGCTCTTCTTGTGCTTCACTAGCATCTTGTCTGTGTGACAGAGTGAGACTGGGGACATGGAAGCCAGCTCTCTGCTACCTTGAGTGAGACCACAGGGGACCTTTCTTTGAAAGTCCATGTGGTGGGGTTTTCCTTCAGTACTGGACTCTTGGGAGTTTCCACAGTCACCAGTGTGTTCCTGGGAGGAGGGAGTGCTCTTGACTGGAGGGCAGTTCCGGAGGAAGGAGGACTGTGTATCGATAATAGTCCCTGCTCAGTCACCACAGAAATGGCCTTACTCCGTTGGTTTCTTTTATATTGCACCTGGAGTATGTTTATTTGGCTACCAGTTGCATTTAGGTTTTTGGTAAGTGACTTCAGTAGTTTGTCCTTTGGAAAGCTTACTTTGGAGAAGTTGAGAAAAAGATAAATTCTTAGCTAGTCAGCCTTTTAGAGACTAATTCTGGAAACCTGTACTTTAAATGCTTTATGCACTATAATTACTTTTAGAGTAATATGGTTCTAGATTAGCTAAAGTCTCCACCTTTTTTTTTTTTTTAAGACTGATTTATTTTAGAGAATGCGTGGGTGAGAAAGAGAGTGGTTGAGTGAGCACATGTGCAAGCTGGGGGAGGGGCAGAGGGGGAGGGAGAGGAAGAGGGAAAGAATCCCAGGCAGACTCCATGCTGAACAAGGAGCCTGATGCAGGGCTCTATCAATCTCATGACCCGTGAGATCATGACCTGAGCCAAAACCAAGAGTCGGATGCTCAACCGACTGAGCCACCCAGGCGCCCCTAAATTCTCCACTTTTTGAAAAGGATTCTTTTCATACCTTATTTTTCTCCTGTTTTATTCATAACACATCTTTTTACTAGAGATTGATCAGACTTGCAGTGATTAGGTGCCCTCTGCTCCTTTGGAGGTAGGGTTTTTGGAGCATAGGATTAAAGCTGCACTTCCAGCTAATTAGGTGTTCTCCGGATTGGACTGTTCTGATTGGGAGAGGAGCGTAGTGGCTCCTTCGGCTCTTTTCTAAAACAAAATGATTTAACATGTGTTCATTTCCTTTTATCACTGAACAGTTTTGGTTCAGTCATGAAAACCTGAGTATTAATACTCCTGAAGATGTCTAGGACTTGTTCAGACAAACAAGTCTGGACAGCTGTTGTTGAAGCTGAGGAGAGCTAGCTGGAGAAGACAGCTGTGAGCAGCCAGCAGGCCTTCTGGCTCTCTGGAGCTCACACGCATCTCCTTCAACTCCTCTCTAAATTATCTTTAACAATAAATGTTACAGTTTATGTGGTACACTGTTAGTCTGTAGAAGTAAATAGCTGTCACTAACATGTAGAAAGCTACATAGTAAGAACAAAGTTGCGTGTGTGTTTATTACCACATGGTTTACATTTGTATTTCTGGACAGGTAATATAATCACAGTCTATAATTCAGAGGGAGATGTACATCTGGAGGTGACCACGGACAAGACCATTGTTAGCATTTCCCACGAATCCCTCACGGATGACGTTACTGGAGTTCAGGTTTTGAGTGGTAGTACCTCAGACAGCACATCAGTTCTAGAGCGATTAGAAATATGATGTAGTCTCTCTTATTCATGTTAATGGTCACTCTGTTTCCCTGTTTAACTATAGGAAAATTCTTCACAATTGTCTTCGTCCTGTCTTCATAGTTGCCATTTATCATAGCACTTGACTTTGCAGTAACTGGTATATACATTTATGCTTCAACTGATGGTCAGAATCCAACACAGAAAACACAAAAGGAGATTTTATTCCAGATTCAAGAATGCTTCTCCATATTTGAAAGTGAATGTTCACATATTCAAAATAAAATAGATATTTCTCAGTCCCAGTTGAAGGAACGTAGTCAGTAGTTTCTTTTGGCAACCAGAACTGAGAAATTAAGAAGCTGTGGAGTAGCCAGGGTGGGTCACCTAAAGAAGAGAAAGTGGGGCTGCCAAAGGAGGGAGAAAAACAAAGCCAATGTCAGAAGCAGAAAAGAGGTCATGTGGCTCCCTTGGTTCTTGCTTCTTCTCCCAGGCCTGGTTCTGGCTGCATTTCTTTTCTTTTTTTAAAGATTTTATTTTATTCAACAGAGATAGAGACAGCCAGCAAGAGAGGGAACACAAGCAGGGGGAGTGGGAGAGGATGAAGCAGGCTCATAGCGGAAGAGCCTGATGTGGGGCTCGATCCCATAACGCCGGGATCACGCCCTGAGCCGAAGGCATACGCTTAACCACTGTGCCACCCAGGCGCCCCATCTGGCTGCATTTCTACTTTGAGTAAATTCCCCTTCTGTGCTGGAGCTACCGGTCTGCCTACTTTGCCATATTGAAATGGTGAAAATGATTGTATACAGTGGCGACTCCCAGAATCATGAGGTCAGGCCTTCCATAGCCAGAGGCTAGGGACCGGGCATCGACTGAACACTGCAGCTGCGGGATTCCCAGAGAGGGCAGAGGGTGACGGGTTACTCCTGTTGTCTCCCTTAATCCTCACCATCTCAGAGGGGATGGTGACGCTCCTTTTCATGTCTTAGAAGAGCCTTAGGCTGTGTAACCTGCTCACATTCCCACATGTCTCTGAAGTGGCAGAAGCCCTCATTCCAGTTCGCATCTGAATGACGCGAGGCCCTGCACTTTGACGGCTAGATGTGCTTTTAACAGTGTGCTTTCCCCGTGGAGCCAGTCTTTCTAGTTTGACTCATGTTTATGGCAAATTGTGTGAATTTCCACCACCCTGGGCTCCCATGGCTCTACAAGCCTACCTAGATCCGGGCTTCTAAGATAGGGTTCAGTAGCTCTGCAGACCGTCGATGTGAGACCATGTCCCTGACCTCGGTAGCCTTTGTCTGATCTCGTGGCTTTATGTTCACCGTCACTAGAAACGTGGACCTGAGAGAGTACTTGTCTGAGGAGGTGCAGGCGGCGCACAAGAACACCACCTACGACCTCATCGCCAACATCGTCCACGACGGCAAGCCCTCGGAGGGCTCCTACCGGATCCATGTGCTGCATCACGTGAGTGCCAAGAAGGGTGGTGGTTCCCTTGGGGTTTCGGTGGGCAGCTGTCTCCAGTTTGCCCTGTCTTCTCCTGGCCTTTGGCGTTCTGCAGGTACTAGAGCTGTCGGTGGCTCGTCTCAGTAGTGGTTCTCGGTTTTGGGTGCACGTTGCAGTCACCTGGGGAGATTTTTAAATCCTGATTCCTGGGCCACTCCAGGCCAATTACATCAGAGCAGTATAATTGGTACCCATTGGTTTTCACCTGGAATAGAGGCCAGGGTTGCTGCTAAGTACTCTGTAGCGCACAGGCAGCCCCCAGAACAGAGGTAACCTGGCTCAAAGTGCCAGTCCGAGTTAAAAGACTGCATTAGGTTCTCTGGAGGTGGGAACCAGGCATCATGGTGTTAAAATTGTCCAGGAGATGCCGTTGTGCAGCCGAGGTTGAGCACCACTGTCCTAGGCTAGAGCCTTAGCACCTGAAGGGGAATCCTCGAACTAGCAGCGTTGACATCCTATGAGAACTCGCTAGAAATGCAGAGTCTTGGGCCTTACCCAAACCTACTGAATCAGAATCTGCATTTTAACAAGACCCTCTGGTGTGTAATTAAAGCTTATGAAGCACTGGTGTAAAGGTTTCTTTCAGCTAAAAAAACTGTTTTGAATTTGTCTCAAGCTGAAAATGGATGCAACATGTACTTAAGATGTATTTGGTACCACACAGATGACTAGCACAAACTGTTTTAATTTGGTCAGTCTTCTGGGACCGTGGGTCTAATAACCTGCTCTGTTTAGTGGCATTTTGATGTGCGCTAGAAAGTAGGCCAAGTGCTTAATGTATGGTCATCTTGTAGCTTTTTAAAAAAAATGTATTTATTTATTTGAGAGAGTGGGGAGAGGTGCAGAGAGAATCTTAAGCAGACTCTGTGCCAAGTGCAGAGCCCAGCATGGCTTGATCTCCCAACCTGAGTGGAAACCAAGAGTCAGATGCTGAACTGGCTGCACCACCCAAGCGCCCCTCATTAGTATCTTTAAAATACACCTCTGAGACAGTTGTTAATACCTTTAATGTTTTTATTTGAGAGAGAGAGAAAACACATGAGTGGGGGTAGGACAGAGGGAGAGAGAGAGAGAGAATCTCAAGCAGACTCCCCGCCGAGCATGGAGCCTGATGCAGGGCCCGATCCCAGGACTCTGAGATCATGACCTGAGCCAAAATAGAGCTGGCTGCTCAACTGACTGAGCCACCCAGGTGCCCCTGGTTTCACCATGTTCTTAACCAGTCCTCAAAACAGGAATGGGGGCTTGATTATGTGATCCTGAGCTTTTGTTATGTTTCCTATATTCTGAGCTGTTGGACTATCTGAATATCTCTAGTCTATGGTATCTGCCTTTGGCATTTCTTTGAAGTTTGGCTGGATGAGGCAGGTAAGCTTCCAGCAGTGCCTGTGCCGTAATCCAGAAGACTCTTTGCCTCCTTGCGTATGGCAGCATGAAGGAAGGTAGATTTGTTGTATTTGCGGCACTGGTTTATAGGCCAAAGGAAACGGTTAGTATTTTGATTGTCTACCAAGGACCCTTCTCTTGGCTGTTGCTGTGTTCTCCGGGGTGGGGGGTGGGATGTGTACTTTTAGGCTTTCCCAGTAGTTAACACCGCACCTGCTAACTAACTGAGTGTGTCTAGTCTGTCATTTTTGAGTGACAAGGAATCATCTTAGGTGAGGAGTACAGGGCCTCCTCTTTTTTCTCTTTATCGCCCACCTAAATTCTTCTTGAAAGTGTTGGGAGACTCCATTGTACTTGAAGGAATCCTTGGCAGGGATTCCATCTGCCAAGATCAGCACCCCAAAAGCTCTTTGAATTGAATGAAGCCAAGCAGAGGTCTTGCACCCTCTTAATTATGACACTTTCTGAGTGGTGGTCTAGTGGCTATTCTGATTTTTCTCACTTTTTGCCGTGATCCTTTCCTTCTACACCTTTTGGTTTTAGGGAGCAGACTAACCCATCCCTTTATACTTTTTGCAGGGGACGGGCAAATGGTATGAATTACAAGACCTGCAGGTGACTGACATCCTGCCCCAGATGATCACACTCTCAGAGGCTTACATTCAGGTGGGTTGGCCACGAGCTTGGTGTGTGCTGAACAGATAGGGTGTGGGGCCAGTGAGAGGAGTGATGTGGGTGAAGGCGGGAAGTGAGATTGAGTTAAAGCCTCGGTTAGGCTGGGTACCTATTGGGATGCATGGAGGAGTGAGGTGGGGCCAGATTATGTGGCCCTGAGAGCCCAGGGGTGATTGCTAGAAAAGAGAAGGGCAGGGAAGCGTGGAAGATTTATGGATGATTATGTGTGTGGCCAGGTTAGTTTTGCAGAGGTGTGTGGTCTGGTTTCAAGGAGGAAGAGTCTAGAATCAGCAGGACCCCAGCTAGGAGTTGGCTCTGAAGCTTTCCCCAGCATCCCAGGTCAAGTTAGTGCTCTTCGTGACCCCACAGTGCTTTCTGTGTGTCTTTACCAGAGCACCAACCGTATTATTCTAACGTCTTCTGTATTGGATCGGGAGCTCATGGAGCAGAGTATCTCTGTTTCTCTTTATAACTGCCCTGGTACCTGGCAAAGAAGAAAGACAGAGACTAAGAAAAAGCTATAGCTTTGTTTTGTTTTGTATTTTCATGCCGTAAGTTTATTTACAAACACACTGAGTATGTAGAATTCAAGAGTTTGATCAGTTTTCAAAGAGATTGCACCTCTTAAAATGCTCCTTTTCACATCTGCTTAATGGATTAAATGAAACATCCTTATTTCTTACTATAAAAAAAGGCGCAGCAAACCTGGATCCAGAATACACGGTCATCATGATTAGTAACCGCCACCTGTGTTCCACTGAAAATGGCAGATGCCTCCCTGGGCCCTCCTCAGAGAGGCTCCTCAGGAGCACAGAGCTTGCGAGCCTCGGGCTGCTCTGTCCCAACCTAGGGCTGTTGGAAGTTCTGCGAAAGGCGCAGAGATCCAAGACGGTAGAAACGGCAGTGCCCCACCATGTCCTGCTCTTTTCACACCCTTGTTCCCTAGTGTCAGAAAGCTATAGCTTCGGAAAAAGAAGGGAGACGCTTCTCGTTAAAGGGAGATGCTTTTCGTTCTAGAGATAACTCTTCAGTGACTTTGTCTGTGGTTATAGGCTTAACTAGGAGTTCTTTTTTAGAAAGCAAGTTTGGCACGGAAAGTGGGGGGGGGTGGGTAGAAAGATAAAAATCAAGCAAAAGGGAATTTTCTGAAAGAGGATTGAGTTAGTTGTTTCAGGGGACAGACAAGTATGGATGTGTAGCGACAGGCTGTCCCTCGCTTAGGGTAGAACGAGTACTTGATAAATATGTGTGGATCGAATGCTGGCTCCTACATGTCTGTTGTATTCATTTCTTACAGATTTGGAAGAGGCGAGATAATGATGAAACCAACCAGCAGGGGGCTTGAAGGAGGAGTTTAGGGTTTTGGTCCCCAGGGCTTTGGCTGAAGATATAATGATACCAGAGCTGTAGTTGAACATAGGTTGACTGGCACATTCCCTCAGCCAACCCATTTTGTGGGTTCAGGTTCACACCAGGATATCAGAGGGGCCCACCCACCTGGGATGGCTCTGCACCGTCACCCAGCTGTTCTTTGATCAGTTGATTATAGATTGATGCTCCTTTCCCCATCCTGTCTAGCTCCCCTCTAGCTTCAGCAGGCCAGAGCTCTTTAACAGATGTGTGTAATTTCTTTCTGGGCATCTGGGAGTATCTGAAGGGCAAGATAATGTCTTCTGCGCGTCAGAGCCTCAGGATTCTAGGAATAAGAGCTCGAAGCCAGTAATACCCTTCTTCCATCATAGGTGTTTTTCCGGTGGTTCATTTCATTTCCTGATGTGTATTTTGAAATGGATTAAATGTTTTCCTGTTTTTAAACCAGCCTCTTGTTTTATATCCTTCCCTTAGGCTATTGCCAGCTTGTGGGTGGTGTATCATTTGGGATGCATTTTGTCTCTAGGTAACAAAATATCTGACTAAAGCAATACATTCCTGTGCTTAACTAGAAGTGTGGAAGTGGGCGGTTTCAGGCTGCGGTGCAGGGCTGTGTGAGGGAAGAGGGAGGGAAGGAAGGCAGGAGGGACACCCGATTGCTGCGCAGTTCTAAGAAAGTCTCAGCCAGGCCAGTGGGGGGCGCAGAGCAAAGATTGCCAGTTGGTCAGAAGAATCTAGCAGAAATGTCTCTCTGCAAGCTCAGCCGTTGATTAGGCCCAGCCTGGAGAAAGTGTGGCCTCGGCAAGCACTGTGGCAGAGCTGAAAACACGGGAGATGTAAAGATACAGCCGCCGGCGGCAGTCAGTCAACCACAGCGAGTTCTCGTAAAGGGAGGTAGGAGCCCTGCACGTCTGTGGCTGCTACCCTAGACTTCTAGGAGTCCGTGCTGTCCCTGTTTGCCTTTACCTCTTTGACAGCTTCAGTGTGTCCCTTGCTGACTCCTCTTCCTCTGTCTAGCCGATAAAAGTTGAGATTCCTCAGGACTCAGTGCTAGGCCCGTTCCTCAGTTTGCTTTCTCCCTAGGCCGTTTTAAATGGCTTCACCTATCCCCTAAGGGGATGGCTCCAGTCTTAACCCCAGACTTCTCTCCATTCTTGAACTTTAGAGCCAACTGCCTCTTGATATATTTTGGGTGTCTTAAAGTCAGTTCAAAGCCATCATTGTTCAAAACTGAGCTTGTGAGTTTTCTCCTCAAACTTGGTCCCTTTCCAGTGGTTTCTGTGGAGCTGTAGCGTTCCATCATCCAGTTACACAATTTGGAAATTTAAGCAGGAGTCCTCCTTCCCCCACCCGTACTTCCTTCATCTAATCTGTTACCAGGTCCTGTGGATTTCACGTTGTGTCTCTTCAGTCTCCCCACTTTAATTGTCCTCCACTGTCCACAAGCTGAACTAGTGTCACCTTAGTCCAGGTCCAGTTAAAACAGAGAAACCACAGGGTAATTTGATCAGGGAAAGCTTAATTTCAAGAATTATTAACTGTAACGGGATTGGACTCATGGGGTATGGGCCGGTAATAAGGAGACTCTAAAGGACGTAGAATAGCAGGTGTAAGGCACAGGTGTAAGGGTTCCCGTAGTGTCTAAGGCTGAGATCCAGACCTTGCTGGAAGTCTGACCGCTGGAACCCATCAGTGGACTCTCCAGTGCGTCAGGAAATGCTGTTTATGGGGAGGTGCCTCACTCAGCTTCCCCTCTGGGGAGGAGAGGAGCGCCCGGGGCAACTGCTGTGCACTGCAGGAGCCGGGCCCCTGAGGCTGTGGGCGCCGCGGGAACCTGAGGCTGGAGAGAGCCGCATGTGTTGCTTTTGAGCGAGCACAGTGGAACCGGGACGCAAACCCTGTCTTCCTACAGTGTGTCTCCAGAACCCTCCATGGACAAAGCATCCATGTCAGCTGGCGAGGGAAAGTCTGAAGGATCCAGATCCGTTTTCACAGAGCAGGCGAAAAGGGGGCATTTGTGGAGTTGAGAGGCACAGCCCACCCCCCGGTGACTCCACTTCCATAGACACTCTTATGCACATCTGAACTTCTACGCAGCAACAACGACAAAGAAAACAACTCTGTATCTCTGCCTAACAAACAACGGCTACCCTTCTTACAAGTGAACAAGTTTTCAGCCTTTCCCGAAATGAGCTGTCCTAAGAGTCCTGTATCCACTGATGGCTGTATTGGTTACTCCTCAAATCCAGTCATAGTCCCACCGAATAGTCCGTTCTCTAGAGACTAAGTTGGAAAGTTAACTTCAACAAGTTGTATATAAAATGAAAATGGGAAGAAGAAAGAAAAAATGGTTAACAAATGCAAATTCTCGTGTATAATAAGCAAGTAGAAAATAAAGTTATAGTCCGTATTTCTGTAATAGGGCAAAAGGCTGCAGTTGATGTCTGTGCTTCCTACTTCCACTGCCCCTTCTGGGTCTAGTCTGCCCTTAGCCGCAGCCTCAGCGAGTTGGGGTTCTGCACCCGGTAGGGTGGCCTAAATCTTCAGTCCCTAAGGACCAGACTCCTTAATTATCCTACTCCCCACCTCCTTTGTGTTGCTCCAGTTTTCCATTAACCCTGACTGCTGGATATAGTCCGTCTTCCCTGCATTTTGTAAGAGTAACCCAATTTCACCGTGATAATCAGGATCAGTCACTCTGACAAGTAGATTACAACCCCCCGTGCCTCCCGTTGGTTTAATAGCATAAGAAGCCCAAAATGTCCACGGGGTAGTCTCATCTTCTAATTGAGTGGAGCCATGTTGTTTCGTGGGTGGAAGCATTTCACCCTTGGGAACTAAGACCACTAAACTAGCAAAGCTTCCAGTTGCTGGAACAGAAGTAAAAATCCTGCAAAGTTACGAAGTGTAATAGAGGAGTCACACCAATGTCTGCCCAGTTTTTTAGACCCGTGTATTTTGGTAATGGGGGAGAGAGCATCCTATAATGTTCTCTGATGCAAAACGTACTGAACGCTATAACGTGAGCACCACCTGGTACTGTAGCCGAGTTTTCAGTAAGCCATTCTACCTTTTAATGAGGCTAGCTCCTTCCAGATGCTGCTGTCTGTATTCAGACCAGTGAGATCTATGGGCATGAGACCCCTGCTTCTCTTCCTTCGCTGTGAAAAGAGTTCCTTCCTCAGATGCAATGCTGCATGGAATGCCATGATGGTTGATAAGGCGTTCCGAGGATCCATGGATGGTGGTATTACCAGAAACATGGGCAGGAAGCAAATGTATATCCAGAATGTGTTTCTTTTTCTCTGAGGATGGATCTCTGCCTCCATAATAGAAGATGTAATCAGCCTGTGCCAGGGAGCTGGCTAATGCCCAAGGGACTAGTGTACTGGGGACTCACTGTTAATCCCTGCTGTTGGCAAATTGGATATTCGGCAGAAGTACTACTCAGGTCGGGACAGGGACGTCCAGGTTGTTGAGCCCATGCATAACCTCTATTGCTGTCACCATGGCTTATGAGCTCGCTGCGCAAGCACTGGAGAAAGAGACCACTGGCTGACATTCCTCTCATCGCGCCACTTGTGTAGACCTCATAATTTTTTAAAGATTTTATTTATTTGAGAGAGACAGCACAAGCCAGGGGGAGAGGCAGAGGAAGAGGGAGAAGCAGGCTCTCTGGGAGCCCGACATGGGGCTCCATCCCAGGACCCTGAGATCATGACCTGAACCAAAGGCAGATGCTTAACCAACTAAGCCACCCAGGCGCCCTTGTAAACCTCATTATTAAGAGTCTCCTCTGCAGCAGATGCCTTTTGGGGGACATTCATATGCAAAACAAGCATTTTCATAGTATATATATTCTGTTGCTATAATAATATATGTAGTATATAGTATAGTGTGTTCAAGGAGTCTATCCTTAGACCTCTACCCCAGACTTCCTTTTCACTAGTTTTACAATCCTGTTCGTTCTGAATCCCTGACCATCTAGCCAAACCATTGGCAACTGCCAGTGAATTAGTCGAGGTCTGTACTTCTGGCCATCTTACACTCCAAATAGAGTAAGCAACCCAATATACTGTTTGCAGGGAGACCCACTAGAGGATTTTCCTTCACCACTGTCCTTCAGTGTCACCCTGAGTGGGCCCGAAGTGCCCCAGCTGTCCGCTTGCATTCTGTACCAGGATTTTGTACAAATCTATCTATAAACCAGGCTTGAGTTTTGTTTTCCTTGGTCAGCTGGTCTTAAGGAACGCCCTGGGAAGCAATGCAATAGGAGTTGGTGTGAAAGGAGTGTGAGCCACCTGCTTCTGTAACTTACTTGTGCCTTTTGGCCCTGTCTGAGGTTGGTTTAATATACTACCCATTTAACGGTAGCTTGCAGCTGCACATGGCCAACATTATGGCTAGTTGAGTCAGACAACAGCAGGTTCATGAGTGGAGATTCAGGTTGCATGGTCACCTGATAGCCCATGTTGAGATGCTCGGTCTGTTATGGCCCAATAGCTAGCCAGAAGCTATTTCTCAGAAGGACAAGAGGTATCTGCAGAAGATGAGGGCATAGACTTGTTCCAAATCCTGAGATTCTGCGCTGTGATTCTCCTGTCGGTTCTTGCCAGAGGCTCCATACGGCGTTCCTGTTTGCCAAGGACACTTCAAAATATTGGCCATCCTGGATCGTAAGGTTCAAGGAGTAGAGTAGTCTATTCTTCTGCTGAAACTTCTGTGGAAACTGTTTTTATCCTGGCCTCCCTTTGGAACTAGCAGCTCTACAGCTGTCTCCAGTTGGGTTAAAGTAGCACACTTAAATGTGGCATATGTTGTCTCCCAAAGCCAAGAAAGCCTACCATCCATTGTGCCCTTTTTCTTTGGAACTGCCCAAGCAGGTGGGGCAGGTGGGAGTTGATATGAGGTATAGCAGCTTGTCTTTCACAAAGGAGGGGATATTTTGACATACTCTAGACCACACTGTAGACCCCCAGAAACTTCTAAGGTGGTAGACCCCTGAATTGTCTAAGGGTTAAATCCCACCCTCTTGTTTGCTTTTGTCTTACTAAGACAGCTAAAGTACTTGTCACAGGGTGCCTGGATGGCTCAGTTGGTTGACCATCTGACTCTTGGTTTGGGCTTGGGTCGTGATCTCAGGGTCCTGGGTTTGAGCCCCACATCGGACTCCACACTCAGCAGTGAGTCTGCTTGTCCCTCTTCTTCCCACTCTGTTCCTCCCCTTGTGCACGCTTTCTCTCCCCTCTCTCTCTTTCAAATAAATACATAAAATCTTAAAAAAAAATTAAGTACTTGTCCCTTCCTGCTCATTGGGTAGCATCATCGTAACGTCATCAGCCTAGTGGACTAGTGTGATGTTTTATGGAATGTCAAGATGATCAAAATGTCTGAACGGTATTACGGTGGAGCAGGAGAACTGACATTGTCCTGAGACGACACCGTGAAGGTGTCCTGTTGGCCCTGCCAGGTAAAAGCAAACTGTTTCTGGTGATCTTTATAAATTGGTATGGAGAAAAAGGAGCCAACACTGCATGCTGTGGACCAGGGGCTGTGCTGCAGCATCAGTAAAGACGCTACATCTGGGACAACAGCTGCAGCTGGACTCACCATCTGAGTACGTTTACGATAGTCCGACGTTGTTCTCCGGGATCCGTGTGACTTCCGCAAGGGCCCTTTGCCACTGTCATTCTAGTCTAAGCTATTGCTAATTTCTGTTTACAACCATCTCCTAACAGGTCTCTGCCCCTTCCCGTGTAGCCTTCACCCAGTTCATTCACGCTTTGGGCAGACCAGTCCTTTAAAGCACACACCAAACCGAGTTATTTCTCCCTCACACCCCGATCTCCCACTGAAGACACTTCGTTGGCTCTTAGATGGAAATCCGTAGCTTCTCAGCCTCACGTCTTGGGAAGTTTCTCCTGGTCGTCAATCCCAGGCTCCCTGTCCTTCCTTCCATTGCTCGGATGGGCCACAAGATGCAGGCCTTCGTGCCATCTGCTTCCTCTGTTAGGGATGCTATCTCCCTTTTAACTTGCTCTTCCTTCACCTCTCTGACCTCTCAGGACCGTATGTGTCTCTGAGTGATAGCATGTATCACACCTGAGGTATTCCTTTTTTTTCTGTGATTAATGTCTGTCTTCCCAAGTAGACTCTAAGTTCCAAAAGGGCAGATGGGAACTGTTTTTCTTTTTTGTGCCCAGTCCTAGGAAAATGCTTGGTACTTAAAAGTCAGTTGCTAATGTTCATTGAGGAAATGATATAGTTCTAAGTCTGTGTTGTGTTCTCTGTATTCTTTTTTTGTACAACTGATTCTATTTTTTTTAAATGTATAATACTTTTTTTAAAAAGATTTTATCTATTTATTTGAGAGAGAGAGAGACAGCCAGCGAGAGAGGGAACACAAGCAGGGGGAGTGGGAGAGGGAGAAGCAGGCTCCCAAGCAGAGGAGCCCGATGCGGGGCTCGATCCCATAACTCCAGGATCACGCCCTGAGCTGAAGGCAGATGCTTAACGACTGAGCCACCCAGGCGCCCCAACTGATTCTATTTTTTAAAAAAGATTTATTTATTAGAGAGAGAGAGTGTAAGTGAGGGGATGGGCAGAGGGAGAAGCAGACTCCCTGCTGAGCAGGGAGCCCAAAGTGGGGCTTGATCCTGGGATCATGACCTGAGCCAAATGCAGAGGCTTACTGACTGAGCCACTCAGGTGCCCTGATTTTGTCTCTTTTAAACCCACCCAAGATGTTGACAGTAGACACTATTGCCTGAAAGGTTTAGAACCACTGCTCAGAGCTGACCGTCATGTCCTGTGTGCAGAAGCTTTAGGGCCTTTGTGGGGGACATGTAGCTTGCTTCTATCACTGCTGTCTGAACTGGGGTCACATGTCTCTATGGTGGTGATCTCAGCAGATGCTTCTGCTTCCAGAGCCCTCAGGCTCTGGCCTATCTGACCCACGCATGAGAAAGAAGTGGAATTCATGTTTTCTTAGCCAGAAATCACAAGAAAAGACAGATACATGGAAAATATAACCTAAAGGTAAAAGACATATGACAGGGTAAATTTTGCAACATACGTACAGGACAGTAAGGAAATGAATATACCTAATATATTTTTACTGGTAAGAATTTACTGGCGCAGGGGTGCTTGGGTGGCACAGCAGTTAAGCGCCTGCCTTCGGCTCAGGGCGTGATCCCGGCGTTCTGGGATCGAGCCCCACATCAGGCTCCTCCGCTGGGAGCCTGCTTCTTCTCTCCCACTCCCCCTGCTTGTGTTCCCTCTCTTGCTGGCTGTCTCTCTCTCTGTCGAATAAATAAATAAAATCTTTCAAAAAAAAAAAAAAAAGAATTTACTGGCGCAATAGGTTAAGCCTCTGCCTTCGGCTCAGGTTATGATCCCAGGACCCCGGGATGGAGCCCTGCGTGGTTGTGGTCAGGCTCCCTGCTCAGTGGGGAATCTAGTTCACCCTCTCCCTCTCTCCCTCCCCCCTGCTTGTGCACGCGTGTATGTTCTCTCTCTCTCTCTCTCTCTCTCTCTCAATAAATAAATAAAATCTTAAAAAAAATACTCCCGTGGAAAATTGGGCAAAAAACCCCAATAGACATTTCACAAAATGTAAAATATAAGTGGCCAATAAATATATAAAAAATTGTTTACTTAGTAACCAAAGAAATGCAAAACAGAACAACCAGGGAAGTCATTTTTATATTTCAGATTAGCAAAGATTTGAAAGATTGCTAATACTGAGGGTTGGTGAGAGTGGAGAAGAGGCACGTGGTTGTTACTGGGGTAGAAGCTGGTGTGGCTGGCACAGAGGGGCAGTGTGCTAATGCAGCCGATAGTAAAAGTAAAGATGTGCATAGTTTTTTGTCCCCCCAATTTCATGTCTTGGAATTGACTTTAAGGAAAGAGACTAGTAAACAAAGATGTAAGTGCCAGGATTTTTATTTTTCACAATATTGTTATCAATAGTTGATGTTGTTGATATAGGGAAGTGTTTGTATCCAGAAAAAAATACCATGCAGCAATGACCAGTAATGACAGATGTGTATATTTATTGACCTGGAAAGATTGTTTTTATTTTATTTTATTTTATTTTATTTTATTTATTTTTTAAGGTTTTATTTTTAAGTAATCTCTACACCATTTTGTCCAGAGCTGACTCTGACGGCCTCATGGGCCCTGGGGGTGTGCTTGCTCTTCTGCCTCACGCAGGGGGCGCCCTCTGGCGCTGTCCTCAGGCCTGTCTGCTAGGTCCCTCTCGAAGGTTGTTTTTTGCACTCTTTCTAGTGTCTTGTTGGAGGCAGCCATCTCTGAGGGACTTTTGTGTTCTCCTCATCCCTGGAAAGTGAAGAACAAGTCCTCTCTGCTCTTAGGCCCTCACACCTCCTGGGGCTTCTCCTTTCTCACCCTGCTCTGGGGGTATGATGCTGGGCATATCTCAGGGACCCCCTGAGTCTCAACCGTAGCCGCTTCCTGCTGTTCTCTCCTCCCACCAACTGGTCCACTCCTGACCCTCCTGTTGAGTGATAGCTTCTGTTCCATCCTCCGGAGCTCATCCCCACACTTGCCTCACCTCCAGGCTCTGGCTTGCCATCTTCCCCGCCAAGCTTTTAAAACATTTAAAATACTCTTCTCTCAGGGATCTTGACCTTACTATTGAAATAATGGTTTCCAAGACAACAGTCTGCTGTAGATTTACAAAAATCTACTTACAAGTTCAAACTCAGAGGCCAAGGATTTGTGTACAACATCCTTACCCCAAGAGCATGTTGTATAGAAAGCTTTTTCCCTGCAGCTAGAATGGTGGAGATGTGGGGAAAATGGATTGGAAATGTTTATAGCTTGGTGCCAAAGTTTACATTCTGCTCTAGCCCTCTACTTGGATTGGTAGGATTGTGGGTGATTTCCACTCCTTTTTGACCTGCAGTTTCTGAATTTTCTATAATACACATGTATTTCTTTTGTAATAGGACATATAATAACAAAAGTTCTTTTATAAATAAAGGGACACTTCCGGGCACTTAGGTCTTTAAAGTTAAATGTTTATTTAAGTTTGTTGTTGTTGTATATTTTGATTTTGGGGGTACCCTAACAACCTCATCTCATCCCAATGAGTGGGCTCTTTGGGAGAGGGGAGGGTGAGATGCAGGGGCAGGGCCGGAAGCAGTAACTGGAGGGAGAGGCACCGTGGGCACCTGCTTCTCCCTCAAGGAGGAGAGTGATGTTGGTGCCCAGTCCAGCTGCCCTCGACGTGAGGCCGCGGCCTCGGGGGCATTTTAAATGACTGTCTTTTTCCTTTTCGTATAAAGCAATAGGCTTTATTAGTGTTGTTACAGGCATTGGATTACAGAGGAACTGATTTTTAGCACGCGCCCCAACTGAGCTTTGAGGAGATAAATCTTAGCAGAAATGGAACCATGCTGGAATTTCAACCAAAACTCTTCGGAAGCTCAACTTACAAAAAGATAAAAAGAAAACCCCTTTTTACATCTTGAAGTGATAGCTCTTAAGCAGGAGAACATCTCAGATATGAAAGCTTGTCCAATCACCTTCCCACCCTGCTTGAGTCCTGCTGTGTCCATTCTTGACAAGTCAGGGATTTCCTGATTTTTTTTTTTTTGAAGTTTGACTTCATATATCTATCTTTTATGGTGCTTGATGTTCCCAATTTTTTATTCTTCTGAATTTGAGTTTTGTGAAAGTATTGGCAAAATCACTATAAAAGCTAGGATCTTGTGCACATGGCCCCGGCCCCGGCTTCTACCCCGCCATCCTCTTGGAGCCAGGGAAGGACCTTGTGGTTGACGAGTTCCCCTGGACCCAGCCCTGGGGTGTTGTGGGAGCGGGGCTGGCTCCAGTGGGCTGTGAAGCCTGGCTGGAAGTTCCTGGGCTGGAAGCCCCCTCTTACAGCTCCTCCAGAATATGCTGCCCTGGCCGCTCCTCATACCCGGAGAGGAAGGAAGTGGCTCTGGTTTGGGCTGTGGTTAGAGATAGGAGAGGTGAGACTGACAGCCGGACTGAGGTTACAGGCTGTGGGCTCATGGTCTGTCAGCTTACAGGAGATGGGGAAGGTGACCGTGGGAGTGAAGCCTTCTTCTCAGTGTGGGCAGAGGGCAGGGAGCCTGAGGAGGAGGCTGGTCATGTGGGAGAGCCCAGGAATCCTAGAAACCACCTTATTCGATCCCCCCTTTGCCGCTGCGGAGAATGAGAGCCAGAGAGGGGGCAACGTATCTTGGCTGGGGAACCCATGGTCAGTTGATGGAAGAGTTGGGACCAGAGCCCAGGCCCCCTGAGCCAATCCACTGCTTTTCCTGTTCCAACAGGGATGGCAGGCCCAGCTCTTTTTGGTTCCGGAAGTCTTAGGAGCTGGAGAAAGGAGACCACCCCGGTCTCCTAGGCAGCTCCCCAGCCCCCGGGTTCCCCCAGCTGTCATCAGGGTGGAAGGAAAACATGAATTTGGTCCCTGTGGGATAGGTCGGACTTGGGGCAGACACTCCCTCCGCACCGCCTCCCACAGGGGCTTGTGATTGTAGAGAGATTCTGGAGCAGGCCTGGGCTGCCCCACTCAGAGGCAAGAGTTGGACCCTGAGGCTTGAGCACCGGGAGGGCATGGTGTTCATTGTTTCCTTCACAGCTGTAGACCTTGTCCCTAAAACATGGCCTGGCCATAGGCACCCACTACCTTTTTTAAAAAAGAGTGAACAGATGAGTGAGTGACCATCGTGTTAGGGGCTGGCTCTGAGCAGAATGGTGAAGTGGGCCAAGCTTGCTCTCAGGGACACTTCTAGCCCACAGTTGCAAGGTCTGTCCTTCTCAGAGTCATTTCTCTGCCCTGAGGGCCCTGGTCACAGGGGCTGCCTCTGACTCACCCCTCTACCCCAAGGTGCCACCTCTGACTTAGACAATGACAGTCAGGAAGACAGCAGTGTGTCTCAGGAAGGAGGAGTCAGAGACGGCGGGGTTCTGGCTTTAAGGGGACAGCATCTTTGTGCAGCAAAGTGTGATTTCCCCCGAACTTCAGGAAAGGTTGGCCTTGGTACGTCCAATACTGAATATCAGTGAGGGCAGTGGGGGAGCGGCAGCTTCCCTGAGGCCTGGGATAGGACCAACGAGGTGGGACTGGGCCTAGCACCGGGGGTGGTGGGATTCTGAGGAGAGGGAGTGAGGGAGGCCATTCTTGAGATGGTGCTGTCAGGAGCCCTCAGGAGCCTTGAGTTGTGGCCTCTGAGGGAGAGGATGGGGCATCCAGCAGCAGTGACTTCCTCTTCCTGCTTGGGGAGCCCAGGGCCCGCTGTCCCCATGGGTGCAGGACCCATCCACCTCTTCCTCCCCTCAACTGGGAGCCTGGACTCACCTGGCATGGCTTTGAGTTCTCGTCAGAAGTGAGGAATTTGGATACACTGGAGAGGGCTGAACGTGGTCCTACACGCCCCCAGGGCCTGTCATAGGGACAGTGTTAGGGCCGGAGGCCTTGCACCCTGTTCCCCTTTCCTAGCTCTGAGGGGGATGGGAAGCTCCTGCTGGAAGGGGCAGCTTTCACTTCGCCTGCCATCTGATGGGTGCTGTTGGTGTGACCTTGTAGACCTCTTGAGCCACTGCTGAGCCATGGGCCTTCTAGGTTTGGAGCCTGAGGAGGTAGGATGCTGGCCCCAGAACACCCACTTTGCAGCCCCTGCCGAGCACACGCTGTCCAGCAAACAACCCCCATTCCATGATGTGCATCAAACCTCACTCCTTAAAGTGGCTCCTCCTTTCCTCCATGTCTCCTTGTCCATTCTTTTGTGGCTTTTCCTTGACCCCTGTTAACATAGCGTCCTGGGCCTGCGCTCCTGGGGTTGCCCTGGACCTGGGGGAGCAGGGCCTCTGCCGATCGTGGACCGGAGAGGGTGGGCGCTCTGGGAGCCGAGGAAAGTTCTGGCAGCTGCTGGCAGGGTGAGAGTACCTGGCAGGTGGCGTGGGCGTCCCAGCCCCCGGACACGAGGCTCTGCAGTTGAGGCGTGTGCTGTTCCACGAACTGCTCACACTGAGGAAGGAGAAAGAAACAGGTGGGTGGGGGGCCGGGCCCTGGCAGGACTCTCCCTGTAGCCGCGTCACTCCACCGCTCCCTCCTGACCCGGTGGAGCTCCAGCCACCGCCCCCTCCGAGCAGCTCCGGCTGTGACCAGGCTGGCGGGCTGAGATGGAGGGCTTCTCTTGGGAAAGCCAGAGACACTGGAGATGGAGGGTCTGAAACTCAGGCCCAGGGGCTGCATCTTAGCCACCACCTTCCCATCCCCCCAAATGTCAGTTCTAGAAATCTTAAAGCGCCTCTGGTCTTGGCAACCTGACGTGGTGGGCAGTGGGGAGCCCTCCACGTCATGGAGCAGGGCAGTGCCAGCTTGCGTCAGGACTTGACTTGTGACAGGAGTTCACTGTAGGGACTCTGAGTCCCGGGACTCTAGGACCTTCAAGCCCAGCTCTCTCCACGGGTGGGTGTGTCCCCAGGGAGTCACACTGAGAGGAGGGATGGGGCGAAGACAGATGGGGACCCTGGAGAGAAGGCCAGGCCCTCTCCTGCTCCCGTGGGCCTGGCATGATAACCAGGCCTTATTCTTTGTCCATGAGGGAGGCCTGCAGGTCCTCTGGGGCCCATGCCCTTTGTCCAAAGGCGACCCCTGACCTTGGCCGGTTTTGCCCTATGTTAGTGTTCCATAGATTTTGGGCCCACGTCCTGCCTGTTTGAGCTCCTCCAGGGCAGGGGTCAGACCACTCTGTGTGTCTCTGACTGGGAAGCCTCTCCTGGGCCCCCCCTCCACTGGGGGGCAGGCCCAGGGTCCCAAGTCCCCCGTGTGCCCGTCCCGCACCTTTTGCCTGTCCAGCCAGGAGTTGAGGCAGGCCTGGCGTATTGCCTGCGGCATGGCCTGCTCGCTGCTGTTCCCTGCCTGTGTGGTCACGAGCATGCAGACGTGGCAGTCGGACTCTTGAGGTAACCGTTCTCCGGGCAGGGACTCCAGAGCTCTGAGGACTGGAGAGAAAACCGTCAGGACTGCCCTGCAGAGGGGCTCGGTTCTCGTCCGGACTGGTGCAGTGCAGGGGCTCCGGGGAGGGGGAAGGCAGTGCAAGGCCAGGGCACAGGGGAAGAGGAGGGTGGGCGCTGGGGTGGGGCCGGGGCTGCAGGCTCACCGGGGCCAACGCCATCCTCATTGGAGCACCGGAGGACCAGGCCACATACCAGCTGGGGCAGCACACGGCCCAGCAGCGCGTCCAGCAGCAGGACAGTGTAGCGCTCGGCCAGGCACTGGCAGATGCCACCCACCACCAGGGGTACGACGTGGCACACCTGGCCCACAGCCATGGCCAGCACACCCTGGGGCGGGGGCAGAGACAGGGCACGGTGGGACCTGCCCCGGCAAGATCCGCACTGTGCCCGGCACCCACGGGCATTTCGTAGTTTGACCCTGCCCCCCTCTGGGAGGGGGAATGAGTATGCAGTTTACAGGTAAGGACGCTGGGCATCAGGGAGTCCGACGGGCCCGGCCAGAGTCACTCAGTGAGTGCGGGAGCCAGGCCGCCATCCCAGCTCTGAAAGGAGCATGGCTGGCCCAGGCAGGCGGGCATCAGCAGGGCCCCACGGTGATCAGACCTGTGTCTTCTCCCTGCAGACGCGGGGCTTGCTACATTTCCTCTGCGGCTGCTGGAGCCCACCCCGATTCCAAACTCAACCTCCTAGCTGCGGGGCAAGGAGAGGGGCAGAGGTGACAAGCACTCTGGCTCGTTCCCTCCCTCCTTTTCCATCCAGCCCACACGTGCCAAGAACCTGCAAGGCACAGGCTGGCCTTGGCTCCACCGCTGCTTGGCCACACCGCCCACCTTGCTGGGAAGGTGCAGGGGGGCGCAGGACACAGTGAATTGTATATCTCCGGGGTGCGCTGCCTTCCAAACGGGTACGTTTCCCCAGGTGCACCTGCTCGTGTCAGAACCCACACTTGCCTAACCTCCCCGCTTCGATGACAGAGGAACAGACGTTGCTCTGTCCAAGGCCAGCCTGTCTGCTTGTGCCCTGGACCCCCTCCAACCTTCTCGAGTATGTTACCCTGCATTGTCCTCTCTCCCCACTCACTGCTTCTCCCATCTGCTGGTCAGGTTCATCGGCACACCAGCGTGCCAAGATGGCTTCTGTCGCTAAAAGCCTCACTTGTCGGGGTGTCTGGGTGGCTCAGTCGGCTCAGCTCTTGATTTCAGGGTGATGAGATGGAGCCCCACGTTGGGCTCCCCGCTGAGCTTGGAGCCTGCTTAAGATTCTCTCCCTTGCCCTCCCCCCCTTCCTGTGTGTGCTCTCTCTCTCTAAAAAAAAGAGAAAACGACTGGGATTCTTTGCCATCCGATGATGAGCTGCTGGTGGACAAGACCCAGGTCCTGTTCATTTTTGTTCTTTGACACCTGGCACAATGCCTGGCATATAATAGTGGGGGCTTCACAATTGTTGAATGAACTCTAGGCCTGGCCCCCACGGGGCCTGAGCCTGAGCTCCGGGGTCCCTTGTGTGGCCCCGACAGGGGTATGAGGAAGGGGAGGGGAGGGTGGGGCTGTGGAAGGCCGTGCCGAGCTCCTCGTCTTCCTGGACGCCTCACCTTGGGAATCACAGCTTGGATCCGCTTGATCAGGGTCCTGCAGAGCCAGCAGTAGGGGAGGGGGATGGGCAACCGCTGCTCCGAGAGATCCTGGGGGAGAGAATCACCCCAGGTGAGGCCAGGCTGGGCGCTGGGAGAAGGCATCCTCCAGGCTCTGCCTCCCCGCCTCCTCTTCCCCTTCCCCCTCCTGTCTTAGGCCCTGCTTCGAGCTTCTTTTTTTGTTGTTTTTTTTAAAGATTTTATTTATTTGACAGAGAGAGAGACAGCCAGGAGAGAGGGAACACAAGCAGGGGGAGTGGGAGAGGAAGAAGCAGGCTCCCAGCGGAGGAGCCTGATGCGGGGCTCGATCCCAGAACGCCGGGATCACGCCCTGAGCCAAAGGCAGACGCTTAACGACTGCGCCACCCAGGTGCCCCTGCTTCGAGCTTTTTGTCCCCTCTCTGGCTCTGCCCTCTCCAGGGCAAGTGCTTATGGGCCTTGGCTATGGACTCGCTGTTTGGAACCCCCCTGTGTGTATGAGGGGCCAGCATGTAGGGGACCTCTGTCGCCTGTGTATGAGGCCCGGCCCTCACCTGGAGGGCTCCCGGCAGCCCAGGGAGGACCAGCTTCTCCGGCAGCGGGTCTGGCAGCTCGGGCTCCTGCCCTGGCTCGGGATGCCCAGGTCTGCACAGGCCCAGGTGCTTGCAGATGACCTTTGGGTTCTAGGGCACAATGCTGGGTGAGGGAGTGGTCAGGGTGTGGGAGGGGACCCACTCCTGCCCAGCCTGGCTCAAGGGCTTGCACTAGGACCCCTGGCTTTGGGCCTGGAATGGGGGCAGCAGGCTGGATGGGGGCTATGGCTTGGGGTTCTGTGGTGAGGGTAGGGGGAGCCGAAAGGCAGAGGTGGGGCAGTCTGAGGTCCTCGGGCAGGTGTCTGGGGATGTGTGTGGATGAGCACAAGCATGTATGTTTGGTGCAAGCATGGGTGTGAGTGTTTGTGTGCGTGAGTGTGTGATGGTGTGGGTTCTGCATGAGTGTGTGGTATGAGTGTGTGAATGAGTGTATGTGAGTGTGAAGGGTGTGAGGGTGTGTGGTGGGTGTTTTGTAAGCTCGCGGTGCGGGCCCACTCTGTATAGCTGGGCAGGTAGGGCTGTGATCTGGGGCATCTGGCTGTGGGCCACTGTGTCTCCTGGACTGGTCACGGGTAGGGGGTGTGTGTGTGTGTGTCTGTGTGTGTTGGGCTGGGGTGTAGTGTGTGTGAGTAACTCTGGGCGTCGCTGGACATGGGGGCTGTCAGCGAAGCAGGTTGGAGGCGAGGTTGCTGGGCCCTCACAATCTGGCTCTGGAAGTAGTCGACGACCACTGGGAAGTAGGTGTCAAGTAGGTGACGGCACTGGGGCACCAGCAGCTTCAAGGGGAGAACGTCACACTCATGCTCCAGGAACTTCCGCATCCTGTCCTGGGAGGTGGTGAGGAGACAGGTTGTAGACAGTCAGGCTGGCCTCGCTGAGGTCTGTGCCCGCCCGAGTCCCTGGATGCAGGACTGCCACCAGGCAGGCTGGCCACCCTCTCCCAGGGCACCAGAGTTGAGAGAGTGCCACAGGATCAAGTAGTTGCCTACAGGGAGGATCCTCCCCCGTAGGAGAGACCGTCTCCGGCTGTGCTGCTGAACTCACTCCCAGGACCCTCTCCTGGCTAAGAGGTTCCTGGAGTCGCCAGGCAAACCCATGCCTCACTCTCGGCCTGGAGATGGTCTCTTAGGGGACTAACCTCTGTGCCCTGTCCTGTCCCCCATCTCTTGGCCCCCAAGCTTTATCAAGGATCTGGGCCTCATCACCTGGAAAATGGCCTCCTTGGTCATCTTGGTGAGGATGCGGACGATGTCCTCACATTCCTGGCACAAGTCATCCTGGGGAGGGGGCCCCAAGGTGGGGCATTTGAGTGGAGGGGGCATGCTCCCAGCTCAGGAGGGTGAGGCTGATAGTGCTCCAAGGCATAGGCAACTACCCCTATCCCCTCCCTTCCATGTCATCTTTCCCCATCCCATCCCATCCCATCCCATCCCATCCCATCCTATTCCATCCCATCCTACCCCATCCCATCCCATCCCATCCCATCCCATCCCATCCCATCCCATCCTACCCCATCCCATCCCATTCCCATCCCATATCATCCCACCCCATCCCATTCCCATCCTATCCCATCTTATCATCCATCCCATCCCATCCCATCCCATCCCGTAGGGGGTCTTGAACCCCCTCAGGCCCACGCAGAGGCTACCCAGCACCCTCTGTACTAGACCCCCAGTCTCCGTGCGTCCGTGGGAGGTACTCACAGCTCTTGCGTAGCCCCAGACTTCCTGTAGGCAGTGCCCCAGGGCTCCACACTGCAACGCTTGCTCTAGGCTTTGGCACCAGAACTCGGGGCCCCTGGAACAAGCCAGGGACGAGGTGGTCCAGTCAGCTGCAGTTTGGGGCCAAAGCAACATTGGAATTTAGGCTACGCCTGGCACTGACTTCACCCAACCTCCAAATCTAGTTTTACCAGGAGCACGTGGCCTTTAAGCATGCTGGAGTCAGATGGAGCAGGGTTCCACCTGCCCTAGTGCCCCCGGCTGTGTAACCTTGGACAAGCGCGGGAGCCTCTCTGAGCCTCAGCTTCCTCATCTGGAAATGAGGATATTGGCCGAACTAGGGATAATAGGGATATAGGGAACTAGGCGGAACGAGAGCTCAGTAAGCCTGGAGATGGATGGGAAGTCTCCACACCTGGCCCCAGGTGAGAGGGTGGCCGGGGGGAGGGGGGGCATGGGGGCAGGGCTCTGTGGGAGCTGCAGGGACCTCAGTGTTTGCCTTTGTCCTGGAGAGCCCTCCAGGTGCTTTGATCCCTGCCTCTTGGGAGCAGTGACACTCTACCAGTCCCCCCCTGTCCCCACTGTTTCCTGCCTGATGCCTGGTTCCTGCTCCCTCTCTCTTCCTGCCCTAAGTCCCATGGGCCTGGACTCCTGGGTCCCTGCAAGCAGGGGGCTTTTGAGTGTCCACATCTGGTACATCTCTCTGGGCTAAGGGGGGAAACAGAGGCAGGACCAGGGCAGCCAGTGTGCGCCCCCTCCCATTACCTCCCAGCCCCTCAGGCCTCCTCCACTCTTGAGCAATGCTCTCAAGAGCTTCCTGCCTGGCTCTCTCTTTTTCTCTCCCTCTCTCTCTCTCTCTTTTTGTTAAGATTTTAAAATTTATTTTAGAGAGAGAAAGAGAGAGAGAGCAGGGAGGAGGGGCAGAGGGAAGGGGAGAGTGAAACCCAAGCAGACTTGGCACTGATCATGGAGCCCAACGCAGAGCTCGATCTCACAACCCCGAGATCACGACCTGAGCCGAAACCAAAGGTCAGGCACTTAACCAACTGCACCACCCAGGCACCCCTCTGCCTGGCCCTTGACCCAGGGCAAGCCCTAGAGGGGCAAACTCGGGACCCTCCTAGGCCACCTACTTCCCACCCTCTCCTTACCCTTTCCCCAGAAAACTCTGGTTCTGTGGGCACATGTTTGTCGTTCCTCAGAAGAGCATTTACATGAGACAAAACCCCCAAGAGCCCCAAGTTTGTGAGACAAGGATGTGGGGACAAGATTTCCAGAGTGGCTCCTGAGCAGCCAAGTTGTCCCCTAGGGGCCCCTCCCGGGTAGGGGCGGGCCACAGCTGGAGTCCAGGAGAAAGTGTCCTTGGCAGGGCTAGAGGCTCCCGGGTCAGGTCGCACTGGCTGGGCACACCCGGGGACAAGCTCCCCACCAGCCCAGGGCAGGACACTTCTGTGAGTGCAAGGAGTAGAGCCTCAGCTCCTTGTCACCAGCTGGTGATGAGTGTATCTGATGACGGAGGTGCCCTCCGCAGCGGAGGCTCCCGGCCTCTGTTCTCCAGGAGGCGCCCCGAGACTCATGGCGTTGGGGGGCCGGGAGTTAGTGCCACGGCACACGGGATGGTCAGGTGACACGCTGGAGGTCACCCAGCGATCTGTGTAGTTTGTTGGCTCAAGCCCTGGTCAGTAAGAGAATGTGGGACTACGGATCTGGAGCAGGGTGACTTGGGCAGAAGCCAGGAAGGTGGGACTGGAATGTGCTAGTGGGTTGCTAGGTGGGGAACAGGTGAACTGAGCTGGATGCAGCCAGTTTGGGTGCCGTCAGGACCGACTGAGCAGCAGAGCAGGCTCTGTGGACGGCTGTCTCCAGGATGCGCTGGTCAGGGTGGTCTCGCAGCGGTAACACAGAGCCCTCAAGGCCAGTGACTTCCCAGGACACAGCTTGTTTCTCACTGCCATCCTGGAGCACAGCAGGTTGTCTTGGGGGGGAGGCTCTGGTTCACAAGGTCATTCAGGGGCCTGGGCTCCTCCATCTGCCTGCCCGCCATCCCCCAGGGCTGGGAGTTCTCCCCTGGATCCTCTGCCTCTGGCCGGCAGGGCACAGAGGGGAAGCCCGGAGGACATGAGGGGAGTTCGAGGCCGGGCCGGGTGGGGGGTGGATTGTCCATCAGCTGTGCCGTCAGCTCATGGTGCAGAGCTCAGTCACGGGTCCCTGCTGAGCTGCACGGCAGGCTGGCAGATGCAATGAGCCTGAGCGCCCGGGGCCCAGGGGAATGGGGTCCGACACACCTCTCATCTCAAAGCCAGCCCAGTAACACAGAGCTGCGTGTTTCGTGGGGTTTTCTGGAGAGCAGGTCTGTGGCTTCTCCCCGCTGCTGAGAACTGTCATCCCAGAGCAGAAAATAAAAGAAACACAGAAAGTCAGCCATTGCAGAGAGCCCCGGCCCTGGAGGGGAAGGAGGGGTCCCCCCCACGGTCCTTGGGATGGGTCTCTGGTTCCCGTTGCTCCAACACCACAGTCGACACAATCTCTGATCAAAGTTTGGCTTTTCATGGGGCATGGACATAGAGCCTGCGCAGATCTGTCCCCTGTCCTCCTGGCCCATCTGTTTCTCACTGTCAGTGAAGAGAAAATCATTCTGGGATAAACAGTCAAACAAACAAACAAACCTGGCACTGTTAGCTGTCCCAAGGTCTGGGAGCTCGTGAACTTGAGTTTGTTGATAAGGATGGCTCCCCTCCTGGTGTGTGGACAGTTGTCATTTCTGCGGGCTGGCCTGTCATGACCAAGCTTCCTGTCTAGCACCGCGTGCACAGCTGGCCTCGGTCCCCACTGCACCAGTCTATCCTTGTCTGCCGGCAGCAAGAAAGCGGCCTCGTGGGGCACCCGGGTGGCTCAGTCAGTTAAGCATCTGTCTTCGGCTCAGATCATGGTCTTGGGGTCCTGGGGTGGAGCCCTGAGTCAAGTTCCCCACTGAGCAGGGAGTCTGCTTCTCCCTCTCCCTCTCTCTCTGCCTTTCTCCCAGTTGCTCTCTCTCTCTTTCACTCTCTCAAATAAATAAATGAAATCTTAAAAAAAGAAAGAAAGAGAGAGGAAGGAAGGAAGGAAGGAAGGGAGGGAGGGAGGGAGGGAGGGAGGAAGGAAGGAAGGAAGGAAGGAAGGAAGGAAGGAAGGAAGGAAGGAAAGAGACAGAAAAGAGGCCTCGCCGCACTCCTGGAATTGGCAGGCCCGTGGGCCCCCTCCCTGCATCCCCCGCCAGAGCCAGCTGGACCAGGGCTAGACACCTGCCCCAAAGAGGTTCAATCCACAGGCCCGGCGGAGCCAACTGGATTTTGAATTGGGAGGTCAGAGCTGTGTCACGGGTGGTGGGACAGCAGAGAAGCCAAGGTGTGAAGACCAGTCAAATTGGTGGTGCGAGCAGAGAGGGTCCTGGGCTACTGAAGGCCCAGGGGCCTGGAGCAAACCCTTCACACCTCTAGGCTGCCTCTTATTGAAAAGCAGGGGACGCCAAGTGTTGGTGGGGATGTGCAGAGTGGGAACCCAGTGCATTGCTGGTGGGGGGTGAGAAGGTGCGGCTGCTGGAAGAGCAGTGTGGGCAAAACAGTGGCTCCAAAAGTCGTCAGTGGCCTTATGCCACCGAATGATATTCTCACCAATGGTAAGAATGGTCGGTTTTGCGTGTGCATGTTTTACAGCAGTTCTGAAACGTCGAGGGCAGGACGAAGACACAGAGGGAGAAGGAAGCCAGCTGGAGCAGAGTTTGTTTTCTTTCTTTTTTTTTTTTTTTAAGATTTTATTTATTTATTTGACAGAGAGAGAGGCAGCGAGAGAGGAAACACAAGCAGGGGGAGTGGGAGAGGGAGAAGCAGGCTTCCCTCTGAGCAGGGAGCCCGGTGTGGGGCTCGATCCCAGAATGCTGGGATCATGACCTGAGCCGAAGGCAGACACTTAACGGCTGAGCCACCCAGGCGCCCTGTCTTTTTTTTTTTTTTCTTCTTTTGTAAATGAATTCATTTTCTCCTGCAGTATAGTGGGCAGACTTGTTTCTCTGTCTGACTGTGGAAAAGGTCAGAAGTCTGGGTGGAGAGAACTGGGGGCTGAGACAGGGGGTCAGGGAGTGCTGTCACAGGTTATATGTGGAAATCTCTGGGGTCTCCTTGGAGAGGGGCAGGTGAAGAGCCCACTGACTTCCTTGTCCATCCTCTGTGGCTCCAGAGTGCGTCTCCGTGACTGCCCCCGGGGGCTGCTCCCCAAGGGCCTAACACTGCCCTCCCTGGCCATGCCCATGCCCATGCCCATCCCTGCTCTGGGCTTGACTTATTCCTCTGCGCTGTGTGGTTTGGGGGTAAAACCCAGGGACGCCTGATGGGAGCCTTTGCTAGCACTGCTCCTTTCTTCTGTCTTCAGTTCCTTCAAAAGAAGGCATTTCCCCTGGGAGGGGGGCAGGGAGGGAAGCTTGGCCTTTCTGCCAGAGCTCTCACCCAGGCATTCATTTGACCCAATGCTGGTTCATGGTCTGGGAGTTGGGAGCACGGGGGTCACTGCCCCGGTATACTTCAAGTGCCTTCCTTGGGAGCCACAGACCGGTGAGCAGAGCAGGGCACCGCCCAGGCCCTGGGAGAGGGGAGGCTGTGGGGGGCATGGGACAGCTGGGCAGAGAGTTCAGGGAGCCTAGGAGTTGGGCCTGTCAAATGGGGGGTGGGATTGGGGAAGTGCTCCAGGCAGAGGGAGTGGCTCCTGCAGAGGCCCGGGAGGGGGAGCATCAGGGTTACTTTGTTCCTGTTTGATGGAGGAGACAATTGTGGCCCCCTTCCCAATAGTGAGTTCAGAATGGTGGGGCTCAGTGTGGGGTAATGGCTGGCCTTTTAGCCTCCAGCCCCATGAGGGAATACCTTTCTTTTGTTTGAAGCCACTCCGTTTGGGACTCAGTAAGGGAGTCTAACAAAGCCCTACCGTTGCCCGCCATATCCAACCCGCTGCATCTCTCCCTCTCCTCCACCAGCAGCCAAGCCCATACTTTGCACATGTGAACTCAGAGCTGCCATGTCCACGGAGGCCTGGTGCTGGTCAGTGTTGCTGTGCGTGGTTTTGTTTTCTGTGACTCAAGGGTCTGATAGTGGTAGAGGCCTGTGGGAAGAACACAGTTTCTGGGTATTAGGAGAGATGAGTCTATGTCCCAAGCCTGCGGATGCACCATGAGTCGGGCACACAGTCCCCTTTGCCAGTAATGACTTTGGAGTGAGCACGTGTTAGGGTTCAGGTCCAGCAGAAATCTGCTGGGGGCTGCAGGGGTGGGTGTATTTCTTGGCAGTGTGTCCTCCTGGTGAAGAGACCGGTGGGGACAAATGCCTCTATTTCCTTTTGGACATTCCCATGCAAAGATGTGATGTTGGAGCAATAGCAGCCATTCTGTCCCAGGAGGGAGGAACACGAGAAGCCCAGAGAAGTGGTTCAGAGCCCTGACCTGGCTGAGCTGCCAGTTTACTATCCCTGAGCTTTTTTGTTCTGCTCATACAATTTCTAGTCAGGTATATTCTTGTGAGCCACCCAAATCATCTCAACCGAAGGCAGAAGGAAGGGAAGAAAGACCTAGTGAGGAAGCAAGGGAGGAAGGAAGTCGGTGGATTCTTTCCATTCTTTCTGTGCAGATTAAACTCCATCTCCTCCATGGAGGTCTCCCAGTGTGCACCTCACTGGAGTCCATCTCCCCTCCTCTTGCCCCCACGGACCATCTGTCCTTTGTGACATCTCAGCACCTGGCAGACTTGCATGAACTTTGGCTTGGAGGCCACAGCTGGAGCCTCAGAATGACCCCTCCTGGGGTCCACACACAGTGTGTTCTGCCCATGTCCTGGGATGGTAGCCCTGGGATGAACAGAAGCAGGGGGATTGGGGAGCCTCTTGGGAGAACCCTCTCCCTAAGGGACGAGGGAGTCACCCGGCCAGACTTGTCCCTCTGACAAAACCTCAGACACCTGAAGAGAGGTGCGGACCTGAGCTCCTCATGGCCTTGGTCACTCCCCAGCCCAGCCCTGCCTCTTTGACTAAGGTCCGGGTTCTAGGAAAGGAGAGAGTAGAGACACGTCCCACTAACACCTTTGGGTGTGGCTAGGATGTTAGGCAGTTATGTCAAGCATACCCCCAAGAAAAGCAGAAATAGGCATTTCCCAGAATATTGACACGAGGATGGGCCTGGGATGCTTCGGAAGGGAGGAGACAGTAGGAGATGGAATTCTTGCCATGGCCGGAAGGGAGGGAGCCTGTGACTTCCCGTTATTACTCTGACAGTGACTCCGTTTAAAAAAAATTTATTTATTTATTTGGGGTGGGAAGGGGGAGGGGAGAGAGAATCCTTAAGCAGACTTCCCACTGAGTGCAGAGCCTGAGGCAAAGCTCGATTTCAAGAATCTTCAGATCATGACCTGAGCCGAAACCAAGAGTGGACAGTTTAAGGACTAAGCCATCCAGCAGCCCCAGATTGACTCCATTTTTAAACTCACATTTAAGCCCATGTTCCCTGGAGATACAATGAACAAACCTGCTAAGACTCTGGCCCTCAGGGGGCTTCCCTCCTCCTGGATGCTGTGTTGGGGGCGGATGTCTCTCTCCTTGACCTGTGGGCCCCAGGGTCAGGCGTCCTGTTTCATTCCGATCTGTGGCTCTCAGGCCACCCTGATGGGGCTCTGTCTGGGTGGGTGTGCGAACATATTTCCTGAATCGTGGAGTCCTGCTGGATTAATCCCACTCCGGGTGGTAAGAGCTTAATAGGAGTAGTTCTCCCCCACACAGCCCTTTCATATTCTCTCCTGAACGTAGAAATGTCTGAGGGCAGAGGATGAACTAAAATCACCGCGCAGGCTTTCTTAGCACTAGCAAGAGAAAGTTTGACTTCGGGGAACCATTCCTGTGATTTTTATGTTCATTAATGAATTTCGGTTTCCAAAGGATGTGTATCAGGAATTTTTTTTTTTTTGTTACAAACAAGAGCGAAATTGACTCAAACGACTTCTACCAAAAAGGAATGTCCAGACATCGGTCAAGTAGCTGTAGGCAAAGCTTGGTCCATAGGCCCCCATCCTGTCCCCGAGACCTGGCTCTGTCTGTGCCTGTCCTCTGCTTTCTGTGGGGTCTTCCTGCAGCTCTCTCTGTCCCCTCATGGAGTGAAATGTGGTAGCCGATCCAGATGTCCCAGCTTCGCCCCGCACAGTCGAGGCAGGAGGGGGGCTCCTCTGATAGCCCTGCTCATGGTCAGAGGGAGCCTTTCTTCCCTGAAGCCACAGCACACGTCTCACATCTCATTGGTCAAATTGGGGTGCGGACCCATCCCTGAGCCCATGACTGCCAGGGAAGTGGGACACACGGAAGGGGGAGCGGGGAGCAGGAGGAAGGGGGCACGGAAGGGAGAGTGGGGAGAGGGAGGAAACACGAGAACTGTGTGCTGTGGTCACTGCAGGAAACCTGTGAGCAGTGGGCGAGCAAGAGGGGGAAAGCCCCCCGGGACCTGAATTTCAGAGAGGGGTCTGCTAACTTGGAAGTGGCCTCTCAGCTTCCAGAGGAGAGTGCAGGCTGGCCCATGCCTTGATTTTGGCTTTGTCGCCCACCCGGGCTTCCGGCCTCCAGAACTGTGAGGTCCTAAATGGGTGTTGTTTCCAGCCAGTGACTGTGTGATCTGGTTTACAGCAATGGAATGCTAATGAGATAGGGAGACATCTTTTCCTAAAAAGACATTTTTCTTAACTGGATCCCCACTTCGTTCATCTTGAACACCTTTTCAAGGGCGAGAATAGGGCTTTCCCTCTCTTCCCTGCCTGCGTAATGTTTCGTTTTATGAACTCTACCATAGTCTATGTACTCATTCCCCCAGGAATGGATTATTTTCAGGTGTTTGGGATTAGGAACAACGTCTCAAAGAATCCCCTTCGCCTGTGTTTGTGGGCTTGTTGGAGTGTTCTCAGCTAGGCTCCACCTGAGACTGGCTGAAGGCCAGCATATTTACACTTCCCTGAGCTTTGCCAATAGCTCTTCCAAGATGTCCTGTTGACCTTTGCTCCCATGGGGGAGGAGGTGCCTTTCCTCTCCCTGGAGCTGTGCATCTTTCTTTCCGAATTGTAAAATGCATGTAAGGAAGTCCCCATCGTGACCATTCTTAAGTGCACAGTTAGTGGCCTTGAGTACAATCCCCCTGTTGTGCAACCATCATGAGCACCCATCTCAAGAACTCGTGGGTCTTACAAAATAAAGTCTGTATTCATTAAAAATAAATACTGCCTTGAAACCAATTTTACCATCTATGTTAGCTAAGTAGCATGTAAATAAAAACTTCTAATCAAAAAAAAAAAAAAAGAAAGAAAACAAACCCCAAATAACCTCCTATTCTCCCAGCCCCGGGCGACTACCATTGTGCACCCGTCTCTATGATGGCGACCACTCTCCGGGCCTCCCGTGAGTGGAGTCACGCAGTGTTTGTCGTTTGGTGTCTGGCTGATTACACTGAGCATCGTGTCCTCAAGGTTCATCCGTGTTGTAGCGTGCGCCAGGATTTCCTCCTTCTCAAGGAATAATGGAATCATGTTCCATTGTCTATAGATACCACATTTTTTTAATGGGATCGTGAAGCTTGTGAATGTCCCTAAAATGCATCTGTATGGTGTGGCTGCCGTTGGTTTGGAGGGAACTTCTGTTCTTTGTTAATTAGGTTCTTTTCTGCTCTCCTGGCCCAGCCTGCAGCTGCTCAGGCCTAAGGAGGGAAGAGGTCCTGAGAGGCCTCTCCAAGGGGTCTGGGTCTCTGTTGTGCAGGCAGGGAAGCTTCAGGCGGAGTCCGGGGGTGCCAGGATGGCTACGCCTGGAACCTGTGCAAAGTGGCGTGGGAAATGTGGAGCCTGAGGCTGGCATCTTGAGGAAGGAGGTGGGTCCGGGGAAGTAGCTGCTGAGGCAGCTGGAGGAGGAGAGAAGGCCCGGGGAGCCTTGCTGTTTAAACTGCCTCAGGACAGGGGAAGGCTGATGGCAGCCTCAACAGAGGGAAGAGAAGCTGATTCTGACTGGAAGGGTGCCAGCTGCCAGTTCTGTGAGACAGGTGGCTTTCTTGGAAAGCTTGGGTCAAGGCGCTGTAGCAGGGCAGTGGGTGAGGCAAGGGGCAGGTATCAGGGTACCCAGTGGCAAAATCCTTTATCTACGTGAGACCACAGGGGAAGCCAGAGTCACTTGGGTGATTCTGGGATGCAGCAGGTGGGTGAGGGTGGGGAGAGGGCAGGGCAGAGCTCAGAGTGGTTATAAGGAGCCCATTTTAAAGGTCTCTGGAGCCAAGGTCTCATCAATCCTGGAAGCCAGAGATGGAAGTTCCCAGTGACTCTGGGGCTTCTCAAAGGCAGGGACCCATGTAGGGATGAGTCTGGGATGGGAGATTATGAAAGTTTGTGAAGTTATCAGCAGGAGGTGGACACAAGGGGGAAAAGGTGATGTAAAAGCATTAACCTCCGAGAGCAGAAGCCTGGGGAGAGGCTGGGCCCCTCTTGTGGCCTGGGAACTTGAGAAACTGGTCTTGGGTGGTTCTGATAAACTTTGCTATCTCTATGATAACCTCCTGATCTCTTGTTGTTTCACACTCTGAGGTGTCACTCAGATGGTGTTGGCCTGTGGTCAGGAGTGTGACCTCAGCTTTGATCAGGAACACTAATGAGAGGTTCGTGAGTCATCCCTCCCCATCTGATCTGTCTAGTTGGCCAGAGTGGTGCATTCAGTGGTGTCTGTCCAAAACACAAAGCAGGTATGCCTGTCATTTCTCAACCACCCGTCAGGCTTCCGGTATCAGTAGCCGGCCCATGTACCAGAATGAGCCCCTAGAGTCAGTTGATGCATAAGCTGTGTCTGTAACATGTAGTTTAGAAGGTATCCAGGGAAGTGCATCTAAAATGTGAGAGGAAGTTATACCATGTGGACCTCTTTCCAGTCATCCATCCATCCGTGCATCCAACCCAAGTATCATTCAGATCTTGTTCCTTCACTTCTTCATTCCAGACCAACTTCAACCATCCATCCATCCATCCATCCATCCATCCACCATCCATCCATCCACTATCAATCCATCCATCCATCCATCCACTATCAATCCATCCATCCATCCCTCTATCTATCCATCTGCCATCTGTCCATCCATCTGCCATCCATCCATCTATCCATCCATTCATTTATCCAGAAAGATGCAAGGAAGTGATGGACATGTTCACTGTCTTGACTGCTACAATAGTTTCATAGGTGTAGACATGTCAAAACAGACAAGGTTGTACACTACAAATGCCTGCCTTTAACTGTATCTCAATGAAGTTGGAAAAAGGAAGGTAATTAGTGTGTATCAGAAGCTCAAAACTCATACCAACTCAAAACATCCGTCAGCAGGCGAATGGATAAATTGTGCAATATTTCCACAACGGCATAGTGCCCAGCAATAGAAGGGAACGAACGGCTCCTGCCCAGAACAACGTGCATGAATCTCTCGC
>NW_024426774.1:38383066-38459563 GCF_017311325.1 Ursus maritimus | reverse complement strand
CCTGCTACTCACAATAAGCCAGACACAACAGAATGCGTTATGTGTCGTGCCCTTTACGTACATTTCAGTGCTAGAGGAAATGGGATTATGGTGCTTAAGAGCGTGTGCTCGGGTGATCACTAGCGAGACCGGCAAGGACTTGAGTATCATTAAGGTCAGGGTGGTGTTACTTCAGGGGAGGAGAGGGGGAGGGAAGAGGAGGTTTCTGGGGTGCTGGCAGGGTTCTTGCCCCAGGTGGTGGTTACATGGATTTTTCCTTCAGAGGGACCAATCGACCTGTCCATTTGGTTTTGTGCACATTCCTGAATATGTGTTACATTTTGTCATTAAGAACGGAGCAATGCACGTATACTGTGCTTGTGTGGAAAGATAAAAAAGGAAGTCGCAACAGTAGTTTCCCCTGAGGAGAGAGACTGTGGAATAGTGGGGAATTTGGGGGAGGGGGGACAGGAGGGGACGATTATATTTGCTTTCCCGTGCTTTTTGTAAAACTAAAAAAATTTGCAGAATTTCCTCATGCTACATAAATAGAAGTCCGAAATTTGAATCATAAATTCGTTGATGGTAGAGCAGAGAAGGGGCTCTCCAGCTGCAGGAGGTGAAGTGGGGATCCAAGCAGAGTAGAAGAAAGAACCAGAAAGATGGCTTGTGGGTACTTGTGAGTGTGTGTGTGTGTGTGTGTGTGTGTGTGTGTGTGTGTTCACTGGACTCCAAAGGTACCCCAAAGATACAGAGGACACAGTGCAAGGACAGCGATGCTCATCTTTGGTAGAGTGAATTAGACTCCCCGCCACTTCTCCTGGCTTTCACAGGACGAAGGCAGGGATCATAAAAGCTGTCTCAGTCGGTGCCCAGTGCAGAAAACAGGAACCCCAGGGAATTCAAGAGCAAGGGACTTAAAGGCAGGAAGTAAGTCCTCAAACACTGTAAGTAGGACTGAAGGAGCTGGTTCTGACTGGGCCTCAAGGAGCAGTCCGAGAGCAATAAGGACTTGCCCACATGGCTGTCTCTGAGATTGTCCCTGAAGCTCAAGTTCAAGGACATACATCCAAAGCCACCATGTGGGGATTGGAAAGCCCAGCTTAAGAAGTCTTTTGACCCTGGAAGGGCTCCTGCTCCCAACCTCACATTTCCAGGACCTTGCTTACCAGCCAAAACAGGGAGAAGGGCCAGAGAGATGGCCTTGAGGTCAGCCTCCCAAGCCCGCTGGGTTGCCTCTAACTGTTGAGCCTGATTTCCTCCAGACCCAAGTTGCGATGAATTCTGGGAAGTGTGCGTGCAACTTTTCCACCTCTCCAGCTAGGAGGAGGAAACACGAAGGGTGAGTGAGTCTAACCACTTTAGCCACCTGAAGGCCTTTGTGTTTTGCTTTCTTCTCTCTCATTTATATTTTGGGTGGTAAGCTGCAGTTGGAAGTTCTCGTTTTTTGTTTTTTGTTTTTTTTTAAATAAAAGTATTTAGTGTTTATTTAAGTCTGTGTCTTTGAGTTCGCAGTGAATCTCATATTTAGATAAAGCTTGCGTGGAGTAGCTTTTGGGTAACACAAACAGCAGTATGGCCAAATGTTAACTCATTTTGCTGATGTGTTCATATCAAATTAACACTGTAATATACAGTGCTCCCAACCAGGTCTAAACACGTTCCTGGAATTATTTTGTTTGTAAAAGAAAACGTTATTTTAATAAATAGTATATGGCCCCAAAGGATACATTATGAAAATGTATGAAATTAAGGGTGGGACAACCTTCAGTTCAGTTCATTTTTTATATGTCCCAAGTCATGATTCTTTCCCAATTTTAAAATGGATTCTTACTGTGGTTGTAAGTTGTGATCAGTGTTAAGGTTCAAACTAATTTGTGAAATCATTCACTGATTATTACTGAGATAGACTTTTCAGTTTGCTCGAGATCATGAACTGTAAGTGGAACAAAGCACCATTTGCAGCTGACAAATGGAACCTCAAGTATTTCGATGTGTCTTAACACTGTTGGCACGAGGAAACTATCGACGAAGTACAACCAGGGATTGGTCTTCCCAAAATCCCCTGGGGTGTGTACTTTAAGTAAAAGTAAAAGGATGATCTCTGGAAGTAGTATAGATGGTGATCAGGTAGGAAGAGGACCGGCAATCAGTTTGGACGGGCGTATTTTCTAGAACTCACATTGTTATTGGATAGGATGAAAAGGGAAAACATAGGATAGTCTCCCTCACAGAGAAAGTTACCCTAACAGCCTGTACTAAGGTCCTAACTTCTGGCCAGAGGTTACAAAGCCAGAAAGAGAATCATCACCACGAAAACTGGTGGCGGGCATCCTGACGGCTCACACAGACAGGAGGATGGGAAGAAGGAAACTTCTGTGCCTCAGGCTTTGATCAGTGGCTGCATGTCTCCAAACACCAGCGAGGCCTGAAATCCAAATTAAGGTCACTGTAGAGAATCAGTTTGACACCTAAGTGGGAACTTGGTGATTTAGAGCAGTCTGGGGTTAAGGTGCCCCGGCCACCAGGACACCTGGCTGATGCAAGCAGCTGGGCGACCCGGAGACGACTGGAGTGATAGGCAGGTGTGGTGCTTGGGAAGCCGCTGCCCGGAAGTCCCAGCCCTGAAACAGGCCACAGTGAGTGGTCCCTGCAAGGCACAGGGGATGAGTGCTCGAGACACGTCCACACGGCCCATAAAGGTGGATAGGCGTTTTTATTTTCATTCTGAGTGTGAGGATATTGTATTTTCCGGACGGAGTCAAGAACAGCCCACAGTTAACAGGGAGGGGCTGGCTGGGTTCCCGGGGCTGACCCGCGCCGTTCTGGGAAGAAACAGCAGAGGTTGTTTGGTGACGTTTGGGGCGGCCAGCTGAACTACCTCACGCCTGAGCCCTGCGTCCCCCTCTCTTCCATCTCTGCTTTCTCTGCTGGGTCTTTCTGGGGAACCGTCCAATTTTAGGTGCTTTTTACTGCCTGTAATGATCTCACTTCTGGTTCGCTGCCTTGGGTTTGTTAGAGCCCCTGCCCCATGAGTAAGCTCCAGTCCTGGGCCCCGGTGGGGGAGGGGCCGGATTCCTAGCCGCTGGACCTTCCTTGGAAGGCAGGTCTGTTCTGTGGCCTCCCTGGGAGATGCGGGGGGCAGGTCCTGCCGTCACCCCCCAGCCACACTGCTTGAGCTTGTTCTCAGAATAAATGGAACTATGGAATCACTGGACTGTACACCTGAAAGTAAAGGAACACTTTATGTTAACTACACTGGAATTACAAAAATTAAAAAAAGAGTTCTTCCTGTAACATTTTTGAGACATAGTATAGATGACCTGGAGAAAGAGAAGGTCATGCTATGCTCATGGTTGGAAAAGTGACTATAAAGACATGAATGTTTTTCCTGCGAGTTTGTTTTTTTTTTAAAGATTTTATTTATTTATTTTTATTTATTTATTTATTTATTTATTTATTTATTTTTTAAAGTTATAGTTTGTGAGTGGTGAGTGACATCTTTTTTTTTTTAAGATTTTTTTTTTATTATTTATTTATTTGACAGAGATAGAGACAGCCAGCGAGAGAGGGAACACAAGCAGGGGGAGTGGGAGAGGAAGAAGCAGGCTCACAGCAGAGGAGCCTGATGTGGGGCTCGATCCCATAACGCCGGGATCACGCCCTGAACCGAAGGCGGACGCGCTTAACGACTGCGCCACCCAGGCACCCCTCCCATGAGTTTTTAGTGCTAACAAAATTTAAAATGAATGTTATAGTGTCATAATGTATTTATTAAAATAGTTTCTAAAGTAATATCTTCTGTATTTAGTATGTACTTATTATATAAACGTACTTTATATGTACTTTCGATATATAAAGTATTACAGTATATAAAATATTTGAAGTGTAATTTTATCTTATTTCTATTTATTTTTGAGTACAGTTGACACATAATTTTACATCTCAGTTGTACTACATGTGATTGGACAAGTCTATACGTTATGCTATGATCACAGTGTGATTATCATCTGTCACCCTGCGATGCTATTACGTATTAATACCATTGGCTGTATTCCCGATGCCTTACGTTTCATCCTTGAGATTTATTCATTCCATAACCAGAAGCCTGTCCCTCCCACTTGCATCACGCATTTTGCCCATCCATTTAACCTGCCACTCTGGCAAGCGTCAGTTTGTTCTCTGTATTTATAGATCCCTTTCTGCTTTTTGTTTGCTTCTTTATACATATGTTCTATTTTTAAGATTCCGCATTTAAGTAAAATCACATGGTATTTGTAGTTCTCTGTCTAACTTATTTCACTTAGCATAATACCCTCTGGGTTGGCTCATGTTGTCCCAAATGAGATGATCTCGTTCATTTTTATGGCTGAGTAAAATTCCGTTGTACATATAAACTACATCTTCTCTATCCATTCATCTACTGACGGACACTTGGGCTGTTTCCGTAACTTGGCTATTGTAAATAATGCTGCAATAAACACAGAGGCGCATGTATCTTTTCCAATGGAATTTTCCTTTTCTTTGGGTAAATACCCAGTATTGAAATTATTCAATCATATGGTATTTCCATTTCTAATTTTTTTGAGCAATCTCCATACTGTTTTCTACAGTGGCTGCATTAATTTATGTTTCCACCAAAGTGCACGAGGGTTCCTTTTTCCCCACATCCTCACCAACACTTGTTATTTCTTGGCTTTTTGATTCTAGCCATTCTGACAGGTGTGAGGTGATATCTCATTGTAGTTTTGATTTGCATTTCCCTGATGAGTTCTGTTGAGTATCTTTTCATGTGTCTGTTGGCCATCTGTATGTCTTCTTTGGAGTAATGTCTATTCAGGTTTTCTGTCCATTTTTTAAAAAAGATTTTTATTTGAGAGGAAGAGAGAGGGAGAGAGAGCTAGCAAGAGAGAGAGCACAAGCAGGGGGAGGGACAGAAGGAAAAGAAGAATCAGACTCCCTGCTGAGCAGAGAGTTCTAAGACACTGGGTTCAATCCCAGAACCCTGGGATCATGACCTGAACCGAAGGGAGACGCTTAACTGACTGAATCACCCAGGCGACGAACTGACTAGTATTTTGAAAAGAATAAATTTTGATCCCCCTTTAATTTTTAAAATATGTCCAGAAGATGAAAGTGTTATCTTAAAAAATAGGTAACTGCACAAATTAGGAAAAAATAATTTTTTTTCAAGCAAAAGGGGATAATGACAACTTTCTAAACTGAAGAAAGATCTCATGAAGAAAGATACACATTTGACTCTAGAAATTAAAAATTTTCTAAACATAAGAAAAAACTTACCAAAGTTTAAAGGTTAATCAAGAAGTCATGAAATATTGAAGCAAATATATCATACCATTAATATATTTATTTCATAAGGAATTTCTATATATTGAAAACAATAGTAGAGTCTGATAGATATTGGATACAGGATGCAAAAAAGACAATTCCCCCAAAATAAATTTAATAGTAAACAAGCATATGGGAAAATATTGAACTTTATTTGCAGTTGTAAGTGGAAATTAAAAATAGTTGCTATTTTCTCTCATTGCATTAGCAAAATAAAGCCTGGTAATATTTAATGCTGTAAAGAGCACAGGGACTATTGGGGGGGTGTGAATCAATACCATCCATTTGGAAAATACTTGATCATGTTCATTAGAAGCCGTGAAATTGTTCGTTAACTGGAGGATTTGTTAGACAATCTTATTGGGAGTGGCTTCCATAGAGGGAAATGCTAAGTCCTTAACTGTAGAGCTGGAGGAGATTTGCTGGATGCAGACCCCCAGGCAATTCCCAGCCGGATCAAGAGACGAACACTGTCATCACCTGGAGTTGCCCCCCACTTCCCCAGGGTGCCCGCCCCCTCCTCCAGCCTCTTCCCTTGCTCTGCTTGCTGACGCGCAGAGGCGTTTTGCCAGTTGTAGAACTTCTACAAATGCTGTCATACAGAAGGTAGTTTTGTTTGGCTGCTGCTTCCTCAGAGCTTAATAAGCTGTTTTAAAAGTTGTTATGACATACAATTCTACACAAAGAATACTTATTTATAAATATTTACATTTAAAAGTGTAAATAGATATTCCTATAATATCCAGGCTTATTATATCAGTCTGATGAGCTGATATGTGCTTTCATTTCATTTTCTCTTAATTATCTAAGTTGTCTTTCAATTAGAAATAAAAACAAGAGACAGAAAGCACTCAAAATGCTGAATTCCATGCTCCTTAGTCTGGCACCGGTGGCATCCACAATGGGCAGGAATAAAGACGGCGTGTGTGTGTGTGCACGTGTGCAAGTGTGTGGTTGCTGCATGTGAGTGTGCGGTCTGACACTTAGTGTGTGAGTACTTTGCAGAGTTGTGAGTGTGAGTCACTGTGAGGGTGTAAAGCACGTGATGTGAGCGAGCATGTGCGTGGTGAGTGTGTGACTGTGTCTGCCCTCCTGGGGTTGGAGAGAAGAGCCAGAAAGGATTTCGGGGCCCCCACGTTTCTCAGCTCAGTCTGATCCATCCTGGGGTGCAGCAAACCTGCTTGGCCCCCTCTCCGCCCTGCCCACCTTGGAGCAGGAAAGGAAGCGAGAATGAGGAGGACCTCAGTCTGACCGTCTGGGGAGGGGCCTGGCAGTCTGTCCGTCTGTTCTTAGTCTGCATGACAGCTGCCGCTCAGCCGTATTGGCTGCTAGGCCGGCAGTCCTCCTGCTCGCACATCCTGAGACGGTGACCAGGGCAGCTAGTGTCTCAGAATCCCGCTAAGAGCTCCTGAACCAGAAGGGTTTGTGGCCAACGATGTTCGGAAAGGCTGAGAAATTGGGGGTCCACCAGAGACGCTGGTCTGTCAAGGGTGCCGAGGTATCCCGTGGGGAGGAGGCCTGTGGCCCCTTCCTAGCCTGACATTTCCTCCTGAGGACAGGAAGCCCCTCCCAGTCCCCTCCCAGCACTTGCAAGCTTCCCACAGGGGCAGCGCCCCCCACAGGGGGAGCGGACCCCAGACACCAGCCTACCTCGGCCAGCACCACGCAGGCTATAGGCTTCCTCCTGTGCAATGACCTGCCACACAGGAGCCCTGTGAGCAGGCGACACTATGCCCATTTCACAGATAAGGGAACTGAGGCTCTGAGAGATGGGAATCTTGCTCAAGTGCCCCCAGCTTGTCAGAGGCCTGCTTGCCCAGGACTCCACCCTCTTTCCTTCTTAGCAGAAGCTGAGTGGAGAGCAGGCTCTGAATGGGCTCAGGGAAGATAGAATAATTTAGAGAGAAAGGCCTGGCTGACCCTTGGCCCTCAGCCCCTGATGGGATTCCCAGGCAGGTGGGAGGGGGTGGAGTAGTAGAGCGAACACTGGTGGGGGAGGGGGCCTGGGAGGGGCTGAGGGGACCGGGCCAGCTGGTCCTGGCTGGGTGGCTCTGCTGTCTCAGCAGCTGGAGATGAAGGACCCCACGGAAGGTGGGAGGCGAGTTCCAGTCCCGGCAGTGCCGCCAGCAGCCCGCGGGGCTGAGGTGAGGCCCCCTGCTCTCAGCACCCAGTCTCCTCCTCTGAGCCGTGACAAAGATGCCATGCCCGGGGTGATGTGAGTGTCAGGTAAGCAGTGCGCACGTTCCAGTGCGAGTACATTCTGTGCAACGTGCGGGACCTGTGACACGAGACAATTCTTTGTGACGTGTCTGACACTGGATGCTAACTGGGCAGCCTGTATGGCTGTTACAGGGGGGCCCGTGACCTTCCTGCACAGACGAGGAGTCAGAGCCCGGGGAGCTGGGACTAGATCCCTGGCCAGGCTCCCCTCCTTCCCACGGGCTGTCTCTCCCCGTGGCCCAGGTCACTGACGGGCTGGGCTGAACCTGGCTCTGAGGGAAACGTCCGCCTCCGTGGAGATGGCCAGAAGGCTGGCGAGGTGCTGGGGACCCAGGGAGTCTGCAGTGCTCATGCCTGGGGTTCAGCACCCCGAGGAAGCAGGGCTGGGAGGAGCCGTCAGCATCTACACTGCGGGACCTGTGTCTAAATCTGGCGGAATCTGGTAGTGCTCTGTGGGCTGCAATGGCTGGGGGAGAGCAGGGATACGGGAGATGGCTGGTGGAGGGGCCCCAGCATAGCCCCCTGGGAGAGGGGGGAGAGAAGGGGAAGGGGGTGGGATGTTCCATGGCCAGGGGCCCTAGCTGGGCCCTCAGGTGCAGGGATTTCTCTTCTATTACCGCATCCCGGGCAGGGTGATGGCATCATGGCAGCTCCTGCCCTCCGGTTACTGGCCACCCCCTCAGCTCAGAAAGTTCTAGCAATGTGTGTGGGGGGAGGTGGGAGATGGACAGTGTGGAACCTCAGAGGAACCCCTCCTCCCCCACTTCTCCACAAACTGGTGTATGTGGTTAACCCAGTGACCTGGGGAGATGGCCTACACGAGAAGCAGGACCCGTCAAGGTCACGTCGTGAGGTGGCCAGCCTGCATAAAGGGGGTGTGGAGAGTGTCTCAGCAGCTGCCCCACCATGACCTCCTGGGCCCTCCTGCTCCTCGCCTCGGCGCTCCTGGCCACCCCAGGTAAGGACATTCCCCGTGTAGACCCTGGCAGCTCCTCCTTCGCTGAGTGTAGGGACGGTTCTGGAGAGTGGGTTGGACTGGGCCACCTGACTTGAATTCTCTGGGGAAGGCAAGAGAGAAAGAAAAAAGAAAGACCTCAGAGAGGAGATGAGGGAAGGTTCCTTTTGATCAAGTGTGTGTGTGTGTGTGTGTGTGTGTGTGTGTGTGTGTGTGTGTGTATTTTTGAGAGAAGAGGGAGAGAGGGAGAACAGAGACAGACAGAGACAGAAAAGGGGTTCATGGATGATGGTGGGGGGAGGTATAATCTTTTCCTCCCATTTTCCAGAAAGAACTAGAGAGCATGTCTTTGGCACAGAGACTGGGTCAGAGCAGCCCCAGGGCAGAGTGTGAGGACGGGCTTCCTGGACTCCTCACAAAGCCCCAGCCCTGTCCTGGGCTCTGGCCACCTCCTGGGTTCCCCACCAGCCAGGAGATCAGACTTTTCCTCTCCTTCCACCCGTGGAGGGATGCTGATGTTGTTTCTTCCCCAGGTCTGACCTTTTCTGGTCAGAGCCCTGAGGACCATGACCTGTCCATGGCTGACATGTCTGAGGAGGAGCAGTTCTTCGAGATCCTGGCCCGGGAGGCCCTCAAGGTTGGCAGCTGGCTCCCTGCTCACCTGCCATAGCACCCCCCACCCCCACCCCGTGGCCTCTCCGCCATTGTCTCTTCCCTGGGAGCACCAGGCAGGGCAGCACCTCTCTGCTGGCAGGAGGGGAGGCAGGGCTGTGGGCTGAAGATGCTGGTTTTGTGCGTTTCCCTGCCTGGGTGGGGGCCACGTTGGGCTGGCTGGACTCTGTCCAGCAGCGTGCTTCAGGGTCTGACCAGAGAACAGAAGCGGGGCAGGTGCTGGTCTGGGTAAGGTGCCGTGGGTGCGGGGCAGGGTCAGACCTGGGTGTGTGTCAGCCCCGCCACAGCTAGCAGGAGGGTGGGCTTCGGGCCCTAAAGGACAGAAAGATCACAGATGAGCCTGCTGGCTTAGGACACACCCGAGAGCCTCCTCCTGGGGCCCTGCCAAGGGCTGTCAGGAGCATCGGAGAGATCACCTCAGGGGGCATCATTTTCTGCCAGGGTGACCCGAAGATCTTCATCTGTAAGCCTTGTAAGTTTATGATCAAGATGCTGAGAAAAATCCTGGGACACAATATCTCACAGGTGAGGCCTTATGGTTTGGGCAGCCGTCTGCTGGGTGGTCAAGGGCATGAGTGGGGATTTGGGCAGTGGGGGCAGCGCTGAGGGAGGGGCTGATCCCTGGTCGGGCCAGAGCTGCTCGGCAGGGGATCTGTGGGCCCCCCTCCTGTGTCTGGGGACTGACTTCAGAGAATGCCCTGAAATGGTGGAGCGCTGGGCGCACGAATGTGGGAAGAGGAGTGTGCATGGTTTCCATTCCACTGTTAGAGGAAACTCGTCCCCAGAGAAGGTAGGAGGCTTTCCCGTGTGGCCCCACTGCGTGTGTGAGGATGATTCCAGGGCAGGGGGGCCTGGGTCAGGACGACGGACCGCAGATCTGCCACTTCCTAGCTGCAAGGCTGGGCCAAGTCCTCATGCCTTCTGAGCCTCCGTGTCCCACCTGAAGAGATGGGTAAGAGTCCCGATCTTGCAAGTTGCCTAAGCCTTTGAAAGGGGCTGCGGGGCTGGGACATGCTTAGCCTCCTGTCAGGCCCGAGCAGGTGCTGAACAAGGGGATGTGTTCCTACCCAGAAGCCTTGTGTCACCCACCCTCCCTTCCTCTCCTTTGTTCCCTGATCCTGCTGGGCTTCTTGGAGGTGCCGGGCCCACCCTCAGCCCTGGGTGTTCAGCTTTCTCCTTCTGCACTGCGATGGTAGGAGAGGATAGTCAACATCGAACGTGCCAATCTCCACACTGTCTCTTATCCTAACCTTCCCGACACAGCCCTGAGCATGAGCCCCGCCAGGCCTGGGACCCAGGAGGCTTGGCAGGCAGAACCTTCAACGTGGGTCTTGCAGCCGAGGGCCCTGTTCTCCACACAGAAGGCGGTGGGCTGGGTGATGACGTACAGGGGACGGAGACACGCCAGGGCCAACTGCCCTTCTCTCAACAGCCCCTCCTGGCCAGGCTTGGGCTGGGGCCCAGGCATGCGGGTCCATCCCGGCGTCTCCAGCCTCTGCTTCCATGGCCACCTGGCACCTGGTCCTACTCCCCGCATGCCCGCGGTCAGAGGCACCCAGAGCCTGGAGCTGTGGGGGTCTGCAGGGGGCTGACCGGGCAGGGGTCACCTGATTCCTGTGTCTTTCTGTGGTGCTCTTACCGCAGGAAGCCATCAAACAGGCTGCGTCCAAGTTGTGCCGGAAGACACTTATGCCCAAGATGTTATGCGACGACATAATCGGTAGATATCTCAGTGCCATCACCCAGGGTATCCTGAATGACAAATCCCCCCAGGAAATCTGTGTGAAGATGAGGATGTGCAGAGCCAAAATAGGTGAGTGCGGAGGGGACAGCAGGGACTCCTTGCTGGAGGGCCCAGGTCCCGTCCCCGAGCGTGCAGCTTTTCTCGCAGGCAATCCCGGGGTGACAGCACGTGTCCATCCATGGTCAGCCGGGCACTGGAGCGAGTAGCTTCACCTCTGTGAGCCTGAGTGTCCTTACCTGTGAAGGAGATAGTAATCCCTATTTCTTCTTCTTCTTTTCTTTTTTGAATCATTTCTCTCTTTTCTTCTAATTTAAATCCAATCAATTAACCCAGAATGTATTATTTGTTTCAGGGGTACAGGCCTGTGATTCATCAGTCTTATATAATACCCAGTGCTCATAACAACCCCTATTTCTTATTTCGAATAAGGGTTGAATGAGATGAGCATGTGTAAGGAGGTTGACAGCAAGGAAGCCGTCTCAGCCCGGGATACTCATAGACATCCGAGCCCTGATGGGACTCCTTCCCCCAGCCCAGGACTGGTTCCGGGGGCCGGGAGCCAGGCACCATCTTTGCCCAGGACCCTTGGGGTCTGAGAGCTGGGCTCAGGAACCCTGCCAGGAGGGAGGGCTCTGCGGTCTCTCCCTCCAGGGCTGCTCAGGGTGTGTCTGTAGATCAGGCCGGGGCCGCAGGACATGGGGCAGGGAAGGGCCCCCTGAGTGGCTCTGGCAGCTCCCTAGACTGAGGCTTTGGGACCTGATGCTGGCAGGTCTGGGGTCACCCTGTACAGTGAGCTCCCCACCGTTTCCTGTCATTTGGTTTTCATCTGCAAAGCCCCACAACCCGCTCAGGCTCCTGACTGGGTTCCAGGATGTAACTCTGGGCGTGTTCAGTAGGGGCAGGTCGCTCTGAGTCCCCATTTCCCCAGAGACCCCACACACCTGCCCACAGCGGGCTCTTCTCTCCACTCTAGGTCTTGGAGCCCCTGGGGCCTTAGCCGACCCTGGGGAGAAGCACAGAATCTTCAGTGACCATCGCCAACTCCTGCCTTCCTAAATGCGGGGCGGACCCTCCCATTTCCCTCCCCGAACTCTTTGCAGCGCCTTCCCCAGGCAGGAGAATAAAATGTCATGCAAGCTTGTAGCCACAGCTTCTGTTCCTTTGGTGGATTTGAGGGGAGGGCCTCGGAAGCATGCTGGAGGACTCACGCACTCATTCAGGAAGTGTTTATGGTGTGTCGCCGGCTCTGTTCTAGAGGCTAGGGATTGCGTGGTGAACCGGACAACGTTAGCAGCTCTTCCACTATGGTCATGGAATACTTATGAAGCCCTCTCTAGAGACACACACTCCTCTAAGAGTGGGGGTACACAGCGAATATACCCCCAGAAGCTTTCAGACCAGCGGGGGAAAGTAGCAGGCCTGTAGTTAAGAGGGCTATTGGTCATAAGAACAGAAACCCATCCTTTGCTTCTCTCTGCAGGCAATCTTCTTTTACTGGTTTGGGGAAGTGTATTATTTGGGATTCTTTTGCTTGCAAGCAACAGAAGTCCTAGCTCCTTTTGGTTAAATGAATAAGACAATTTGTTGGGTGAAATCATTAAACAATCCATAGATAGCTTCAGGCACAAAATGATCCAGAAATTGGGGCGCCTGGGTGGCTCAGTCATTAAGCGTCTGCCTTTGCCTCAGGGCATGATCCCAGAGTCCTGGGATCAAGTCCCGCATCGGGCTCCTCTGCTGGAAGGCTGCTTCTTCCTCTCCCACTCCTCCTGCTTGTGTTCCCTCTCTCGCTGGCTGTCTCTCTCTCTGTCAAATAAATAAATAAAATCTTAAAAAAAAAAAAGATCCAGAAATTTGTGGTGTCACCAGAGCTCCAGTCCTGTGTCTCTGTCTTTTCTCAGTTCCTCCCACCTCTCTATACTGAGATGGATCTCAGGCTGGCATCCTTCTGGGCAGCAGCAATGGCTGCATCAGGTCCAAACTTGACTTTTTGCACTAGGTCATTAAGAGGGAAGGAGAGTTCTTTGCTATCCTTTCAGTAGCTCTCTTGGAAGAGAATGGAAGCATCTTTTCCAGAAGCCCCATCAGACATCTCTGTTCTCACTGGCCAGAATGGATCAGACACCCATTTGGAAACCATCCCTCTGTTCCCAGGGCGTGGGGTACACTGATTAGTGTGAGTCAGGACACACCCCTGAGGCTGACAAGGGGTTTACACCCACCCCCAAGCATTTGGGCTGGAATGGACATGAAAATCTTTAAGAGATTGTTACTGGGAGTAGGGCGAAGGGTTGCTGGCCATCACATGGAGCAATGGTGCGTTCAGTCATAAAAGCAGGTCAAGGACGTCCAGTGGTGAAATCTCCGGCCATTTTAATACAAAATAGAAAATGAGAATAGCAGATTCTAACCCATTAGGTAGATTAGAATCCACAAATTTATATAAATAATAAATTAATACATCATGCAAAAAGGAAAATGTTACCTTACAGTAGAATGCCAAGTAATAGACATATTTGTATAATATATGTGTAATATATAATAGAATGCCAAATAGACATATTGCTAAGTATATTCCTAAGACATACTTGGGGGCGCCTGGGTGGCTCAGTCATTAGGCATCTGCCTTCGGCTCAGGTCATGATCTCAGGGTTGTGGGATCGAGCCCTGCTCGGCGGGAAGCCTGCTTCTCCCTCTCCCACTCCCCCTGCTTGTGTTCCCTCTCTTACTGTCTCTCTCTCTCTGTCAAATAAATAAATAAATTCTTAAAAAAAAAAAAAGGCATACTTGGTGTAATTCTTACAGATGACCCTGGCTCAGATCCAGATCCGTAAGGGACATCACTGGCAGTGTGCGATGATAATATTGTGCCAGTGTTAGTGTCCTGATGTGCATGATGGTTTCTGCTTATGTAGGAAAGTGTCCTTCTTGTGAGGAAACACACACTAATGCATTAAGGGGGTCATGGGGCATCATGTCTGCAATGGACTCCCAATGATTTAGAAGAAATGGTAATATGTCCATACAGAAAGACTATGGTGAGACGCACACCACATACATGCAGTAAAATATTACAGGGGGTGGGGATCTAGTTAAGGTGAAAAGGAGCTCTTTGTTCTAGTCTTACACATTTTCTCTAAATTTGACACAATTTAAAAATAAAAATAAATGACTTGTAGTAATTTGACCTTAGCTCATGGTTGGATGGTGGTGACATGTACTGAGACAGGGAAGACATTTGGATGGGGGGACTTGGAGAGAATAAAGAAGGGTTCTGCCTTGACCCTAAGAAGTGTGTCTATTCCATAGGTAATTAGAGATGTCAACAGGCAGGTGGATGGTGGGGGGAGTGTCAGGGCCAAGTCCACATTTGAAGTCCTTGAAGTGGATGTGAAGGACAGGGAGAAGTGCAGAAGGAGAACATTCCTGTCTGCGGACAGAAGGGGTAGTCAACCTGTGGAGGCTGGGTGGTGGGGGTCGTCGGGGTGGGGGGAGCCAGCAAGGAGACTGGGGAGGGGGAGCCAGTGGGACAGGGGAATCCAGACATGGGGCCAAGGAGCCAAGAGAACAAAATATTTCAGGAACTAGGGAATGGCTGACCATGTCCAGGGCTGCTGGGAGGTCAAGGAAGCAGAGGACAGAGGAATGGCCATTGGCTTTGGGTGCCTTTGGGCCTTGGTGACCTTAGTCAGATGTTCAGTGCTAGGAGGGGACAACACCCACGTGGAGTGGGAGTGAAGGATGTGACAGCAGGCATGGATAGCTTTATGAAGGGGTTCATGTCAGGAGTTGGAGAGAAGGGGGGAGAGCGGAGGCCGTGTGCAGTTAGAGGTGGGCTCTGTGTTTCCGGTGTGTACATGCGGATGTGAATGGTGCCCGCAGAGGAGAGAGGCTGACGGTGCAGGACAGAACCAAGGAACAGCCTCAGGGGGGGCCTTGAGAAGGGAGAGGATGGGTCCAGGGCACAATGGAGGGTTAGCAGGGACTTCTAAAGGTGGGAGCATAAGAAGGTGGCCTCACACTTAGGAGTAGAAGCTAGAGGCCAAGCCAGCTCTGGTCACCTGTCAGGAGTGGCCGTGAGTGCCCTGGTGTCATCACACAGACTTTGGGGGCACCTGCTCTCTTTCACAGGCAGTTCTGTTTTTTGTTTTTTCTTTCCCCTTCTAATGGGCCATTCTTTCTTATTCATTTGTATCTTGCAATTTTTTTGTTGAGAATATTTTCGATGGTATTGTGGCAAGTCTACCTGCCGGTCACTGCACCCCCACCTTGCCATTGCTATTTGCCCGTTTACTTGTTTAGTGACTGCGGAATTAATTTGAGTGGCAGCCCATCACTGCCTCTCAGGGGAGGTCTCTGGGTGCCCTCCTGGGAGCGGCCTTGAGCTTGCTCACAGCCACCCTGTGCGGACAGGTGTTCGGTCAGGGCTCTCCGTCTCTTCCTCTAACAGCTTCCTCCTCGGCTTCCCGGCTTACCCTGTTGTTTTCAACAGGCCTCAGGGAATGAAGTCTTGATGGTGGAATTCAATCAAGTCAAAGCGCCTTTGTAAGGATAGTGCCTGAGGTCAGTGTTAGAGATTCGTTTTGACCCTAGGAGGCCTCTCCCCCATTTCTCTCCCGCAAATTACCTGCCTACAGTTGAGCCTATATTTTTAATGAATCTATCAATCTCCTAACAGATGTCTTTCACCATGACCTCCACTGTTTTTGAGAGCTCCCGGAAGCCTTCAGCTCTCTACAATCTGTCGCAAATGCAGTCAGTTCTTTTAGAGAGGAGTTTGGAGAGCTCTGTGGCCTGCTTCTCCCTCCTGGGGGAAATCTTAGAGCCAAGGCGCTGTGCTGGTGGTGGGGACAACGGATGCAGCCTGGCTGGGTCTGAGGACGCAGAGCGGGTCCTGCAGGACCAGCCAAGAGTCCTTGGCTTCAGGCAGGATGGAAATCAATCTCGAGCAGAGAGGAAGTAAGCACAGAGTTTATTGAAGACAGAGCATCTCGGAGACTCGGAAGGAAAGGAGCATGAGTCTTGTCTTCGCTTGGGGTTTGGGGTTTTTACTGAGGAGGGTGGTCTGGTGTACTGTCTTCTCAGGCATCCAGGAAGTGGTCAAAACAAAGAGGAGTGTTTCGATGCTCTCTATAAGTCTCTTAGGCCCTGAACCTGATGACACCCCTGGTCATTCCTTAGATGTTAGCTATTGTGCTGGAAGACTCTGAAGAAATCCTGAAGTCCTTGACCTTTACAAGGAGCACATGCATTACTTGTGTGGTAAGGCGTGTACAGGGTGGCAGTTTAGGTTCTAGCAAGAATAGAGGCAGCAAGAGTCTTTCATGGGGCCCTTTCGGTTCCCCTGTCTCACAAGGATGCGCTGCTTCTCTCTGAGTGACAGCCCCCTCCAGTAGCTGAGTGCTCGGTGGATCAGGAGGCAGCACCCCAGGCCTCCTCAGCTTGCCTGTCCTGGTGGGAATTCCTTGCCCACGAGCTTTCCGAGAGGCAGTGATGGGTCCAGTACTCTCAGCCCCGCCACGCTCCATGCAGAGCCTCTCCCACCTTAGGGTCTGAGCAGAAGACACCCCACCTGTGAGCTGCCCTCGCCTGAGGCTTAGTCTCAGCACCAGGTGGCTGGGGGCAGAATGACGAGTGCTTGTGTTTGTCTCTGCCAGGAAGAGAGCCTGATGGCTGGGATCTGGGAGGAGAGAGGGCCCTGGGTTCTCGCCTGTACCAGACACAGTGGTGTTTCCATCTTGCTGAGCTGCGAGGGGAGGGAGAAGGTGGGTCTTGGTTCCAATACCACAGATTCCATGTAGTTCTTCCTGAGTTTTAGTAGATTTTCTTGAAAAAAATCTTTCTTCATTTGTTCTATGTACTTAAATCAAATTCCGGAGAATTTAGATGGTTGTTTTAAATATAATTTTCACGGGTTTCCCTGAAGCATGGGTCCACGGAGCATCTCACACGGTTATGCCAGACGTGGAACTGTCTTGATGTTTTCTTTTGACAAATGTAACTGCAGAGAAACCAGAGAAGACGGGCCATACAGCTTCAGTCGGTTGCTTAGTGTTTAGTGGCCTGATGCCATCGAAACCACTTAAAAGCATAAAGTTGAACAAAAATCAAGATAGCTGCACTAATGCTTTCATGAAGCTGGATTTTAAACTAAGTCACCTTTTTCCTCTCTTCTGCAAAGCTCCCCTCCTCCCTTCTTAGCCTTTTGTTTCAGGAACCCGGTAGCACCCTGAAGACAGGACAAACCCAGTGGACAGCACATACACAACTCCTGTCAAAACCAGCTAGATCCTGCATTTCCCTATTAAGCTCCCATTCCCCGCCCCCCAGCCCCTTTCCTCCAGGTGGGTTTGCAGTTTTGAAGGCCACAGCCTGCTGCAGCCTCCTTTGCCTGGCAAAGCAATATGGCTGTTGTTCCCCTCTATGCCAAGCTCTGTCTTGGCGTCGCGTATTTCGGCTCCGGAGCACAGAGCCTGGTTTTTGCTGTAGGATGGCAAGTCAGGATCACACAATGTGGGGTAACTACATTTCCAATTCTCAGTGCCAATTCTAGGTGCTTCCCACATATTGACCTGGAAGCCAGTTTTACAAATGTGGAGGCTGAGGCACAGAGAGATGAAAGGACATGTGGAAGGTCCCAGAGCCTTGACAGATTTGGGATTTGAACCTAGGCAATTGGGTCTGTACCGCCACACAATCCTGCCTTTCTCCAAGGGATGGGGGTTTGGGTTCCATTTGTTAAAAAAGAGCAGGCCCACATCACCCAACCAACATTTACTACCTTGTTTAGTTCCAGCTTCAACCTCTCCCAGGAGTGGAAACTTAAACCAGTCTGGAATTGGCTGGTCAGCACTACTGAGGGGCATCTGCCGGATAGAGCCCTGCCATCGCCCAAAGGAAAGTGACCTCGCAGAACAATCCACTCTTTGCTAGTAACTTCCTTGTCCTGCCCCCTTCTACCTATAAAAGTCTTTTATTTCATACACCTCTTTGGAGCTCCTTTCTGTCTGCCAGATGGGATGTTATCTGATTCATGAATTGTTGAATAAAGCCAGCAAGATCTTAAAAAAAAAAAAGTTTCCAAGGTAGAATTTAGTGATTCATCAGTTGCCTGTAACACCCAGTGCTCATGACATCAAGTGCCCTCCTTAATGTCCATCACCCAGTGACCCCATCCCCCACCCACCTCCCCTTCAGCAACCCTCGGTTTGTTTCCTAGAGTTAAGAGTCTCTTATGGTTTGCTTCCCTTTCAACTTTCATCTTATTTTATTTTTCCTTCCCTTCCCCTATGTTCATCTGTTTTGTTTCTTAAATTCCAAATATGAGTGAAATCATATGGTATTTGTCTTTCTCTGACGGTTATTTCGCTTAGTGTAATACCCTCTAGTTCCATCCATGTTGTTGCAAATAGCAAGATTTTTTTGATGGCTGAGTAATATTCCACTATATATCTCTCCCTCTCTCTACATATACCACATCCTCTTTATCCATTCATCCATTGATGGCCATCTGGGCTCTTTCTATATTTTGGTAAAGCCAATAAGATCTTTCAAATTTAGTTTGTTGAATTTTATTTTTTAACACCTTATAACTTGGGGTAAATGTCCATCTTAATAAGTAAGCACGGCACATGTCCTTCAGGGACAGCAAGACTGGAAGGCTCTGCATACAACTGGAAATGGTTAGGGACAGGAAAACAAAGTGGACCAAGTTGATCATTTCCTCCCTCCTCTGATGCAGTGAGCTTGACCCTGCACTGTTGCCAACACAAATTTGAGGAATAATACAATAGAGAGTAGGTAATCATTAGGCCTTTCTTGTGAGTTGAATAAACACTTGAAATTCCACGCCTCCCATCCCTTTCTTAACAGGTGGCATAACTTTGTCAGGTAAGCTCAGGTTTTCCATGTTCTCATTAGAAGTTGCCAGCTGGCAGATGGCTAGGTTTAGCTAATTATATAAATGACTTCTCCCCTTCCCCCCCTCCTCTTTCTCCTTCTCCCCCTCCTCCTCCTCCTTCCTCTTCTCTCTTTGTTAAGAATCTGGGGAAGTTCATTCCCCTGGGGTAGAAGGGTCACACGTGGCCTTGGATCCTACATTGGACTTCCCTAGGGAGGAGAAATGGAGAATTCTTTAGGATAAGCGGGTGTATCAACCGAGTTCATTGATGGTAAGCAATTGAAACTGATTCAGGCTAATTTAAGAACTGGGAAGTGATGGGACAACCATGGATGCCACAGGGCGGAAGGCAAGGTCTAGAACTGAGCTTGAAGACAGGAACCAGGCAACTCAGAGGATCTTGGAAGTAGGAACAGCGCCATGATTTTGCCCAGGTGCAGTCACTGGGATAAATGAACTTCCATTCCTCTGCCCTTGTGTTTTTTTGATGCAAAGCCAGATTCCTAGGAAAGAGAGTCCAACTGGCCAAGCTTGGATCAGATACCTGCCTTTGGTTGTTTTAAGGTGATGAAAGAGAAGTCAGCAGCAGCAGGAGATTTGAATGAACTTTTCAGCTAATGAAGTTGGGTGGATTACTGTCCAGCAAGACTGTACACAGTAGGTGCCAGATAATTCCCCAGAGGAAATGAGAGTTGTGTTAGAAAGAGGAGTAGATGCTGTATGGCCAAACCATGTCAAATGTCCCGCCTACCTTATACTGACAGGTGGGTGCTGTAGAAAGATGTGTCATTCACAGGAATTAAACACTGCAGATGCCTGGTTCTGGGGGAGCTTGGCTGCCCTTAAGTAAGACGTGCTTTCCTCTCTACTCCGGCTGAGAACCTTGGGGTTTACTCAACAGACATCCAGAGTGCCGCCTGTGAACCCGCAGGAGATGGTCCCTGTCCTGGGGGCAGCGCTCTCAACCTTGGCTCTACAGCACAATGTGAGTGAAAGTTTAAGTTGAGGGACCACACGATGTGTTACTGCTTAGAGCTGAGGTCCCAGAATCTGTGAATGATTCACTAGGAAAAAAAAAAAAAAAAGCTTTGGGGTGACTGGCTGGCTTATTCGGTGGACATGACTCTTGATCTTGGAGTTGTGAGTTGGAGCCCCACATTGGGCATAGAGATTATCTTCTAAATAAAAAAAATTAATAAACTGAATTTTTAACAGAGCTTCAAGGTTAACTCTAAAATAATGACACTGTATGATATGATGTGTTGGGTGAAAAGAAAGGTGAAGTGTGCTGCCAAAAATGCTGGGAACATCCTCAGAGATGAGTTGGGCTTCTGAACATCACGGTCGTGTGGCTTAGTGGGATGGATACTGTTTCCATTTTACAGACTTTCAAGCCCTGGACCCACTGACTATCGTGGAGCCCTCTTCTGTATGTCCCAGCTTCATTTGATGAAGGAAGGCATTTTTTAGGGAATAAAGATTGCGCCTCTCCACGATTGACCACCTACCCTGAAGGACTCCCAGAAGAAAGCATGCTCTGCTGGGAAAAGAAAGGCTCAGGGAGACCAGTCATCTGGTCTCTCCCCTGGGGAGCCAAGGTGCTCAGGGCCTTAGTCCAGCATCCTGTCAATCAAAATTTCCCCCCAATATTCTTTTTTTTAATAGAATACAATGTACATACAATGAAATGTACAGATCATAAGTGGTCTGTTAGGTGAGTTATGACACTGTCTGTATCAAGTATCCACCACCCCTATCCAGCATAGAATAATTCTATCACCCCAGAGAGTCACCTCCCTCCTGCCACTTGGTAGTCAGTTACCAAGCCTCAGAGAGAACCTTCTCCCAGAAGCAGAAACACTGCCTGTGGGGCCCATCTTCCTCTCTGGCAACACCCCCCAGGACACAGAGCCCCACTGAAGTTCTCAGGCTTCCTCAGGGTGCAGTCTTGGCCGGTAGAGGGGTCCATCCAAATGGCTTGAGCCCCAGCCTGTGGCCCAGGGCACAGCTCAAGGCCCCAACAGGAATAGGTTTCATTCTGCTGCTACTGCTCTGCCTCTGGCTTCCTTGTCCAACACAGGAAACCAACAGTGGAGCCCAGGCGGGTGGGACCCCAGGCGAGGGGCAGGGTGGGAGTGTGCGCCGGTCCAGGGATCTGAGGCTCAAGTCAGGAGCTTTGAAAGTGGACTTGAAGTAGCCCAATGCACTACAGGGAGATTGTATCTCAAATTTTTGAAGATGAGGACACTTTACAATCAAAGCATTTTATGGAGATCACATGGTAAATTCTACACCTTTAGTAATATTAATTACTTCATATTTATTATAATGGTAAATATTAGGTAAAATATTAATAAAATAATATTGTATAAAATAGAAATGATATTATTAGTAATATTAATAATTAAGAAAGTTACTGTGTTCAATAATACCTTTAAATGAATTTATATTTTATTCACAACGTCATGTATCTTGGAAAAATGTTTCACATGCAGGTTAATCGGGGGTCTACACTTTGGGAGGAGCCCCTTGCCATTGTGCTGGTTGCCCTCAATGGCCTTGTGACTTCCATTCCCCTCAGCCAAATCTGATTGGACCAGGGAGGGGGTCTACCCACATGGGTGGAGCCTAGCCTGTGGCCTGGGGCACAGTCATGTGCTGGACCCATCATCAGAGGGCTGGCTCTGGGATTGGACCTAACAGACGCAGAGGGAGGAGACTGCCAAAAGTTAGTCTCGGGGCTGGGGCAGCCATATGGCTATAGGGGAGCAGGACTTACGGAGGACCAGACACCATAATGACACAGTTAATTAAAATGTAAATAATAACAATAATATTTGTGTTAGTAAAAATAAAAGCTAACTTTTGTTACGCATTCTTTATCTGCGGGGCTCCGTTCTAGATACTCTACAGTATTCTCTCATATAGTCCTCATGGAAATCCGAAAGCCCTGTGAGGTTTCCAGATAAGGAAACTGAGGCCCAGAGAGGGTAAACAACTTGGTCAAGGCCCACAGCTAGGAACTGGCAGCTCTGGAATTAGAGCCCAGGCCATGTCTCGCCCTCTCTGGCCACTTAAGGGAGCAGGATGGGTCATGTCAGTGACAGGAGATGGTGACTCCTTGTAGCCACTTTGATTTCCTGAGTCCGAATGTCTTCTGTGGTTGGATAGCCCCCGGATTCCACTGTGGGGCCCCACTGTCCTCCTCCAGTCTTTAGCTAAGTCGAGCAGGCCTCTGTTTCTTGCCTCAGATCCAGACTCTTGTTTCTCTAGCCCCAGGCAGTGAGGGTACGTAGGAGGGTCCTGAGAATCTGTCCCAGCTTCTCTCCAGGCTGAAGGACCTTCAATAAGTCCTGTCCAATTTGCCTGCCACCCTTGACTTCACCCCAGAGATGGCATTTGGAGGCCTGGGGGACCTGGGTGGCACCCACCTGGGCGAGGAGGTGCCCTGTGGCCTGTAGCGGGTTTGGACATACTTGTTTGAATTCCCTGCTGGCCCTGCTGTGCTTAGATGTGGGGCATTTTTAATTTCCTTTTTATTTTATTTTTTTTAAAGATTTTATTTATTTGAGAGAGAGAGAGTGAGTGAAAGAGAAAGAGAAAGAGGGCACAAGTGGGAGGGGGGAGGGGCAGAAGGAGAGGGAGAAGCAGACACGTGGCTGAACACGGACCCAGACACGGGGCTGATTCCAGGACCCTTGGGATCAGGACCTGAGCTGATGGCAAACGCTTAACCGACTGAGCCACCCCAGCGTCCCTAATTTGCTTTTTAAAAAGTTGTGGATTCTTTTTCACGTTTTGTGTGAGGTTTGCCATTCAGAGCTTGCTTTTTGTCTTCACCAGGCTGGGTGAGACGGGTCTACTGCGATGACTTTTTCACCAAGCCCCCGCTCAAAGGCGATGGTACAAGTGCTGCCACCTACTGGAGGAAAATTAACTTTCATCACAACTGTGTTGGGTCGGAGACAGAGGCATCGGTGTGCACTCGCCGCTCTACATACACACACAGAGGCTGAGACACAGAACTAGATACAGGTGTGTATGTGTGTATGTGCGTGCGACGTCTATGTCCTCGCTTTGTCCTGTGAGAGGGACTGGAAATAATGACGCCGCGTCAGCGGACGTGCCCCTAGATCTGGGTTTCTCTAAGTACCATTCTCTGAAACCAGGAATCAGGGATCCTTGGAGAAATGGCTAATTCTAGGGCTGGAGCAGGAAAAATATAAAGGAGCTTGGAAGACTTTGCAGTGCTAGAAAAAGTGCCCAGAAACGATGAGGACATTACGAAAGGACGTAAGAGCCACACTGAAGGGGCTCAGCCAAACCTGAGACAACTTTAGTGACAAAATACAATAGTAGTAGGTTGTAAGTCACAGAATGAAGCAACTATCCATGACCAAAGATCATGCTGGTAGAAATAAGGAATCGTATAAATAAATACATATATGAATAAGGAGGGAGGGAAAGCTCTCCCTTACAGCAGAATTCCAATTAGTAAGGGTAGAAGGAACGATGGAAATAGGAAACTGCCATTTGGCTAACACTACGGTGATAACTGTCGCAGGTGAAAACAACTGACGACTGCTAAAAGTAGTGGGTAAAAGTATGACAAGGAACAAGAATGTTCACAGTGTCAAGCTATCTCCCCACAAGACACTTACTCATTGCCAAAGGAAAAATGGTCACTGTGCAGTGGATAAATCTGATAGGCACCCCCACATCCAAGCGGTCAAAATTCATCTCACCGGGAATGAGATGTGTGAACGGCATGTGACCCCGGCATGCTGCACGGAGGACGGGAGGGCACAACGCCCCTTCTGTGGTGTCCGTGCCCAAAAGGCAGAAGCTCAGTCTCATCATAAAGAAAACACCAGGCGCACCCAACGTGAGGAACATTCTACAAAATAATGGGCCAAAAGTGTGATCATGAAAGACAAAGACTGAGGGACTGTTCCAGATTGGAGGAGACGAAGGAGACATATCTGCACAGTGCGAGATCCTCGGTTGGGCTGTCTGGGAGCGGAAGGAGGTACATTGGTGGGACAGTTGAGAAAGTCGGACCGAGGGCTGAGAGGAAGTTAACTGTTGTATCAGTGTTCGTATCCCGGTTTCGATCATGATACTGTGGTTATAGAAGATGCTATGGGGGAAGCTAGGTGAAGAGTATAGACACATTTTTGTACTATTTTTGCAATGATTTTTAAGTCTAAAATGATCTCAAAACAAGAGATTAAAAATAAGCAGACAATAAAATATATTTAGCTTTAAAAATGCTTTTAAAAAAGTATGACAAGGTGTATCAGGTCTTGCTTGCCAACACTCTGAAAGCCCCCAGGCCAGAGCCGAATTCTGGCCAAATTCTCTGGTTCCTAGTCTCTCAGTCTGTCAGATGAAAATCTCTGTTTGACCTCTCCAGGTCAAGGGAAGTGTGTGGGCAAATACTGGGGAACACACACGTGAATGTTCATTAGCTGTTTCAGCTAAATTACGGAACACACATCAGATGGGCCAAACCCTCCATTCCAGCTCTGGGATATCCTGACCACAGCTTTTGGCCTATGCTCCGACATTTCACAGACGTCCCCAGAGCTGCACGCAGCGACATTTCACAGACGTCCCCAGAGCTGCACGCAGCGTGATCGTGAGGACCACGGGGCTTACACTTCCTGCTTTCACAATGCTGGCCCTTAGGCGTTACACTTCAGAGGCTAAAGGAAGCAGATCCTATCTGCGGAGGGCTTGAAAGAGTAATGATGATGGTAATGTAGCTAAGTGATCACATGCCAGCCAGTGGTGCTAATGCTAAAAGCAGCCCCGGGAGGAAGGGTCTGTTGCTACGGACCCAGGCGGACTGCCTGCAGAGCCCAAGTCCTGATGACGGAGAATGCGCAAGGGGTGAGGGGCTGAGTTGTGCGGCGCTAACTGCAGGGTTAACTGGGGTTAGCCTCCAGTCCCTCTTGGGTTCGGTATAAATCCTTCTCACGGGGTCTCAGGACAGAAGATCAGTGATGGTAAAGCCCCCGCAGAGCCCCTAGGAGGTCATTCTGGACCTGGCTCTCATTTTCTGGGGCTGTAGATAGAGTTGGAAGGGGCGTGGACTTCCCCATGAGCCCAACTCTTATTATTATCAGCCATTTTCCAACCACAAGCACTTTCTGCTGGTAAGGGCCACCATTGGGACACTTGGAGGTTCTGACTCATGGGGCTTCCTGATGTTCCCCCTTCTTGGCAAAGTTATCCTTGATACCTGGGGTGCTTGAGGCTGTTCCTGTTGCCAGATGGGGCCCTAGCGCTGACCCCTGAGGTGGAACAAATCTTCCTTCTGAGCAAGTATTGAACGGAAGCGTAAATAGAAACAAACTTGAATAAGCCACAGCCTCCCCCAGATTTTCCTTCCTCGTGTCTCCTGGGAAGTGTATGCTATGGAAGTAAGGGAATTCACCAGGAGTCCCGACCTTGCTGGGTGACCTTGAGCAGGACTCTGTCCCCGGGCTTTGGATGAACCTCGATGTGAACAAGGGAGTGGGACGTGGTCTCTAGGGTCTCTTCCGGCTCTTGCGCTTCGTGGCGCCAGGAGCTTGTGACTGGGCAGAAGGAAGCCAGGCCTGTTCCTGATGGACTTAAAGGTGTTTGCTTTTCATCCCGCGGAAGAGCTTGGCTGAGGTGTTGGGGAGGGATTGTCGCTGCCCTGGCCGCACACAATTAGGGCTGAGGTGACTCAGAAGTGAACACGCCATGCGTTAAAATAAGAGTTGGCATTTCTGAGAAGGGAAGTCCAGGAGCCGGCCAGGATGGGATTAGCTGTTGATAAGGGGCCCTGCATTGTTCTCGCTCTCCCCTGAGGCCCACACCACATCCTAGAAGCGGAGAGGCCAGGTCCTTAGGACCTCGTTGGGACAAAGTTGTGGTGGAGCTGGGCTCTGGGAGTCCGACTGGGGCCGTGGGCAGGAGGAGGCAGGGCCCAGCAGCGGGTAGGAGGGCGGCCGGCGTCAAGGCCGCTCGGCTCTGCCCCGGACGCTGAGTGCCCTGGCTTGTCGCTCAACTTTGATTCTCCCTCCAGGGTGAGAGTAGGGCTGAGGGGGACAGCGGAAGCAGACGCTGCGAGCCGAACCGGCAATCCTGAGCAGCAGCCCCCACCCCCCAAGGTCCAGGTAGAGCTGAGAGCCTGGGAATGCAGTGCGGGGAAGTGGGGGAGCTCTCCAGTTTAAGACTCTTCAGTCTTGGACAACAAAGGCTGACAGGAACATGAGGAAACCACTGTTTACTCTGTTTTCAAAAGTGTTCCGCGGAAGCGTGTTCTAAAATTCGTCCAGGTAGAGGACGATGGGGGGGCCGAGGCCCGGACTATGGGAACTGGAGACGTGGGGCTCTGCAGAAACCTCGGTGAGAGAGCCGGGGTTCGTGAAGAGGCCATCTCCTCTAAGTCCCCGGGGGGGGGGGGCAGCCCCCTGTGGAGTCGAAAGGGAGCCAGAAAAGTAATGGGCTCAGGGGATCTTGTTGGAGCAGGAAAGACCCAGATTTACGTTTCAGGAAGGTGCCCATGGGGGGCAGTGGACATTGATGACTCTCCCAGGGGTTGTTTGGAGGCAAGTGACAGCCATCTATTAATGCTGGTTTAGCTAAAGAGGAAATTAGGGGGAAGATCTCACAGAACCTGAGGGTAGCAGGAGGATGAGAATGGAAACCAGGAAACTTGCGGAACAAAGTCAGGCTTCAGTTTGGTGCCTCAGCCGTCCTCCCCTGGGCTGTCTGGCCACCTGGGTCTTTGTTGTATGTCTGCAGACCTGCCTCCCACTGTGATCATTGCTGCTTACAGCCTCAAATGATCTTTCCCCATATGGCAACCACAGACCCCGAGACTCATGACCTTCCAGAGAGAGCCCACGAAGTCAGCTCCCCAGAGACCCTGTGGGTAAGCCCCAGGTTCTAGGGAGAGAGAGAGAGTAATTGGACAAGGCTGGCCAGAGAGTCACACCCTGTCCACTGGGGTTGGCCAGGTGAGGCAGGTTCAGGAGAACGACATGGAAGTCCTCCACTTCTGAGGAGCTGTGGCACGGAAAGTGCTTGCATCCTGAGTGGTGAACAATAGGAACAAGGGAGATATGGGGGCCAGGAGGTCAGGCAGGACTGGAAGTGGAGGACAGGGGTCAAGGAAACCTCCTGACTGGGGCTCCAGGTGAGTAGAAGCCCAGCACAGAGCCGGGAAGAACTGGGAATCCAGACCACGCATCCAAACCCGTGAGCTGGACAATTTCCTCACACACGGTGAAGAGTGGTTTGAGCTTTATAAGTCAGAATTTCCCTTGAAGAGAATCTATAATCTGATTGCCGTTGATATAGCAAAAAGTTCTGATTTCTCTAGAAGGCATTTTTGCTCAAGATAACCTCAGAGACAGAATTAGAGAAGTTTAAGAGCAATACATTTTTTTTGGCCAGGAGGGGAATTTGCTGCCCAGAAAGAAACCAGCGGGGAAAGGTCAAGAAATGTGTGTGTGTGTGTGTGTGTGTGTGTGTGTGTGTGTGTGTGAACCTGGGCCCAACCCCAGACCACTGAAATCAGACTCTCTGGGGGTGGGACATCAACTCCCCAGGTGATTCCCATGTGTATCCAGAGCTTCAAGTCACTGGTCTCAGGACAGACAACAGGTCACCCCCTTTCCTCCATGACAGGCACTCGGATATTAGAAGATGGCTGATGGAAGTCAATGTGACAGATCTTGCTCCATTACCTGGATCTTGGGCTCTGCCAAACTGGCATCTAAGGGCTTCGTGGGGCAGAGGGGTGCTGTTGCTACCCTCATTTCTGTCAGTGAACCCACCTAGCCTCTTCTTGGGGCGGCTCTGAAGCCATCTCTACTAGCTATTCAGGTTGTCAGTAAGCGTTCACCAAGGGGGGAGGCCTTCAGAGCCTCCCGAGCACCAGAAGATTCCGGCAGTATTGAAAGGTGGAGGCCATGCTCATAGGTGCACAGCCCTTGTAAGGTGACCAACTGTCCTGGTTTTCTGGCACTTTCCCAGTTTTAGTACTGAAAGTCGTGTATCCCAGGAAACTCCTGAGTCCTGGGCAAACTGGGACAGGTGGCCATGCTGCTCAGCAGCTTACCTGAGACGGAGCACATGTGGGGGATGACACTAAGTCAAGGATCCGAAGAGCCCCGCTGACTGCTTCCAGCACCTCCCCAAGCCCCACACCCGCAGCCTTCTAGAGGCGTCTCTTACCAGGGTGTTCCAAGTCCTGCTTGTCTCTCAGTGCCAGGCTCTGCCCTGTCTTGGGGAATGTTGACTTTTCTCACACCCACACATGCACATACACAAGCAAAAAAAAAAAAAAAAGGAAAAAAGGAAAAAAAAGCAGGCATTGTTTAAACTTATAGCAGGTTATATTCTAGGAAAAGGTGGTGTAAGTAAAAAGATAAAAATTGGATCAATTTTCCCACAGAAACAATACCATGATGAGAAACTCTGAGCAAGGGAAACAATTCTATAAAGAGTCCTATCCTGGCCATGAAAAATTTCCCTAAAGTTCTCTAATTTTCTAAACTTCTCTAACTGGTTCTCTGGAGCGACACAGAGCAGAACACTCGCTTAGAGAAATCAGACCCCGGATACAAGTAACTGAGAAGGAGATATCTGTACTCTGGGCCACGCAAGACTCTCAAACTACATAGACATCGAAGGAAAGGGCAGATCATGAATTAGTCACGTGCAGTGCTATTTTATTTGTTGAAAAGATTCCCTGTGTGAGGGGCTCCTCGAGTTAGAGCAGAGGTCCCCAACCATGGTTGCAGATGTGGAACCACTGGGGAGCCATAAAATCTACTGACGCCTGGCTCCCACCCTACAGGTGCTGGTGAACTTGGGGGTGGCTTGGGAGCCGATGGATGGCAACTGCGTCTGGGCCCAGGGCCATGGAGGCTTGCTGGGAGGAGGGGGAGACTGCCTGAGGTCTGGGGTCAGGGCCAGGGTCTTGGCTGCCGGAACAGTGAGACACATACTAACTGAAAATGAGGGGCGCCTGGGTGGCACAGCGGTTAAGCGTCTGCCTTCGGCTCAGGGCGTGATCCTGGCGTTATGGGATCGAGCCCCACATCAGGCTCTTCCGCTATGAGCCTGCTTCTTCCTCTCCCACTCCCCCTGCTTGTGTTCCCTCTCTCACTGGCTGTCTCTATCTCTGTCGAATGAATAAATAAAATCTTTAAAAAAAAAAAAAAAAAAAAAGAAAAGAAAATGAGACCTTAGTGGTCATCGAGGTCATTCTTCTTGTTTGGCAGATGGGGAAACAGAAGCAAGAAGGTGAAGGGATGTGCCTAAGTCCCTCATAATTTAAAGATTTATCTATTTATTTGAAAGAGAGAGAGAGAGTGGAGGGGCAGAGGGAGAGGGAGGGAATCTCAAGCAGGCTCCCAGCTGAGCTCGGAGCCCGTCACGGGGCTCAGTCCCAGGACCCTGAGATCGTGACCTGAGCCGAAACCGAGAGTCAGACGCTTAACCCACGGAGCCCCCCGGGCTCCCGTAAGTCCCTCAGCATTTAGAAGTAAATTGAGAACATAAGCATTTAATTCCTCATCCTGTACTCTTTACACATTTTGGTGATTTAAAAATACACCCACGAATTCCTTGATATCCCTCTCTCTGAGAGGGGAAGCTTAATTCCCTTCCCCTTGAGTGTGGGCTGGACACAGTGACTCGTCTCTAATGAGTAGAACATGAGGGAACTGACAGTTGGGACTTGCGAAAGTAGATCATAAATGCTCTGTCTCTTGGATCACTCGCTCTGGGGCAAGTCAGGTGACACGTCCATGAGGACACTCCAGCAGCCTTAGGGAAAGGCCACATGGTGACACGGAGGCCTGAGGCATCCTGCCAGCAGCTTCCTGATGGTGCCAGCTCAGAAGCAGATTCCCTAGCTCCAGGCATGCCCTTGGACGGCCACCGTCCCCGCCGACGTCTTGACTACAACCACATGGGAATCCCTGAGCCAGAATCATCCAATGAAGTCACGCCTTAATTCCCGACCCACGGAGACTGTGAGATAAGAAACATTCGTTGTTCTAAGCAGCTAAGTTTGGGATAATCTGTTACACAGCAATTGATAACAAATACACACCCCCCTAAAACGCTGTTCAGAGCCAGTTGCATCCAATTCAAGCAGCAGCTCTACGGGAGTGGGAGAAAAGAGTTAAAGGTATACAGCATATGGGACGATGACGCCGGGGTGGTGGGGAAAGCACTCTCTGTACGAATCCTTTCTGTCTATAGAGGCCCGTGGACGGTGGAGAGAGGAAAGCAGGAACCTCAAGGCGTCAGGCAGGTCTTCGTTCTGTTGAGACTTGCAAGCTAGAGTAGACGACTTGTTTCAGCAGAGCTCACAGAGCAGGCCTGGGACTGAGGAGCGGTGGGAAAAGGACAGAGCAACTTTTAAGCATCACTGTGCCTGACGTTCTGTCCCATTTGGTGTTGGGGTGACGTGGAACTCCTCTGGTAACCTCTGAGCCTCCCGTGGAGTGCACTGTCTTGGCCTTGGGGGGCTCCAGGAAGGGGGCGGAGCTCTCCGTGTGGGTCAGTGCTGAGCTGGGGGTGGGAAGAGAGTCGGGGTGCGGGGGACACGAGGCCATACGGCGAGAGGAGGCTGGAGCTCAGGGCCAGACAGCAGAGAGATCCTGAAGGCAGGGTCAGGGCAGGCCAGGCAACAGAAGCCGGTCTGCATCTTGAAGACCTTGGCCCGAAGCCCTGGCGTGTGAGGGGAGAAACCGGCCTGAAGTGGGAGTGCGTGGAGGCCTGGTGCGTCTGTGTCGGGTGTCGTGGGTTGTGTGCTGTGCTCGCGGACCCGTGTGCGTAGGACCTTGATGTGCTCTCCATGGTTGGGTTGTTCGGGTTCCTCAGGGGGTTGAGGACATTCTACCAGCTTTTACTTGGACCTATTGAATGTCCTTTAAAGACAAAGCATATTTCTAAAATCATCATCATCATCATCACTCCACCTTTCGTTCTTTACGAATTCCTGTGTCTGCTCTGCCTGCGGTCAACTGATCAGTGAAAGCTAACAGGTGCCCACCCTGTCCCATCCTACTCAAAGGGACAGCCACTCACCTCTGTTGGCTCTTCCCCACCCTCCCCTGCTGCCTGATTTTCATCCCTGCTCCTTCCTCCTAGGCTTCTGAGAAGCTCCAGGAGAAGGGAATCCGGGAGCCCTGCTTGGAACAAGTGGCAGTGAAGCTTGTGGCTGGATCCCCCGGAGTCCTCCTTTGTTAGAGGAGGAGGGAGTGTTTGGGGGGGGCAGCAGTTTGGGTGGCCGGACCAACTGTGAGGTCTGGGGACTGAGCTGGACAAGCAGGCAGAATACCCAGGACTGGAGGTGAAAGTAGACATCCGAGATTCAGGCAGAAAAGAGCTGGGTCCTGGAAAAGTCAGTGTGGCAGGGAGCCAAAGAAGCTAGACTGTTCTCCCAAGACCAGGGAGTAGGGTCGGAGTCCACAGGCAAAGAGCCCTCAAGAGCAAGTGACACACAGGTGAGATCAGTCCTTGGATAGAGGCTATGGGACCCTGTTAAGCACACCCCTGTGTGGAAGGTTCTGGTGGGCTACGGCATGGAGTCTGAGATGGGACTCTGAGATGGAATTTGAATTCCAGTTTATCTGTCAACTCACCATATGACTTTGGAGGAGACCCCTGACTTCTCTGAGCCACAGAATCCTTACCTGTGAGATGGGAGAAGGCCCACCCTCTCTGCTTCCGAAGTGTGTTGGGAGGACAGGGGGTTGGAGGCCTGGGGGTTCTTTGTGCTCAGTGATGAACACAGGGGTCCATGAGGGGTTGCTGGATATAGGGGAGTTCCAGACCAGGATCAGGGATCCCAGTGGCAGGGTGGAGGGAAGTCCAGGACTGGAGTCTCCCCAGAGTTCTGCATCTGTAGGGGACGGAAGCACCCCACCTTGACCTTGGGCTATTTCTAGAGCTGGCCAGGCCGCTCTCCATGACGGCAGCAGCTGGCTGCCCGCTCACTGGGGCGGGCTGCCCTCTTGTTGGCCCTTGCTGGACCTGCTCCATGCTGGGCTGTCGCTGGGTGAGCTGTCAGAGCTGAGAGGGAGCACAGGGCCCCAGCTGGGTCCTCTAGAGAAGCCCTGGAGTCCCAGAGGCACTTCAGCTTCTGAGGAGAATAAAAGACCTTGAGAGGAGTTCGAGTCCCCGCCACCTGTGAGAAGCCAGCCTGCAGGGCAAGTCTGAATTGGTTGGTGATATTTACCTTTGCGAAATACGTTACCCTCTGCAACGGCCTTCTTAGCCATTCCTCCGCTCCGCAAAGAGCTATTGAGGGCTGAGGTCCCTACAGTGACGAAACAAGTCAATAAATGTGAAAAGCGAATACGGTTCCAGCTTGCAGTAAGAGCTAACCAGGAAAGGAGCAGGCGTAGTGGCAGGGCGCCCCCGGACGGGGTGTCATTCAAGCTGAGGCTTGAAGGAGGAGAAGGAGCCGGCTCTGTGACCAGGGCAGGAACGTGTTCCAGGCCGAAGGAAGAGTGTCCGTGAAAGCTCTGAGGCGGGAAAGGCTCAGTGCCTGAGAGATGGCAAGGAGTCCAGGGGGACTGGCCTTAACAAGGAAGGGAGGGTGGGAGAGCAGGTCAGGCAGACAGGCAGGCTCAGATCTTATGGCCGGAGGAAGGACTTTGGATTTTATTCCGGGTACAATGGGAAGCTGCCAGAAGATTTCAAGGAGGGAGTAACGGGGCCTGGCTTACCTTGTAAGAAGGTTACTGTGACCGAGTAGAGGGAGAGAGGAGTAGAAGCAGGGGGCAACCGGAGGGGTTTGGGTGGGACGGCGGGACTACATTAGTGTCAAACAGGATGGGCTAGGTTGTGCCACAGTAACAAACAGCCCCTAACCTCGATGACTTAATATAATACATATTATAATACATATATAATATATATAATATAATACATATATAATATATATAATATAATACATATACAATATATAATATAATACATATACAATATATAATATAATACATATATAATATATATAATATAATACATATATAAGATATATAATATAATACATATATAAGATATATAATATAATACATATATAAGATATATAATATAATACATATATAAGATATATAATATAATACATATATAATATATATAATATAATACATATATAAGATATATAATATAATACATATATAATATATAATATAATACATATTAATATAATACATATTTTGTTCTCCTTCCTGCTCAGTTTTTTGTGGCTCAGCAGAGGGGTTCTGCTCGTCTTAATCACTCAGGGATTCAGGCTGACAGGGTCCCCATTTCAACACGATTTCTATAATCCCCATGGCAGGAGGAAGGGAATTTTAAAATTCCCCACCAGAAGTCACAGATGTCACTTCCTCTCACATGTTATTGGCCACGGAAGTCACACGGGGATGCCTAACCTCAGATGGGGCAGGGAAAGTGCCATCCTACCATGTACCCAGGAAGAGAAAAGCTGGGCCACTATCCAGGCTGTGCCAGTGAAGATGGAGAGTACGTGGGTGTAAGACAGGTTTTGGAAGTGAAAGTGACAGGTCTTACTGATGAGTTATATGTGAAGAGCAGGGGAGCAGAGACAAGAGTCTGGATGATTCCCAGGTTTGTGGTGTAAGCATCCAGGTGGTTGGCGGTCCCGTTTGCCAAGTGGGACACAGAGTGTGAAACAAGTTTTGAGTGGAGGACAGGATGGAAGGTTGGGAGTTGACACACTCAGGTGTGGCAGTTGAATGATGCAAATTTTTGGGAGCTCAGAAAAGAGGTTTGGGCTGGAGACAAATTTGCATGTCATCCAGGATAGGTAGTGACTAACACCTTGGGACTGGAAGGGCGCACCCCAGGAAAAGGTGTGGACAAATAAGAGAGTGCAGGGATGAGCCTCGGCAACTCCAACGGTGTGAGTCTGGGGAGGGGATGAGAGGAGGGGGTGGGGGGGAAGAAGCTGGAGGGGAGAAGCTGGAGGGGGGAAGCTGAAGGGGAGAAGCTGGAGAGACCAGAGGGAAGCAGCGGACTGTGCCTCGCACACAGCAGGAGAGCACAGGGTTTCTAACAGAAGGAGAGGGGGCTGAAAGGTGCTTTCTGATGAGGCAGAAAAGTGCTGCCCCCCCCCACCCCGGGCTTGGACATGAGCAGGATTGTGGGTTGAGAAATGCACATGGCGAGGCTTGAAAGTGGATAGGGCATGTGTGGACAATGGAATGGAGAAGTGTGGCCTGCTCTAGGCCCAAATGATGTCCCTAGAGCTAGTTTTCTTCCCCATTCCTTGGCTCTCAGCAGACAGGCCTCCCCCAAGAGGCAAGAGGGCGGCTTCAGCTTCGGCCCCATTTCGCTCATGCGCGCTAGGAAGACAGATTCCTAGGAATCTCAGCAGCATTATCATTGCTTGTATTGGGTCACGTCTCTTTCTTTGCCTGAACTAATCCCGGAGCCAGGGACTCGGGGGCTCGGATTGTCCCAGCCTGGGCTGTGCTGCGCACGGCTCCTAGAGCAAAAGATGGGGTCAGTGACCCCAGACATTTCATGAGGAGGTTGATCCCAGAGGAAAATTAAGGCCCACATTCCAGAAGAATGAGTTGATACTGGGTGGCGAAAGTAATAGATGCTCCCTAAATCAAGTTAAATCTGAATTTCCCGAGTCTAAGTTGGTATTTGCTGTACCATTTACATAGAAACCAAGGGCCGTCAGGGGAAGGAATTGCCAAAAGCATGTTGCTTCGGGCCACTCTGCACTTCTGTGCAGAAGCATTGTCTGTGTGGAAGGGCTGTGGTCCTACCAGAGCCTGGGAGACCCATGAGCCCTGGCACGTCCCAGGGAGCAGGCGTCCTGAGCCCAGAAGGTGCCAACTCAGTGGACAGTGAATACATTCTGACCACTGTGCCCAGAGGCAGGGACCCCGGGAATGGGCGCACTGCCTAAGTCAGAGAGTTAACAACTCACAGAATTTTGTTTAAAAAAAAAATTCCAGGGGCACCTGGGTGGCACAGCGGTTAAGCGTCTGCCTTCGGCTCAGGGCGTGATCCTGGCGTTATGGGATCGAGCCCCACATCAGGCTCTTCCGCTATGAGCCTGCTTCTTCCTCTCCCACTCCCCCTGCTTGTGTTCCCTCTCTCGCTGGCTGTCTCTATCTCTGTTGAATAAATAAATAAAATCTTTAAAAAAAATTCCAAAAAGTAAGGAAGGATACATGGGGAAATGTCATCGCAGCCCCACCCCAACTCCCATCTGTCATGTCACCTTCCCAGAGTCAAGCCTTGTCACCTGTCTCTTATGTGTCATTTCAGAAATTGTCAGGGCGAATGTGAGCATGTATGTGTGTTCCCTGCCTTTCTCGCTGTGTCCTTTTTACAGAAATGATTGCATATTGCATGTACTTTTCTGTCCTTGTTTGTGCCTTCTTTTCTCTTTTTCTTTTTTTTTTAAAGGATTTTATTTGTTTATTTGAAAGAGAGAGAGAGAGCAAACATGAGCTGGGAGAGAGGCAGATGATCCTAGGACCCTGGGATCATGACCTGAGCCGAAGACAGATGCTTAACCGACTGACCCACCCAGGCGTCCCTTGTTTGTTCCTTCTTAATATTACTTGGCAATTGCTCCTCTCAATACAAATCTAGTCGCCTTATTCTATTTAATGACTGCATAGTACTTTATTGTATGAATGTACCATCATTTATTTCAGTCCGCTCCTTGTTACATCGGTTGCTTTCAGTCTAGTGCAGGTAAAACAATGCTGTAATGATTACTTTAGATCCCTGTGCCTTTGTGCACATGTGCAAGTATATATGTAGGATAAATTCTTTAAAAAAAAAGTCAGACCATGTGCATTTACGATTTTCACATGGCTGTCAACATTCCCTCTCAAAACCTTTTTTTTTTTTTTGCCAGTTTACATTTTCATCAGTGATATTTAGGACTCCTGCTTCTCCATCCCTCTCCGATACTGAAAGTATCTGAATTCTTGGGGCCGTTTTATAGTTTCAGTGCAGCAGCGGGAAGCCAGAGCAAACGGCTTCACAGGACAGGTGGTTGAAGGCGGTCACAGCAGCGGGTTCTTGGACTTTCCTTGTAGAGCAGGAGAGTTCAAGCTCTGTGGTTGAAGGATCAGGTTTTTTAAAATTCCAAACGTCATATTCCAGTGTTTTTGAGAATGCAATGAAAGCAAATTACTAGAAAAATGAAATTAAGAAAGACATTTGTAATACAAATGCCGTTTTTAATTATTGGCCCGGGCTTGGGACATTCACTTGTCATCAGATTTTGGTGTTTGCAGATGTCGAGGCCACCATGGGCATCATAATTATTTCCTTGGGTGCAGCCTCTTTGCCAGCACTGGGAGGTGGTGGCAGGCTGGGAATGGGGGTGGGGGAGACAGGCTAATGGAGAGAGGGTCTCACCGAGAAAGAGGATGGCAGAGAGAGGAGGAGGAGCGAGGTGGAAGGTCACCAAGATTCTGCTGTAATAGCAACTGTTACTTCTTTGCGTCGTTACCACGTGCCAGGCACTGTGCTAAGCGATTTTCATGTATTATCTCTTGTAACTGGCACAAAACCCATAGGAGGTAGGATCCATATTATTATCCTCATCTTACAGATAAGGAAACTGAGGCTTAGGTAGGTGAAGTTCTCTGAACATTGTATCATAGGTGAAACTGCAAAGCTCTTAGCTGAAAAACATCCATGGCCCCGTTCTTCGCTGTTCCTGGTGCTATGTTGCAAAGAGGCATTCCCCAGACAGCTGTAAAGTGTGGCTCCAGTGGGGAAAAAACAAAAACCAAAAAAACAACTCTTTGTTCAGGTTGGGGGGGCGAGGGTGTCCCGAAGTTTCCCAGAGAGCAGAAGCTGGGGTCCGTAGGGATGCTGCTCAGCTGGGGCCCGAGAGACCACCAGGGGGCAGCAGAGGCTTGCACCTGCACTGGCGGGACCGCCATGTCCCCAGCTGACTGCAGGCTCCCGGCAGCTGTCCTGAGTCAAAACCTGAACCGCTAGAGGCCAAGAATAGCAAGGGGCTGTAATTCACATGGGTACTCCTTCCCAGGGTTTCGAAAGTCCCTCACGTCATCCCTATCATTTCACAATCCTGCTCACAGAGCACTTTTTCCATCTTCCTCAAACAGGTCCAATCTTGGCCTGTGAGGAGAAGGGCTTCAGGGACACACACTTCCTGCAGATGGCATGCTCGATGCCAGGCTGTGTGCTGGGATTAAGAAAAAACCCCAAAGCGTCAAAACAGGTCTTGCCCCCAAGGCAGACTGTCGTATAAATAAATAACCAGGGTACACTGTGTACAGGGCAGTCATAGGTATGCGTGTGAAACCTGGTGGCAGCACAAAGTGGGGGAAAGAGGGGTGGGATTATAACTTAGCCGTTTAGCTCAGAGGGAGCCCAAGGGAGTGCGCTGGCCTGCGGGAGTCATCTTACCTGTGAGCCGAAGCAGAGAAAGAGGCTGAAGGCTCTGGTCTAGAAGGATGTTGGGTCTCTTAGATGCTAAGAGAATGTCAAGTATTCCACCATTCATAACGTTTGTGTCTCTTAAGTCCTTCGTCAGGGTGTGGGCTGGGGTCCTTGAAGCAGGAGCTAACCTGAGCTCAGGAAGATGGTGAGAGAGGGTAGAGGAGTGTGTTTAGGAGGTTATTATGTGGTCCGTTGACAAGACCAGTGGGTTCCAAGACCCAGCAAAGCCAGTGCGGAAGAGACCCAGCCTTGCGACCAGCTCTGGCTTCCCAAAGCAGCCACGGTCCTCCATCCCCAAGAATGACAGGAAAGCTGGGACCGGCCCAGATGCCCCCTACCCTAAGCCAATGGCGCAGGCTCTCAGGCTTATCTAGGGGGATTCTAGGTCTTCTTAGAATCCCCTTCCCCCAGATCCCTTCCCCCAGAAGAATTTGAAATGGGCCTTGGCTGGGTCTTTGACAACCTGGACTCGTTCTAGGTTGATAAGCTAGCTGTGTGTGGTCACCGAAGCTCTGTACTCCCCCAAGATTGTCCCAGAAGGGAGCGGGGTTTCAAGGGGGGATGGGGGCACTGGAGGCACTGCCCCAGCTCAGTTTGGCCCCTGCAGCCCAGCAGCCCTCAGGTGTGCCCTGTCCCCCTCCATGGACACAGGTGTGCTGCCCCCCGGCCACAGGAATACCGTGTCACATGGGACACCCCTATTTGCCAATCTTTAATTTTATTCCCAGGCAACTTCCTTCTTGGCAGGCTGATCCCAGATGGTGGTTTTGGGCAAGCTGTCCTCAGCACAGCCGAGGGCCAGGGAGAGGGAAGAGCCCCGGGGCCTGGGGGCTTGGCATGCAGTGGCCCCACCACAAACAAAACATTTTGTTGACCTCTCCTGCTTTTTTTTTTTTTTTTTGAAGTTCACATGCCTTTCGCCTTCTACTTTTTAGTGTATCTTGGCAAGTTTTAACATAAAAACAATGTTTTAAACGACTAACAGTTCCATACAAAGTGAGCTGAATGGCTGGTTTATTTTTCCAGTTCTAAGATGCTGTCAGTTGCGAGAGGCACCACGGATTTAAGAATATTTAAAAAACATTTTTAGGAGGGAGAAACATAGCTGCATTAACAGACATATCAGCACGCTCCGATTTTTAGAAATGTTTATATGAAAAAAAATGCATAACTTAGACTTAAGGAAATTCTTGTTGGTAATTTTCAGCCTCAGGAAAAAAGTTCCAGAGTGCAAACTGGCTCTCGTGGCAGACGTGTGATGTTTGCCCTTGGCTTCATGTCCCCCTCATGCGGCAGTGAGGGGCACGGGTGAGCTCAAGCTTGTTCTGAGTTGGCCCCTGGGTTTTTCCAGAGAGAATTTTTTTCTGGTCCCCCAGAATGCTCAGGAGCTAGAGTTCAGTTCAATAAGGGCCACCCTCCTTGTAAATATTCACACATTTAAGAATTTTGACTTCTGAAGTTAGAAATAGTTCTAAAATATCATCTCATCAATGAGCATTTCATGAATCCCTAATATGGACTAACTCTCTATCTTTCCATTGTCCTCTCCATCCCACTAATGGATCTCACTCCCAATGGCTAATGATTTCATGGAGGTCTCCAGGACCTCCGTCACTGACACCGGTTTTCTAGAACCAGAAATTAAAGAAGTGGGAGGGGGGAGGAATGAGAATCCACGCCATTGGTGTGTCATAGTTTTTGGCCAACGCTTTGTCGCATGTCATCTCGTGTGGTTCTTTCAACAACACCGGGAGTATTATTACCATAAATATTCTCACAGGACCAGGGAAGAGCTTGAGTCTCTGACTGAGGAAGCGCCTTGCCTGGCACCAGGTGGCTAGTAAGTGGCAGAACAGGCCTTCTGCTGGACTCTCTGGTGTTGGGTTCCTAGACCTCCTTCTTCCTCACGTGGCTTCTGTGGTGTGGGAAACACCTGGGCTGCTTTTGTCTCATTTGTTTGTTCCAACAAAACCAGAATGCTTTTTTAAGCATCTTTTCCCCACACTGAGGGCCAACCCCCAAGTAACTCTCAGACATTGAAGAGAGAGAGGGAGAGAGAAGTGCTAGGGATCTCTGGGATGTATGTGGGTATATGGCAAAGGCCTATTTAAATGCATTCAGTTGGTAACTATCTGTCTAAGTCCCAACTGTGTGCCCACCATGGCACAAACAAGTCACTGAAGTGGGCTCCCTATTGCCCTCAGCCGCCTCAGTGAGTCCTGAGGACTGTCTGTCCGCTGCCCCCCACTTCCCCCGGCCAGCGAGGGCAGACCCTGGTGACCACATGTCTGTCAGAGGACCGAGTCATGCCTGAGCTCTGCCAGGGTTCAGCCTGCCCTGGAGGCACTCCTTGTCCCTTACCAGTGAGGGAGATGGGCAGGTAGGCTGTGGAGCCATCTGCTAACATGGCTGTGCGAGCTCAGTGTGGTTAAGGTGCTGGCCGAGCTCAGAGAAGGGCTCTCATGAGTCTACCAGTAGCGAAGGGGCAGAGGCTGGGGTCAGTGTTGGGGGGGGGCAGTTGTATCCCTGAGGAGGTGACATTTGAGCTGCCCTGAGAAGGATGAAAGAGATTCACCAGGTGGGTGGAGGGCANCAAGGGAACAGCGTGAGCAAAGCTTGAGGCTTTGGGAGTCCACAGCACAGAGAGGATGGTATGGGTATGAAAGTGTGTGTGTGTGTGTGTGTGTGTGTGTTCGCGCGTGTGTGCGTGTGTGTGTGTGTGTGTGTGAGAGAGAGAGAGAGAGACAGAGACAGAGACAGAGACAGAGACAGAGAGAGGGGCCAGGCTTCTATTTGTGTCCACGGGTCTTTCCTTGGCCTCTGGTGCCCAGGGACACCCCCCCCTCCGGAACTGTTGGCCCAGCCCTGAACTCCATGGGCCTCTCCCCACTCCCCTCTGGGCTCAGAGCTTCCTCGCGTCAGCCCCACAAGTGCTTCCCTGTTCCTGCAGCAGCTCCCCGCCTGGACTTTGTTCCTCCGAAGCCTGCCCTAAGCGTGGCCTCCAGAGGGACACTTGATCCCATCCCATGGCTGGCAGTGGCGCGCGGCCCTTGGAGCAGCTGCAAGGACGGCGTTGACTCCAGATGGAAAGTGTTTCGAGAATTCTGAGGTGACACCGCACCATCACGACATTGCGCGGACAGTAACTGATCTGGGAGTGGCCAGGTGAAGCCGTTCCTGACTTTGCCTCTTGTCAAGGGCTGGCTCAGAGCAAGGAGCTCAGCGTGGGGGTGGTAACCTAGAACCAAGGGGTGGCACAGGCAGGGAGAGGCCTTCTGGGTGTCCAGACCACTGCTGAGAGCAGCCTGGAGGCACACAGACGCCCTGCATCCCAGCCCTGTGACTCGAGCCCAATGAAGGCCACGCACTCCTGCCACTGGCTGTGGGCAAGGCCCAGCTGGGCGTCTCTAGGCTCTCCTTCCCCACCCCTGGGCCCAGACCAGCTCTCCTCCCACAGGCCAGGCCTCCCCTCCCACAGGCCCGGCCGAGGGCTGCCCGTGGCGTCTTGTGGCTCAGCCCTCCAGTCCCGCTAAGCCCTGCTTAGCCAGGTGAAGAGCTGGGGCTGCCCCAGCCGCACGCTGGAGGATGAAAGGGGAGCGCCCTGCCACAGCTGACATCCGCACCCTGGGCCCAGACCCAGGACTTGTCTTCAAGGCACCATCTGTTGCCTGCCAGGGCTGAGCAGGGACAGAAGGCTGGCACTGAGGCTCAGGGGACAGAGCTGGGAGGGGAAGTCACAGGGTCCTGCACTGCAGGTTTGAAGGTACCCTGGTGAGAGACCACCTCATTGCCCCTTCTGCCACCATCACCCACTCGTGCAAAGTTTGAACCTGGGGCTGAGGAATAAAGAGCTAGAAGTGGTCAGTCCCCAACTCGGGCTGGCTTCAGCTTCCCTGACATCTAAGAGCATTCCCTTCTGGGGAAGCCAGAGGGCACAGCCAGATGGTCTCCAGCCCAGGCAGGCGTCCAGTTCCAGGCATCACAGCGGTCACCGTGGAATCATGAGACAGGAGCTGGCACTGGGCATCAGGCCACGGATGGGCTGCCTGGGGTTGGCGCCCTGGCTGGCTCTCTGCCCCTCCCTGGGAGCAGGCCATCCTCAGAGCATAGAGTGGGACAGGGCGGGAGGCTCCTCTGGATGGGAACAAACCCCCACTGGGCAGGGCCCTCGGGACAGGGGCACGTCACAGGGACTGGGGAAAGGAGGGCCCTCTGCGCCTGCCACTTTGGAAGGGGCCAGTGGGTTAGAGAGAAGATAGAAGGGGAAGGGGAAGGGGATTTGAAGATCGGGAAGAAAAGCAAGAGAGAAAAATGTGAGAGGGGAGAGGAGGAAGAAGGAGAAGAGAGGTGAAAGGAAAGGCTGGTTGGGCTCCAGGTAACAGACACCCCAAAATAACAGTGGTCAAACAAGATGGCAGTCTCTCTCACATAAGCTGTAGGTGATGGTCCAGGGCTCACGCTGGAACCCAGGCTCCTTCTCTTCCATTGTTTCCCCAAATACAAGCTGCAGTGTGGCGGAGGTGATGGGCGAGGGGCACACCACTCACTTTTGGACGTGAGTGGGAGTTGCACACATGGCTTCCTCCACCATGTCAGCGGCCAGAATGTAGTCACAGGGCTGCCACTAGCCGCAAGAGAGGCTGAGGACGTAGTCTGTTCTGAGTGTCCTGTGTGTCCAGAGCTGAAAGCTCCATGAGAAAGGGGACAATGGGTATTGGGACAGAGGGAAATAAAGAGGAAGAGAAGCTCTCAGAGGGAGGGGGGGGGAACAAGAAGGAAGGAAAGAGTCTTAGGAGCAACTTGCACCGATGGCCAGACCTGACCTCCCAGCACACCTGGACCCACCCCAGGGCTTTGTCATAGGCAGGCCCCGCGGGGGCTGGGAGCTCTTGCCCTTCCCTGGAGAGGGATTAACCTGCTACCTGGGCCCCGACCTGACATGGGTTGGGGGTACCTTGGCCGTGGTCTCTGGAGAGGGGTCTGCATCTAACAAAAGGAAACAAGATGGAAGTGCAGGGTTTTACTTTCCTGCTTAGCCAAGAAGAGGTTCCAGAGTGCCCTTTGGTCATGAGGAAGGATGTGATGTCATACCGAGTAATATTCTTTCAGGATGTTAAGGAAGGAACTTGACCAGTTTTTTTCAAGATACGTGAAAGTACATAAAACTGGGATCATTTCACATATCAGTCAGATCCCTCTGGGCCACAAGTAGCAGAAAACCCAACCAAATGTTCAATAAGAACATTTATTATCTCTCAAAACAAGAGGTCCCGAGAAGGGCTCTTCTGGGATTGATTAAGTTAACAGCTCCATGATGTCTGGTTCCATTTCCTGGAAATTCTCATGGCTCTTCCTTTTGGTTGTAACATGGTAGCTAGACCCAAGCATATTCTCCTAAATCTGCTTTTAAGGGAAGGAAGTATTCTCCTCACCGGGCCATCCTATCTGTGCGGGAAACCTTTTCCAGAACCTCTTCATCAGAATTGTTTGGAATCAGAGCCCTTTCTTGGCTAGACTAGGCTACATCTCTATCCTTCAACCTACCATTGGCAAGGGTGAGGAGGGTCACCCCTTCCCATGGGATGGTTGGTTTTGGCCAATCACGAGTCCTCAACTGGGGCCCACATTCGCTGAGCACGTTGCAGCTGGATCCTGAACAAAGACAAATTCTGTTATCAGAGAAATAGGGAGCCATGGCTGCTGGTTAGGCTCAGGGCAGGGTCAATAATCAACTAGAGCTCTTTTCTCGTAGACGGTCATTACCGGTCAAATGGGATATGTGTCCTCTCGGCCTTGGATGATGGGAAGGAAGGAAGCCATAACTTGGGACATCTTTAGTGACCCAGTCATCTTCTCATTGCTTCCTGCGGGGTCTTTAAGTATGTCTAAAAATACTTTTACAGTCCTCCCTTCAAAGGGTGGCAGGTAATTCCGTCCCTTTGATACGGTCTTGATCTAGTCATTCATTTTTCATGAACAGAGAATGGCAGAAGCGATGGTGTGTGGATTTTGAACGGCATTATAAAAGGCAGCGTAGCTTTTGCCTTGCTCCCTCTCAGATCGCTTGTTCTGGGGAAGGCAGCCACCGTGCCGCGAGGATGCTCCCGCAGCCCTATGGCGAAGTCCCTGTGGGAAGGAGCTGAGACCTTCTGCCAACAGCTCTGTGAGGAAGTCATTTTGGACGTGGATCTTCCGGCCCCACTCAAGTCTTCATATGACTGAAGTCCCTGTCGACATCCTGACTGCAACCTGAGGAACCCCGCCCCCCAAGCCAGAACCCCCCAGCTAATCCACTTTCAAACTCCTGACTCACAGAAGCTGTAAGATCATAAATGTTGATTGTCTGAAGCCACCAAGTTTTGGGATGCTCTGTTATGCAGCCAGGGCTGGGACTAGGGTGATGTCAGTGAGGAGCCCAGTGCACAAACTTCAAGGCCCAACCCTGAGAGCGAGCTCCTCCTTAAGTTTTGTGCCCTCGGTTCTTCTCTCACTTCCCACTCGTCCCGGCCCTGTGTCTAGCGCTCCATAACCTTCCATGCCTCTTCCCATTTCCCAACATTCTCGAGCTTGCTCTTGGGGACCCTGGGGGTTCTGAAGAAGCTGGCTCCATCTCTGGTTCCAAGGGTGGAGTGTGTGACTAAGCCCGTCAGCACATTCCAGTACCCTTAGGTCTCAGTGACTAGATCAGCTGTGGCCTGTGACCCAGTCCTGTCCAATCAGAGGAGGGATCAAGCGTTTTGCGAGGGATGCCGGGACAGATATGATTCCACTCTTGTTACTGAACAAGGTAAGTGTAACTGTGCCGGAGGGCCTCTGGCAGCCTTTTTGGGACCTCTGAGGAGAGCCAGTTTGGGGATAAAGCTCCCAGCGGGATCCAAAGGGACTGGGTCCCGGGTGACATTGTTCCGCTGCGAGCTTAGTGCTTATCTGAAGCCCGCCTCATCTCTGGATTTTTCAGCCCAGTGAGCTAATAATTTCCGTTTACAGAATTGAAACCAGTTTGAGTCTGGTTTTCTGTTACAGGCAAAGGAAAGCACAAGTGTGATGTTAACCACACAGAGGAGACCCCGCATCAGTTACTTGTACAGGGGCTGCCAAGGACCCAGCTGTTTTGCACGGTGCCGAGCGAGTATCCAGATGTCCCGTGAAAGTGTTCTTGTGTCAGCCAGATGTTGAGTATCTTGTAGATGGAAGGGTAACATGATTTAATGCTTAAAAGCAAACTTCCTTCCCTCCCCCTCCTCCACCCCTCGGTCTGGTGCCTGCCCACTCAGAGTCCCTTCCAGGTGGCCATGTCCCACCCACGTCCTCAGGCAGGTGTCCCATTTTGTATCCTGTGATACACCCGCCTGACCCCCTTGTCCCTTTCTTCTGCAGCTATTTGGGCTGGGGATTGGTGTCTAGCCCAGAGAGCTGGTCTAGAGGCTGGACACCCACCCACGGGTGGCCTAGCACGAAGGGATGAGCTGGGGCAATTGGTCTTTCTTTGTCTCTCGGAACTAAGACGTTCTGAAGAAGGAAGGAGTTATAGGCAGAGCCTCAAAGCAGAGACGGGGCGGGGGGTGAATGAAAAGCAAGCGGAAGTTATGCGGGAGCAGAAGAGAGGAAAGAGCTACCCCAGGGTCGGGGGCAAGAGCAAGCTGGCTGGTAGTGAGAAGAGTGCAGGACGGATCCACAGAGAGCACAGACGCCCCGGGCGAGGGAGCTGAGAAGGAGGCAGAGAGCAATTCGTCAGGATAGGCTGGCTCGGCCGTGGAAACGAATAGTCCCAGATGCCAGCGGCTGACCCAGCAAGAGTTTAATCTTGACCGCACACTACCGGTCCATCGTGGGTCCGCAAGGACGGCGCCACGCGCTCCGGGCCCAGGAGAACTCAGACCTACAGAAGCTTCACCTTGGCTGGTGCTTCCGCTGTCGCAGAGGCAGGGGAAGGAAATCCAGCCAACGGCTCATCAGCTGTTAAGGCTTCTGCCCAGTGGTGACACATGACTCTTCTGCTTACAATTTGTGACCGTGCTTAATTTTAAAGGTGGAAGAGTCATGCCATGCTCCCGTGTGCATGAAAAGACGAGAAACAGGAGTGTTCGTGGCCAGGCTTAGTGATGTCCAGAGAAAGGGCAGCTGGAGAGCCCCTTCCAACTCCGGAGGTGCGGGTCTCACGAGGCCCTGCCGTACTGTGGTTCTGGTTTCTACTCACACAAGAGCCTCACCGCCCTTATTGCCCCATGCCTGCCTTGCAATGCCTACCGCCCTCCACACACACACTTGCTTATTTCTTGTAACTTAAGACCTCACTCCAGGGACTTCGAATTTCCTTTGAATGCTCCTTTCTCAACTGCGGACTCTGTCTCTCCAAAGCCTAAAGGCGGCACGAGCCACCTTTGTGTCTCTGTGTTATAACAAGGTGGGGATCTCCAGGCCTGCTGCCTTGGGAACGTCAGAGAAGACTGCTGGAAACTCTATTTGCACACACCAAGACTTTGCAGGTTTCCCTGGCAGGTAATAATACATATCCATAAAGTTTTCTAGTGCTTACTGTTAGCTAAGCACTGCGCTAAGAACTTCATCTGAATTCCTTCATTTAAAATACTTTCAACCTCACTTTGCAGGTGAAGAAGCTATGGCGTAGAGAGGTGAGCAACTCCCTTGAGGTCTGATTTTTGTATGTGCTCGTCACATTATAGGACAAACCCGAGAGAGTTGGTGAGGAGGGCTTCGGGGCTGATAAGCCAGCCCTGGGGGCTGAGATTGATCTTTGGGGAGGGAAGGAGAAGGGTAGCCCCAGGTGGGTAGAGAGCTTACCTCCAAGGGGGAGACAATCTGGGATCTGGGAGAAGCACACTTAATGGGGCAGGGTGTGGTATCCTTCAGATGCCCTTGGGCCCAGACTCAAGTCCTTCTTGGAGAAGATTAAGAAACTAATACATACATACATACATACATACATACATACATAAAAAGCTGTTTTTTGAGCATATATAGTGATCAGATTGTGGTCCTTAAACATCTTTCCTCACTCAAAGGAACCAAGGCTTCTTGGAGAATTAATTGGCTGTTTCCAGGTCTGGAGCAGGAAATATACAAGAGAAGCCCAGAATGTCTTGTACCAGAAGCCAAGAAAGCTATCAAACACTATTGGGGTTGTGTCAAAAGGACACAGGTGCCAACTTGGAGGAAAACCTACTAGACAGAAGGGGATCATTTGTGCACCAAAATCAAAACTAAACAAACAAAAACCTTGTAATGAATTGCAACATATCAAATAGTTTAAAAATCTATAAATTCAAAATGATAATTTTGAAAAAAGACATCTGGAGGATGCTTATAGGAAACTAACTCGCTATTCTGAGAACTGGTAAATAAAGGGAAAGAAGTTGTTTAAAAGCTAACTTTGGGGCCTCCCAATAATAAAGTGAATTTGAGGCCTCATTGGAAGGCTTCTCATGTACTCCCAAGACTCTCCCTCTGAGTTTCTCCAGGCCTGAATTTCTACCATTAGAGATTCATTTCTTTGGGTTAAGAGATGTCTTCAATCAAAACCAAAGTACCCTTGGGAAATGTTAGGTAACTACTTCCCTCACAGACTGTGATAGAGGAAAAGTGGAAAGTCCTATGATTCCCGGGTCTGGACAGATAGGGGTACAGCTAGAGGGAAGGAGCTAGCAGGGTCAAAGAACTTGGCACCATCACCTAGGGCAAGAATTGTTCAACTTGAACGTGCCTGAGAACACCCTGAGCTGGCTCTCCAAAGTTTAGCTCCATGGTAGCCCCATCAGATGGCATCTGTTCCAGCAGGTGGAAAGAATGGCAGAAATGTATATTTTATTATATGTCCCCGGTGATATGGACACAAGTGGTTCTGTCCCCATTTTCCAGGAGACACCGGGCCAGGGCTCCTGGATCTTTCCTAGTGGCCTGTGTGACTTTCTGCTCCAGCAGTGCTGGACTGTCACAGGTGAGTGCTCCCAGCTTCTGCAAACTCTCGCAGGCCCCTCTCCCTGAGACCTCTTTACCACTGCCTGGCCCTTCCCTGCATGGGGAAGCTGGCACCGTGGAGAAGGGACCCAGACACATGGGTCCCAGTGTGAGCTCTGAGCTGCTTACTGCCCCCTCTCCCGCGTCTCCCTGAGCTGCCCTGACATGCCCAGCATCTCATGTGACAGCCCACTGACTCCTGGCCCCTGGCGCTTGACACCGCTTCTTGGGCTCTCCTGGGCCTGGGACCATGCATCTCAACGGAGGGATTCCTCTCTCCTCCCTGGTCCCTCATGGGACCCTTGTCCCTGGGCAGGAGTTTCTTTACAGCCCGGCCGATCAGCTCTGTGTCTCAACAGGATTTAGGGTTGATCTGTCCTCGTTCTGGCATCTGCTAACCACCTCTCACTGTCCTCTTTGCCACCAGATCACCTCACCAGCCCCTTCCTCTGCCTTGGACCTCTCCCAATCCCTCCCTCCTGCTCCATGGCCCTCCCCTGCTGAAAGGAGCACCTGTATTCCAGGCCTGAGCCCATCCTTCTACTAATGCCCCTCAGCCCACCTCTTCTCCAGGGACTGAGCATCCAATTTGGGGTTGACCTTCCCAGTGCCATCCCCACATGCTCGGCCCTTGACTAATGACCCCGGGGTTCAGAGCTTTAAGCTCTCCTTTTCGGACACCTGGCTTTTGCCTGACCCTAGGGCAGGCCTGGGCACCAGCCCCGGCCCTCCCTGGTCAGCCTTGTCCCCCTGCCATCCATGCCTGAGTTATGACACCTTTCCACTGAGCAGCTCTGATTCGAGAAGGCAAACACGTGGCGCCCACAGGCACGTGCACACGCTAGCGCCCGCACACACGCACCCCTCCTCGTCCTGACACCTCACCCGCTGCCGTGAAAATCTGGCTGGCCGTGTTTATTTTCCTTCCTCTAATTTCCCCTTTAGAACAAACACCAGTCCTGTAACACCGACCACCCCCCCTTCGCAGATCTGTAGCCTCCCCACCCGAGCCCTGTCCTCCCTCGCAGCTGTGAATGAGAACAGAGTGAGTCTTTTAGCAGGAGGCAGGGGCCTGAATGAATTGATCACAGCCTCCGAGTCAGCAGGAGAGGGGGTGCGAGCCCGTGCGTTTGCTCCTTAGAAACTGCACATCCGAAGCTCATGTATTTCCATGTGCCTCAGAGCAAACGCCTCCCCACCTCACCCTCCTCCTTTCGAATTTTATTTTAATTCATTTTTGGTCCCATGTATTTTGTTTTCTGTTTTCTACAAGGGAGCCTGAATCAGGGCCTCAGAAAAACAAGGCTGAGCTGCCAGCTGGAAATGTTTGCTCTGGGGGCGAGTTCGGAGGCTGGCGTCAGGCGGGGCAAGATCCGTGCCAGTGGAATGTGATTTGGGGGGGAAGCTGCAGGTCACTCAATCGCTGGCAGCCCGCCCAGGCGCAACTGGATGCTTTCTGGGCTGTGTGTGTGTGTGTGTGTGTGTGTGTGTGTGTGTGTGTGTGTAGACTTTTTCCCTCATGCAAACAGAGCCCTGGAGATGTGGAGACAGAAGCATTAGGAAGAAACTAGACAGGGGGTTGGAAAATCAGGGAACTGGGGAGATTAGGTGGGTGGGGGTGGGAGGCTGGTGCCAGGATCTGCACAGCCACTTTATCTAGCACCTATTGTGTTCCCAGCCCGGAGCTGGGGGCCCTCGGGAGCAAGGGGAGATACAGACCACCCCGGCTCCCAGTGACTCAGAGGCTCCTGGTGGGGAAACAAGTCTCCCAGTACAGAACACAGCCAGGCCAGCCTGGAAGTTCCCCAGAGCAGGCTGCATGATTGACTGAAGGTGTGCAGGGAAGGCTTCCCGGAGGAGGCGTGGTAGGGTCCCAGCCCTGAAGCACGAAGCATTGCTTTGAAAGGAAAGGAGAGGCATTCAAGATACTGGTCTGGCTACCATGAGCCAAGTCCTTTACATTGACAGTCCCTTTCAGTCCTCCCAGCAACCCTACGAGGGTCACTGATCTTTCCATCTGACTTTGCAAGCAAGGAAACTGAGACCCAGAGGTGAGTGAACTTTGTCAAGCTCCCAGCTTGTAAGTGGTAAGCCAGCATTCAACTAGGGGCTGTCCCACACTAAAGTCCCACTTCTCCCCATCACACCGAGGGTCCTTTTCCATTTAGCCAAGTTCCCCAGGTAAGGGCCTATCTTTGGTTTTTTGTTTTTTGTTTTTTTTCATCTATCATCTATCATCTATCTATCTATCTATCATCTATCTATCTATCTATCTATCTATCTATCTATCTATCTATCCATCCATCCATCTATCTATCCATCCATCCATCCCTGGAAAGAAAATTATTAAATTCAAAGTGAGGATCTAAGACACCAACGTAGATTTCCCAGAGGCGGTGTGACATGTACTTGGAGATCTCAGATGACCCTTCCTGGCTTTACCATTCCCAGGAGGTGGCGACTGGGCCCCTTGGCAGTCCTGCCAGATTCCATCCTAATCCAGGCCTTTCCTGCAGCCTGATTCACCTCACCTTACGTCCCCTCCTACACTCCCCAGCATACTCTCTTCACATGCCAAGTTCTTTTCCACCCCAGGTGTTCATTCTGGGACTGCCCACTTTGGGGGTCCTCAGAAGCTATGTATGCTACTCTGAACAGTGCATGAAACTCAGGTGAGCCAGACAGAACGGATTTCTCCAGGGTAACCAGCATGACCCTAGAGAGTTGGGAGTCAGGAGACTAAGGGCTGCCATGACCCCCGAGAGATATCCAGCAAGTCCTTCCCCTGCTCAGGTCTCCGTTTTCTCAGTTCTACAAGGAGGAGTGGCCTGGATGGCCTCTGAGCTGCCACCAACCGTAGGAGAGAATCTAAGAATGCAGAGTTGATATGCAGGTGTGGGGTGGGAGGTGAGAGGAGCTTGTCTAAGATGGCCAGCCCACCATAGAGAGATTCCCTGGCAAAGGAAGCAGGGTCCATCACTGGCTCAGGAGGGAAGAAGGAAATAAGCCTGGCTCGGCAGGACAGAAAACAGAGTGAGGGAGGTGGAGTCATGCTCAGGATGGTTAGACCCAAGCTTATTGGGTAGGGATCAGAATCTATCTGATTAGGATGACTCCAATGGCCACTTGGGGATTTACTGGCCTGAGGTCAAATAGTTGGTTAGTCTCCTCCATTGATTCTTTTTGACCTAACTGACCACTAGTATTAGTAAACACTGGCTTGGGGTCACGTAGGCTTGCCAGATCACCTACGTTGGTTCAACTGACTCATTAATTCCACAAGACAACTGATTTTACCAGTTGTTTCCAGGAAACAGATAATTGACTGAATTCACCAAACCCAATAATTGTTCTGGCTTTTCAGAGACAGTCTTTACTTAGATCCTATATCTTTGGTCCTCAGACATATTTAGGCTACCCGCCACTTAGCAACAACAGCCAGACCCCTGAGAAGGCTGGGGGTGGGGGGGTGGGAATCCTATGAACGATAAACTTTGGGACTCGGTCTCTCCAACAGCAAAATGGGAAGGTTAGGTCAGGAGTGGCAAACATGGCAGGAAAGGAGTACTACCGCTCTTCCTATTTCATCCATGGCAGACATTGCTAATCAATTACAGCACTCATTCCCATGGGACCCAGATGCAGCCTCAGACTCCTTTTCCACACAGGGCTTCGGGCACCCCTACCAATCAATTAGATTTGGCATGCATGATAAAAAGCATTTGTCCTCGGGCACTCGATGATCTCCAAGCCTCCCTCCAGCTGCGCTGATCTAGGATTGCAACTGATTAGGTATCTGAGGGCTCAGCCTGGAGACCACCAGATCGACAGCTGTCCCTGGGGCTTCCCAGGTCTGTGGAGCTGCCCTTGAGCTGGGCCATGGCTGAGCTGGTGCCTTATTAATTTTCCTCACTGCTAATAAATGTGCATTGCGTCAGCTCCGCTCTGCCCCCTCATGTTCTCCGGCTGCCGCCAGCAGCGGGGACTTTTTCAGAGAGCTGTAAAAATAGTTTTTTTAAGGAGCCTGCACAGAAGAAGCAGCCAAGCCTTTTTTGTTTCCTTTTTTTTTCTGAGGGAATGGGGGAGATGGGTAGGGAATACTTCACAATGAAGGAATGTGCTCCTTGGGGAATTTAAAGTTGTTTTCCTTTTTTTTTTTTTTTTAAAGGAGTTATCACACTCTGGTTTCACATCCAGCCACAGAGCATGTCTGCAAGGATTGGTAACCGCTCCCAGGAGATCACCGGCTTAAGCCGGGTCTTGTTAGACTGTTGACATCTCGGTGCTGATGAGCGGAGCCCTAATGAGCCACTTGCTCACTCCCCGCCTGGCCCCACCGGCCAATCCAGCTTCGGTGTTCCCGGGGGCTGGAGGGCTCCACGAGACAGCTTTCCTTGCCTGCAGGGGAGGCTAGGCATGCAGGAGAGCTTTTTTCTGGCAAGTGGATGTTTTACTTGTCCCCACTGGTGCTCTGGTTTGGAAGAGACTTATGCCCAATGCTAGGATGCTAGGGATGGGAGGTTCCTCCCATCCTCCTCACTCTTCCCATTTCATAGATGAAGAGACTGAGGCAGTGGGTAGGAAGGCAGGGGAGGGAAGGGTGCTCCTAGCGGATCCCGGGGAGAAAACGCATCTCTTGGCTCCCAGACCAGCGAGTCAAAGCTGCAGAACTCTGATGTGTCCAGTCCAGAGCTTCTTGAACCTGACGAATGTATGCCATTGTCTGGACAGACAACACATTGTCACTGAGCCCTAGGACACAGTTGTACTCCTATGCTTTACACTTTTAAATTCTGACAAAATTATCAGCCAAAACAAATCAATAAGTTAATAAACAAAATGACAAAGGTGGTAAAAATTAATGACATTAAGTTAGTACGATGGATAATGTTGTTTTGCTGAAATAGAAGCCACAGAAGAGGAGCAGAAGGAGAAACAACAGAAGACTCTGGGCCTCCCCCGTCAGAGGCTGTTAGAATGAAGGAATCTGGGGAACAGTATGAAGTCAGGCTGAGGGAGGAGGACAGGAGAGGGCAGGGCCAAGTCAGAGGCTGCTCAGAGGAAGCTGGGAGCCTGGACACCTAACTCCTTCAGGGCAGCCCTCCCGTCCTCTGGCTAACAGCGTTTCTTCCTTGGGCAGGTCTCCTTGAGGCTCAGATAATCCCCTTGCTTTATTGCAAATTCTACAAAGTCCAGGCAGTACCATGGGACCATCTCCCTTCTCCTCTGCCATCTTGCCTACCAATGGGAAGAACTCTGGGTGGGCTTTGCAGGGGAGCAGCTCCTGCTCCTTCCTGCTCCTTCCTGTCTCCTTTGGGTGAGAACACAGACCATGAACATGTTGTGTAAGTAAACCATATAGTGTGTTAGCAGCAGGAAAGGGCCAGCAGCTCAGTTGTGAAGGGGTGGTGAGGGGAGGCCTCAGCGAGGAAGTGACATGACAGCAAAGCCTTGGAGGAGGCGAGGGAGCAAGCCATGGGTGTTTGTCAGGGAGGCGGTCTGCCGGGCCAAGTCCCACTATTCTCCAGCATGGTTTAAGTGTCCCTTCCTCCAGGCAGTCTCCCAGAGCTGTTCTGTCATGCTCAGAACTCCCACAGCTTTTCCTGGGCTTGTAGCACTTTGCACCATGTCTTGCCGCTCTTGTCAGACTTGAGTTACCTTTCTCCTGGACCAGGAGCCCCTTGAGGTGGACATCACGCCTCCGCCTCCACAATGTCCGTCCCCTGAGGGCAGGGGTGTTTGCTCTCCTCACTGCTGTATCCCCAGCCTCAGCTGGTCGTCTACAAAGGCATACTGATTTGTCAGAGGCGGACTGAGGCCAGGATGGGCATGGTCTGTCATTAGCACTTGAGCTCCTGATGTGGACACTTCTTCTCTTTGCCCCGGTCCCATCATGAGACCTGAACGGGCCCAAGATTTGTCAAATGAGTGGATGACTGTTGATTAAAACCCATTTTCCTCCACTCGTTTATCAGTCCAGAGGCCAAAAGTCAGAGAAAAGAAATGGCATCTGGCAGGACCACCGGTTTCCGGTCGTCAGAGCAGCCATTCCTGTGACATGACCAGCTCTGTCCCTGGATCCACTGGTTCTCCTGTCAAAGCAGCTGGTGGAGCAATAGTTGAGCAAGCTGACATCCAGACTGTGCAGCGGGCCTTTGTTCATTCAGTAAGTACTTTCTGAGTGCCTACTGTGTACCAGGGATTGTTCTAGATGCTGGGATACAGCAGTGGACAGGGCAGGCAAAAATCCCTGCCCTCATAGTAAGTGCTTGAAAAATTAAAGCAGGGAAGAGGGAGAAAAGGGAGGGTGCTCGGGGACAGCCTCACTAAGGTGACATAGAAACACCGGAGGGGGTGAGGGAATGAGCCATGAGGATACCTGGGGGAAGAGCACCGCAAAGGCAAGAGCCAGGGCAAAGATCACTTGGATAGAGGAAGGTAGAAGGAAGATGAGAAAGTGAGTCCAGAAGAGCTTCCTGCCTGGATATCTCATCCCTGTCCTCTGGATCAGTGTCCTGCTGATTAATGGTGGCAGTGTGGACCCTGTGACTGGGAGCTAGGGAGGGGCTTTGGGGCTATCAGGCTGACTGTATCCTACTTTTTTTTTTTTTTAAGATTTTATTTATTTATTCGGCAGAGATAGAGACAGCGAGAGAGGGAACACAAGCAGGGGGAGTGGGAGAGGAAGAAGCAGGCTCATAGCGGAGGAGCCTGATGTGGGGCTCGATCCCATAACGCCGGGATCACGCCCTGAGCCGAAGGCAGACGCTTAACCGCTGTGCCACCCAGGCGCCCCTGTATCCTACTTTCTGCTCACTCCCCTGGGTGGTCCTATCTAGGGCAGCTGCGAGGACTACTCTGGGTGCGTTAGTCATGTGCACCCCATTTCCTTCTGCCAATCCAGTTTCCACTCTTCCCCCCTTTCTCGAATGGGTGACAGACACACCCACTTTGGAACAGTCGGGACAGCCAGCAATGAGGACTCCAGATTCAGGAATATAGAATTTCATGTAGCAAGTGTCCAAGGTTCTATCCCATCCGGCTAAGAAGATGGCAATCATTGGCCGTCACCCTGCCAAGAGGCCATATCCTCAGCCATGAGTGTTGCATGTGCACCAAGGAATTGCTGGGCAGGTTCCACTCGGCAATGCTGGGAGAGCACCAGAGCTTGGACGCCAGGATCTGAGATCCATATGCCTGAGACCCTCGAATGGCAGAAGTGGGGTCCTGCCATCTGATTCTGACGTGGAAGGAGCTGGAGGTACCCTGGGCCAGTCCAAGGGAGGCCAGGGGCTTCAGCTGAGAGGTGGACAGCAAGAAGCTCACCCAGGCTGGCAGCACAGGCAGGGACAGCCAGGATGCTAAAGAGGCCAGCACTATATGGAGCCCAGCTACTCAACCCCCAGATGCTGGTCCCTGAGGTCTCAGGAGGTAGCAAAGCACAATGATTCAAAATTGGGAGTTTTGGTCAGTTGCCCTGGGTTCAAAGCCCACTTCTGTTATTTCCTTTCTGTTGGCAAGTTTGTTCCTCCAAGAACAGTTTCCTTATCTGTAGACTGAGTTTGCTTCTTTGGGTCATTATCAGGATTTAGAGAAACAGAGTCTATAATCGATCAGTCCCTGCGTGGAAGTAGATTGCTGCCTGGCTATCTAGTATTTGTTCCCAGGGGCCTAAGCCCCGAACTCTTTTTTTTTTTTTTTTAATTTTTTTTTTAAGATTTTATTTATTTATTCGACAGAGAGAGAGACAGCCAGCGAGAGAGAGAACACAAGCAGGAGGAGTGGGAGAGGAAGAAGCAGGCTCCCAACAGAGGAGCCTGACGTGGGGCTCGATCCCAGAACGCCGGGATCGCGCCCTGAGCCGAAGGCAGATGCTTAACCGCTGTGCCACCCAGGCGCCCCTAAGCCCCGAACTCTTGCCTTCCTTTCCCTTTCTAGCTTCGTTCTTGTTCCTTGGACCAGCCATCCAGGGGACATAGAGCCTCCCAACGGCACCATCATGCCAGCCCAGGGTAACATCCCACAGTTGATTGCGTGGGGGATGTTTTGAACATAGGGCATAGGTGTTCTTGGGGTGTCTGTGTTGTACCGTCACAAGCAGGGGGTGAGACCACCTTGAGCCTCAAGAGCCTTTTTATCCTGGCAACTCTGTGAATTCACAAAATCCATATTACTGTCATCGCAGGGTGACATCGAAGGTGCCCGCTTCAAAATGAGCAAGTTCGTTGTAGGGTTGTAGGGACATGTGCAGTACAGGCAGCATCATACCACCAGGGGGCACTGTCTGGCTAGTGTCTCTCTCCCTCCCTCTCTCTCTCCCCCATTTCCCAAGGAGGATGAGGGAAGGCAGAATCAGGAGCCCTGGGATGCAGGTTTGCCCTTAGGCTGGGGGTCTATGGGCAGCTAGCCTGGACCTTGAAGATCTGCCACCTGGTGAGCTGGGAATGGTATTAACAGGGACCCTTCACATCACTTGGGCCCTTTACAGTTTGCCTCCTGTCCTTGTATATGCATTCCATCGTATGACTAAGGGGATAACGCCCAGATAATGAAGTAAGTCTCAAAGAGCTGAAGGGGCTGCTCGAGGCCACACAGCAGGTAAGTGGCAAAGCAGAGAGCCCTCCTAGGCTTGCATGAGGCCAGCCTCCCGGGCCCCAGCATCTGACAGGGGGAAGGCAGCATGGCAAGGCGACAGGAGGGTGTCCTGGGAGACTGGAGCCAGCTCTGAGTCTTGCTGTACCTCCACCCAGCACAGCTGACCATTCCTGCCCATTCCCCTCCCCTCTCTCCACATCGAAGGATTTCAGTGACCTTTTCTAGTCCCGGGGGAGTTGGTGGGGGGCTCAGGCAGCATAAGTGGAGCCCTCGATACTCAGCCAACATATGTGCTTTTCCTGGAGCACAGCCTGGCCTCTTAAGGGATGATTTCCAGTCCTGCCAGAGACTTCCACACTAGCCACCCCAACTAGCCATAGACACGCCAGCCTGCAACTGTACCCCAAGTCTGGGGGCAGATGCTGGGATGCAAGGAGCCAAGGCAGTGTGCTAACAGGGGATGCCTGAGGCCACCACTCACCCTCCGTCATCACTAGGCTCTACGTCATCACATGCAGCCTCATGTAATCCCGTGACAGCCCTATGAGGGACAATATCATGATCTCCATTTTACAGGTGAGGACTCTGAGGTTCAGAGAGTACCTCTGCAGCTCTGGAGGGGGGCGGGGCTGGCTTTGCTCCCATGTCTGCCGCTGACTAGATGCACAAGGAGAAGGCAAGCGCCGCTCTTAGCCTCCGCGTTCTGGAGGATGTAAGCGACGTGAGAGCTGGCTGTCCTCCAGCAAAGGCCTCCTGAGCACCAACTCTTGGAGACAGGGAGGAAGGAGGCTGTGGGCTTCCAGGAGCTCACAAACCTGGGGGTCAGCCAGGGCCTCAGTGGAGGATACACGGCAGCCAGCCTCGTGAGCGAGCATGTGCAGAGGCCAGCAAGAGCAACAGGGGCCTCTGGTGGTCGGCCAAGGTTTATAGGAGGAGGGGAGACTGGAGCCAGTCCCAAAAGGTGAGGGAGAGCGTGCTCTGCAGAGGGGAGACGTGGGAGACCTGTGAGCAAAAGCCAAGCCATTAGGGTCCCGGGGCTGGCTGGGGAAGCAGCAGGTGAATGAGGGCTCCTCTCTGGGGCACACCCTTGGTCTTACTAGGGAGAGAAGGTGCGGGAAGATGCTGGATGTCCATGGAAGGGCATGACTCAGGGAGCACATGCATTCTGATGATGCCTCTCGATGGAAAAAACGGAGGTTTGGGATTTACTATAGTCAGAAAACTGCATGCCTCCGTGAGTGTGAATGTGTACACGTGCGTGTATCTTTGAAGCCCTGTGTCAAAGTCGATTTATATCCCGGATCTCTTTTTACTTTCCCAGAAATATCATCCTCAAGGACAGAGGAGAACCCCAGTGGGATGAAATGTCTGGCCCGCAGTCATGGGGCTTGATCAATAGTTGAAAAGCCAAGGTCTATCATGGGCTCCTAGCCCCAGCTCTATGCTCCTGCCCCAACCTTCCGCCTGCACTGCCATCCTATCTCCCAGGACCCTGCATGCCGCAGGCCACCATGCCACCTGCCTCCTCCTGCATTTTCCCAGGAGAACCCCCACCACGTCTGGTGGGTCTGGGGGCGGGAGTGAAGGACTGAAACAGAAAGATGAGGATCCCAGGGGCTGCAGAGGCCAGAGCCCAAGACCAGGGTTAAGGGTCCATCTTCTTCTCCCAAACTGCTTAAAGTGCCTGCCACGGTCTGTAGGAGGAACTGCCTCAGAGAAAGGACCGGGGAGGGGTGAAGCCCTGTGCTGGTCCTCTGGGGCAGACTTGGGGAAATGGGCCTTGGGCAAGGGCTCCCTAGTTTGACCTCTTCTTTCCAGAATCTCCAGTGGGATGGCACTGCGGACCAAAGGTCGGGGGAGTCGACCTCTACTCCCTGCCGGTAGCAGTGGGCACGTGCCAAGCTCTCCCTTAGTGCCAGGCCCGCTCTGAGTGCTGGTGCGCATGCTCTCACTCTCCACAGCCACCTCAGGGGAAGGGATGATCTTTGCCTCCCTTTTACAGATGAGGAAAGGGAGGCACAGAGAGGTCCGGTGACTTGCCCGAGATCGCTCAGTGTGTAAGTGGCAGAACCGGGGTTGAACCCAGGAAAGCTGCTTCCAGGAGCTACTCTGTCCCTGTTATTAATAACAATCATAAGCAAAGCCACCATTCGACCAGTACCTCCTGTGTTGCCTGGGCCTCGGTTCCTCACAGCAAGCCTGGGTCTCGGGCTCTTCTCAGCTCCTAGATGAGTAAACCCGGGCTTAGCAGGCAGTCTGGGGTGAGGGGCCTTCCAAATCTCACAGGTGCCAGGCCTACCTAAATCCGAAGTGTCCACTCTCCCCAACCTCTTTGACTTGCTGTGTGACAGTGAGAAAGCACATTCCTTTTCCGAGCCTCAGTTTCCCTATAGCCTAGGCCTTCTACTCATGGCCTCCCTGCTCCAGCAAGGGACAGAGTGGGTGGGGTTGTGGTGCTGTGGAAATGAGGGTCTGGGCAACTCGGAGCCTTTCCTTCCCCCACCGGGCCCCCTCCCCTTCCCCCTCGCAGAAGTCGCCGCCCCGTTTTTTGTTTTTTGTTGGTTGTTTGTCCCCCTCCCCCCCCATTGGTGAGTTGGGACGGGGAGGTGCTGGGTGCAGAAGGTCGCTTCTGCGTCGCTCAGAGGTCAGCTAGGCTATGTAGAGAAGGCCCAGCTCAGATCTGGGGAAGGGACGAAGGGCCCAGAAGCCATGTGCTCCGGAGTTCTGCAGGGAGCGGACCGTTCTCTGGGGAAAAGAGAAGCGCCCCAGACTTGAGGAGGGGGCGGGGAGGGAGAGCCAGAGGAGGCAGGTTCTGGACAGAAGGGATGGGGGTGGGGGGAGGTGGAGAGGACGCGGACAAAGGAGGCGGCCGGCAGCCCAGCTGTTTTGAAAAATGCTTCCTGTTTCTTTAAAGGCGCTCGCGGCTCGGGCGGCCGGGGCTGGGGAGGCGGCGGCGGCGGGAGCTGCCTCCTCTCCGGGCGGCGGCGCTGACTGATCTCGCGAACTGGGCTTCTGTGTAAACTGAGGCTAAACAAACACAGATGGAGCGCAGCGGGCGTTCTCCAGAAATGCTGGCAAGGCGGCCGCGACTTCAGATGACACTCTGAGCGCTCCGGGAACGGACAGCCCGGCGGCTTCTCGGAGCCGGCGGCGCAGCTGCCCCGGGCGAGGGGGAGAAAGGGAGGGAGGAGGGCGGGCGCGAGAAGGGGGAGAGCCCGAGACTCCCAGGCGCTGAGCGCCGCGGCCGCCCGGGCAGAGCCGGCGCGCAGCGTGCAGAGCGAGCGCGGCGGGCGCGCGGCCCGGGCAGCCCCACGCCCCTGCCTAGCGCGCTGCCCGCGCCATGAAGCACATCCCGGTTCTCGAGGACGGGCCGTGGAAGACCGTGTGCGTGAAGGAGCTGAACGGCCTCAAGAAGCTCAAGCGGAAAGGCAAGGAGCCGGCGCGGCGCGCGAACGGCTATAAAACTTTCCGATTGGACTTGGAAGCGCCCGAGCACGGCTCCACCGCCACCAACGGGCTGCGCGACAGGACCCAGAGGCTGCAGCCGGTCGCGGCCCCGGTGTCAGCCCCTGTGGCGCCGGCTGTTCCCTCAGGTGGGGGCGCGGACCCGGCCGGGGAGCGCCGGGGCGTCCGGGCGCCGGAGGTCTCCGACGCGCGGAAACGCGGCTTCGCCCTGGGCACAGTGGGGCCGGGACTCCCCACGCCGCCGCCACCGCCGCCGCCGCCGCCGCCGCCTCCGGCGCCCCAGGGCCAAGTGCCACCCGGCGGTCCCGAGGCGCAGCCTTTCCGGGAGACCGGCCTTCGTCCCCGAATCTTGCTGTGCGCACCGCCTGCACGCCCCACGCCGTCGGCGCCCCCTGCGCCCCCGGAGTCTTCCGTGCGCCCTGCGCCCCCCACGCGCCCCGGGGAAAGTTCTTACTCGTCAATTTCACACGTAATTTACAATAACCACCCGGATTCCTCCGCGTCGCCTAGGAAACGGCCGGGCGAAGCGACCACCGCTGCCTCGGAGATCAAAGCCCTGCAGCAGACCCGGAGGCTCCTAGCGAACGCCAGGGAGCGGACGCGGGTGCACACGATCAGTGCAGCCTTCGAGGCGCTCAGGAAGCAGGTACCGGTTCCCAGCCGCACACCCTCACTGAGCCCCGGGACGGTTGCTGGTGTGGGTGGGTGAGTGGCGGGGAGATTTTAGGGAGGATGAGGGTGCGTGTGAGGAGCAAGTTGTTCCCGCCGGGTCGGCCCCGGGGTCCAGAGAGGTTTGAGCCCTCCTAGGGCAGTAACCTTTGCCACAGCGTTGGTACGGATCTTAGCTTGCAAAGTGGGGGCAAAGGTTCGAGAGCTCTGGCCCAGGCACGCCCAGGTTCTCCCCCCACCCCCGGGGCGACCCTTCCGCGCGTCTACCTTCAGCCCTCAGAGTTCACTTTTATGGCAGCAAGTATTTGTCTTCCCGAGTCCTTTGGGCGCAGTGGAGAGTAGAGAGAGGGAATGTGGGAATCTGTCTCCAGCGAGGAAGCAGTGTGTTGGGGGTACGCTTCCTCCTCAGGCATTTAGCGTGGTCTGGGTCTGGGGAGGCCTAAGATGCTGCAGAGGGATGGACCTGGTTTTGCCAGCCACTCTTCAGTCCCTGCCTCCCAGAAGGGATGCCCCTACACTCAGGCTGCTTCGGAGCCCTGCACCCCATCTCCTGGCATCCTTAAGGATTTGGGCTACAAGCCCGCATCCCCTCCCCAGAGGCAGCCTCAGGAATTGGCTGGTGAGAGCCTTCCTGGGGGATACCCTCAGCTGCTGCCCTTCACCTCATGGTGACGCAGGTAGGTCTACTGAGGGGACTGGTTGAGTGGAGGATCTTCAGAGCCTAGTTCTGGGGTGAGTCAGGGGCTTCTCAGTTTGGGGCTGGTGGGTGCTGCCCTCACCAGACAGCGTCCTCTAGGGGGATGGAGAAGAACATTTATCTGAGAATTGACCCTAATGGGGAGGGGCAGTTTTGCAATTACACTTTAAACAAGACTGGGACTACCCTGGGGTTCTAGACTCCTCCTTTTCTTAGAGAAAGGGAGATCTAAGAAGAAGGTAGTAAGTGCTCCCTGCCCCCACCCCACAGGGAATGGGGGAGGATTAGGGGTGAATGTGACTGGTTTGGATGTCAGGTTTTTTTGCTTACTCTACAGCTGACTTGCTGTGCGACTCCAAGAAAGTTACTCAACCTCTCTGGGCTTTAGCCAACAACAAAGCGTTTTAGAAAACATGATTTTCTTTTTGGATACCACTCTCTTTCTCCTGCGGACAGAGTGGACAGGTGCCTGTGTTCATCCATGGGAAGGGAATTGAGCTCCTGGGAGAAAAGAGGCTCTATGACTTGAACCGGAGTGTCTTTCTTGGGTTTGGGTAAGATGCTTGGTCAGGGAGGTGGCCAACCACACCGGTTGGGACCCTGGGCACTGGGCCCAGTGGAACATTCGGGCTTACTCTTGGGCAGCAGCTCCGTGTCTGAATGCCGGGGGAGGGTGGCAGCCTATAGAGCAACCTACTCCAGGATGGAAGCGTGACAGACTGGGCAGAAAGATGCCTGTCCTCCTGCTTACCTTGAAACTAGGGAAACACTCTCAGATTCCCAGGGTGTCACAGCTGGTGAGTAGCAGGGCAGGGTTGGCACCTAGGTCCTTTGACTACCAGTTCAGGCTGCCTCTTTCATTTCCGAGAAAGTATTCGTGGTCTCTATGTACTCAGCTCCACTGAATATCTCATTTACCCAGTGGCTTTTGCTTCTTTCAGTAATATTCCATCTTGTTTGATCTTAACATCCTGTCAGGTTGAATTACCCCATTTAATGGAATGGAAAACTGAGGCCTAGAGAAAGAAGGAAGGAGACTTGTCCAAGATCACGCAATGGGTTAGGGAAGATGACAGTGGTTTCTGGAATGCCTGCCTGGCCAAATGCTTCCCACAGTGCCATCTGTATCTGTCGTGTTTATTAACGATCGGAAGCTGGTTTACTCATCACTGAGTCTGAGACGAGATTATTGAAATCCTGGTCTCCTTTCACTTCTACACTTTCTCTGGGGAAGTTCTACATCAAAAGGACAGGTTCAGGGACATCCCTACACCTGTGCATGGTCATTGCACGTGCCCGAGAGCACACGCAAATACATGGCCATGGAGATGCCTGCTCCCTTTTGTTCCCTCCTCGCTCAGACCATTCTGTCCCTTCCCCAGAAAGCTGCCAGGTCGGAGTGGGCACTGGCCTGCTGTCTGGGAGGGAAGGACATAAAGGCAGGGCGATGGTGATCTCAGAGCCAGGCGCTGAGGCCACACCCACCGCAGCCCCCATCAGACGGAGAGAATCCTCTGTCCTGAAGGAGCTCCTTCCTCCTCTGGGCCTCGGTCCCCCACATGTAAGAGGTGCGTGCGTGCACACGCATGCACGCATACGCTCTCACACACCCCAATCCAGACAGCCTGCAGCTCCGGATCTAGGCTCAAGTTCAATTGTTTGAAATGGGCCCTAGGCAAAGAAGGGAAAAGAAGGAGGATGGCTCTGCTTAAAATGAGGTCTTGGCCATCACAGCACTGAGATCAGTCCTGGGATTGTGGGTCCGGTCTGGGGTTTTGTTTCCCTGCGCAGCTAGCTTGCTGGTATGGTTAAAAGAGCACAGGGTGAGGTGTCCAGAGGCCAGGGTTTGAGTCGTGCCTCTGTTGCATGCTTTCTGTGTAACCATAAAAAGTCCCTTTTCCTCTCTGGGCTTCAGTTGCTAAAGCTGGAAAATGACGATAAGGCTTACCCCCGCCCCCCGACGTAGCTTCTTCACAGGGAGCAAATGAAGACAGGAATGGGGGCTGTAGGAGGAATGAACATTCCTTGAGCACTTAGAGTGTCCTCAGTGCCAGGCAAGGCCTTGAGAGGTGCGGAAATAAACATTCTTAATCATTTCAGTAACAATCATAGGAGCTACCCTCTGTCGGATGGTGCTTTGCGGCGAGCGCTGTGCGAGGCAGTTATGGGGATTAGCTCATTTAATGGAATAGGTATAATTATGATCCTCCCCCCATTTCACAGAGAGTGAAACTGAGGTTCAGAGTGCTTGCCTAAGTCGGGCGAGGTATCGCAGCCTTTTGCTACCCCACGGGGGCCTTGTGGCTTTTGTCCTGCCCGCCCCGTGGTGTGCCATTCGCTAGATGTGGGTGCGCTGTGGCTCCTTGGCATGATGCAGTCCCAGCTCGCATAGCTGTTGTCACTGTAGTGCCGTTGTCACTGTAGAGCCTGGATTCAAGTCAGACTCAGTGAGTTGCTGCGATGCCCAGGCTTTTAAGGGCTCTGCCTCTCAGCCTCTTGAATGCCCCGCAGCTGTCCACCCTCAGCCCCTCAGTAACGGGAAGCCTTCTGTTTGCTCCAGTCCACTCTGCTCTTAACCAGGGAGGGAAGAGGAGGGAGCTGCTTGGCCAAGGAAGTGCAGGTGGGGGAGAGGGCCTCCGGTCTGGTGAGGGGTGGGGGTGTGCAGGGCAGATGGTCAGGCCACAGCACATGCCACCGGCCCAGCTGCATAGGGCCCTCCCTGCCGCCTCATGTGAAGGCCATGTGTGCACAGCTGGGCCTGGCCGTGTGCAGGGCTGCTCCGGGGCCAGGTGGGAGGGGGTCGAAAGGAAAGCCTGGCCTTGCTGGGGGGAGGGGCAGCAGGGGAGGGGAGAGGCCAGCGTTCTGGCCTTGGCCTCCTGGCAGCATACTGGGACATCTGGTGTGTGTGCACCGATTTCCTCTCTCCCCTCAAAACTTGAAGCCGCTCAGCCTTGGACCAATGGCAGCCTTGCAGGGCAGAGGCCCGAGGTGGCAGCGAGGAGCCCTCGGGGCCTGCTGAAGTGTCTCTTCAGGAAGGGGGTGCCAAGCAAGTTGGGCCTGGGCCCCCTTCTCTGCTGCCCCTGGAGCCTCCCAGAGGATCCTCACGGGGGGAACTCAGCTGGACCACGAGGGGGCATAGGGATGGCGGCCCTCAGTCACAGACCCCATAGCACTCCAGGGGGCTGTGACCCCACAGCAGCCAGTGCACACCTCCTCAGGGAATGGGGAGACTCCGTCCACATGGTTGAGGGGTGACAGAGGCCTCGTGACCTGTCACCAAGGGGCTCTTTACTGAGCCTCATTGCACTGGGCGAAGTGCCCGACCTGAGCTTGTTGTTGCGTGTCTGTGGTCATCTTTCCCAGCCTGTCTGGCCCTCGGGCCACGGCTCGTAACTACTAACACCCAGGTTCTCAGGGTCCAGCCTCGTGGCTGTGTGGAGAGGGGACGTTAGAGAACCCATATCGGTAGAGCTCAACAAGGACTTTGAACAGCCCTGCACCAAGTGGCTTCACCCCAGGAAGCCAGCCCTCACTGACGTGAGAGATTAGAGAAGAATTTCCAGTGGAACCAGGTGCTCAGCTGTGGGCTGTGCACACAGTGCTGTGGGAGCTCTGTGGATCTAGCGGTCCCGACGGGCTTCCAGAAGGGCATCCTGGGCAGGATCTGAAGGGGGGGACGGCTTTGAGCACTTTCCTGCATGGGCTGGTAGCTTCTTGGCATTGTTCCTCTGCACAACTTCCTGTATTTGCCTCCTGCCATCCCCTTCGCAGGTAGCGGGGACTCCAGTGGTAAGAAAGCTGAGATCCTTTAAGGTCATGGGACTGTCTAAGGTCACGGTGGATGGCCAGGAGTAGAGCCAGGTCCTCAGGCTCCCAGGCCAGTGCCCTTCCCACCTTTTCCTGCTTCCTGGAGCCAGAAGAGAGTCTGGCTTAGGATGGGTGGGATGGAATGTTTGGGGAGCATATGGGACCTTGTGACAATCCCCAGACCTGGCCCTTTGAAGCTTAAAAATCCTTGTGGGGTGAGCACAAGGCAGGACCTTTTACTTTCCTAGAAGTTGGGCAGTGTTAGGAATTGAAGGCAATGTTAGGAACCGAAGGAGGCGTGCAGCCTCCTTTGCCCTGTGTCCTCTGACTAGGGGAGCAGAGCGCTGCTGAGCCGGTCCTCTGCAGGTGCTGGGGCAGCTGGTCATGCACACAGGCTAGAGTCCCATGGGATCATCAGTCCGGAACCCTCCATCCCCAGCTCAGAAGGGTGGGCTGCCTATCCCCCGAACTTTGGCCGTCAGGGCCCATCCACATCCACAAGCAGTTGTTTCCAGCTAATTGGAAAGAGCCCAGCTAAGGCATCAGATGCTTCTCTGCGGAGTGGAAGAGATCATTCCTTTCTCACTGGGCTGTTTAAAGATAAATATAGGCATTGTATTAAAAATCCCCTTAGTAGATTACGATAAGCAGCCAGGGGTGGCCTGGTCCCAACAATCACGTAAGGTACCCAGGCATTGTCGTTCCTACTCTGGAGACGAGAGAACAAAGGCTCAGAGAGCAAAGGCACCTCCCAAAGTCAGTGGTAAGTGCCTGCGGCTCAGACCAGCTCTTTCCACCCTTCCTCCACCTCCCGGAACTAGGACCTGTTGCCAGACTCTTACTTTGTGGGGGCCAGGCCGTTGTGCTTCTGAACTGGGCTTCTGGGGCCACGCAGCTGCATCCCCGGGCCTGGGCACCAGGAGGATCTGGAATTAAACAGATGAGCCAAGGAGCACCTCCCACCCAGGGGAGGGGGAGGAGGAGGAGTGAGCTGCCCGAAAGGCACCCATGGCATCCTACATAAGGCCACCTGTGCTGGCGGGAGCCTGGGGAGCTCTGTGGCCATGAACCTTTCTTGCGTACTAGACAGACAAGCTCCTGGCTTAGCTTCAGGTCTTAGCTGAGTGAACTGGGCCCCAGTATGTCTACCTCCCTGCATCTTCCTGTGCAGGTGGGGTAACAGTCTTTATTGTGGGGAAGCTTTTAAGTGGGACAGACTACCTGTCTGTTGCCATGTGCTAGATATATCACTAGAGCCCCATAGATGGTTTCCTTGTCAGATCTGGATTTTGATAGAAGCAATGGGACAGAGTGACAAAACTGGCCCACAACCTGGACTGGAGCCTCTAGATTAGCCTTGGCCTCATCTGTTGCCCTATAATCCTGCAGTGACCCTGTGTCCCCATGCGTAGGTCCTTCCCGAGATCCCTGGTCCCCACTGGCAGGAAAGCCCATCTGTTCAGGGGCCAAGAGCTCAACGAGCAGGGTAACTCCCAGAGTGGCCCCTGGGTGAAAACCCCAGTAGGGACCAGTGTCACAGAGGGGCACCCAGCGCCCAAGGGCCTCTGGCAGGTAGGCACTCCCTCTTGGGTGCAGAGGGGGCAGAGGTGCTGGGCTGGCTCTTGAGACGCACCCCCCTCCCCTGTGCCAGGACTCCCGGGAACCTTTCTGTTCCACAGACCTTGTTTATTTGTTCAGGCTGATAAAGCAGGATTCTCTGGACTCTGGTAGGGAACAGGCAAAGTGCATTGTTCTGCCGGCTTTTCTTGGCTTTTCTTGGCTGGGTTTGGAGGCACAGCCAGAGCTGGGGGAGTGGGGGGACACAGGAGTCCAGCATTCTCTCTGTCACCAACCTGCCCCTCCTTCGGTTTCCTAATCTCCTGAGGGGCAACTTCCTGGCTGCTGGAAGATTTTAAAAGGGGACAACAAACCTTGCCTCTGGTGTGGGTGACATTTCAGGACCCTGGCTGGTTGGGGGGGGGCGGTGATGAGCAGGTCGTGTCCTGGCTCCAGGGCTCCTGCCCCTCACCTGCTCTGGAGCCCCCTTTGGAGACGGTCTGCAGCCCCCTTTGGAGACGGTCTGCAGCCCCAGTGGTAAGGACTCGCTGACTTGTATCAGGCCTTACTCTGTGCTGGTCCTGGTGAGGGCAGGCCTGTTAGCATATGAAGAGGAAACACACACACACACACACACACACACACACACACACACACACACACCCCGCCTTGCCTCAGAAAGGTGACATAAGTCCCCTAGGGTCTGCGAGCCAGGGAGAGCTAGAGTCAGGAGTTGAACCCAGATGACCAAAAGGCATGTGTGCTTAAACTCTACACTGAATAGCTAAATCTTCATCCTCAGAGAGAGGAAAGGGTTTTGAACACCTTTCTAAACATTCTGGAGCCCCCTGATGAACATGGAAGTAGATCATTCATTTGTTCATTCATTCTCATTCAACAAACCCTTCGGAGGGCCTGTGAGGGGGAAGACCTGTGCCAGGCCCTGCGGACGTGGGCCTCCCCCCATCAGCTCACAGGCAGACGGGCCATTAAATAAGTCACAACAATTGGGAGTTAAGGACAGTTGGGGGGCTATTAGAGCACTGTTAAGGGCAGGTGCCCGCCCTGGCTGGCCTCTCCTTGCCCCCCCGTGCCCTCCCGCCCCGGTGTAGAGTTGGGTGGGGAAGGTCAGAGAGAGCTCCTGGACAAAGTGAGAACAAAGTGGAAGATGCATTTAGGGTCCCCCTCTGAGGGGACCGTCTTATTCGTGCTTTCTCCGTCTCTGCACCAGCGGCGGCTTGCGCCGGGCCGTTCCCTATGGCGGGGGCCGTACAGGACCCTGTGCATTGCAGTGTTTAGCAGCGTCCCTGGCATCTACCCGGCAGGGGCCGGTACCCCCTCTCCTCCGCTGTGCCCCAGTACTGACGGTGAAGAATGTCTGCAGATATTGCCGACAGTCCCCTGAGGGACAGAATCATCCCCAGTGGAGAACCACTGGCCCAGAACAGGGCCTGATATATGGGGGTTACTCACCAAATACTTGTTGAGTGGACCTGCTGGGGCGACCCACTCTGCGGGAGGGTGGTTAATGGGGACCAGAGTCGGTGGTAGGGGTGGAGGCTGTGTCCGGGTCTGGAATGCCAGAGAGAGGAGGGAACCGGGGCCCTGGGGGCTGGGTGAGCACGGGGCAGCCGTCTAGGTGAGCTGTGGAGCAGAGGGGCGGTAGGCCGTGCTGGTTAGCACGTCGTGGGCCCATTTGCACGTCGCAGCACAGAGCTCAGCTGTGTCATCGTTGCTTTTTGCACACGCGCACGGGACAAACATTGGTGGACAGGGTTAGAAAGTTAGACGCTTCCTCTCTTCACCCCGTACAATCTCTTGTGCAATTCGTGAGTGTCTGCTTGGCACTGAGTCACTGACAAGCCTGTCAAGTCTGGTTGGGGCTGTAAATATTTGTGATGCACCTGTTGCCTGCCCAGCAGCACTGCAGGTCCCGAGGGCATGAAGAAAAAGAAAGCCCTCCCAGCTAAGCCTGGCACTCTCCTTCTCGTATGTTCCCAGCGTCCTGTGTACCTAACTCTGTGATGACATTGTAACATCTCCCTTGAGGAGTGTGAGTTCTCTGAAGTCAGGAATCAAGTCATTATTCGTAGGTGGACCCCGGCGTGTCCCACAAGACCAGGGTTGCTGGATAAGTGAGCAAATGGAGTATCGGAGCTGAAAAATACGAGAGACCCCTTCTTAGGGAGCGTGGGGGACAGAGCTCTGTCGCGGTGGGGACTCACAGGCTTCACTCCTGTTGCCGTGTGGGCATGAGGTGAACCTCAGTTTCTTCCCCTACCCAACGGGGGCATGGATGCCTCCTGGAGTCTGTGAGTGGACGAGTTGAGAGGCGTGCGGGAAAACAGTGGGTGCTCAGAACAGAAAATAAAATCCGGGTCAAGGGATTAGACGGGCCCCCTCTGCTGCCCGGCGGTCCACTTTCGGGCAGCGGGACATCATTGTGAGTGGCCCCGTCTGCCTGGCCAGGGTGCCCTGCTGGGCCGCGCTCAGCACAGAGCCCCCGGCAGCCCCTCCTGATGCCTTCTCAACCCCCAGGTGCCGTGTTACTCCTACGGGCAGAAGCTGTCCAAACTGGCCATCCTGCGGATCGCCTGTAACTACATCCTGTCCCTGGCGCGGCTGGCCGACCTCGACTACAGCGCCGACCACAGCAACCTCAGCTTCTCCGAGTGTGTGCAGCGCTGCACCCGCACCCTGCAGGCTGAGGGACGGGCCAAGAAGCGCAAGGTACGTGCCGGCCACTCAGGCAGCAGCCTCCGGAGGGGGACGGGAGCGGTGGCGACAGAAATCGGGGCATCCCACTCACCCTGGCTTCTGAGGGGCCAGCAAGATCAGCCTCCTAGAGGTTTGCTGGGGGTCGCTCCAGCTTCAGAGCTCCTCACACCCCTGAGATTATGGGCGTGACCTACTCCTGGTCACGGGGCTGGCGGGTACCTTGCACAGTCACCCTGGGCCTCTGGGTCTGGACTTGCTCCCTTAATGAGGAAGATGGTGTCTCTGAAGCTCTCTCTGGTTTTTTGTGCTCTGGTGCTGATGTGCTCACATGGCCCCTGATAGATGTTGTATCAGAAGGAGCCAGAACGAGATCCTCTGAGCAGGGTCCCAGACCAGGAGAGCCCGTGGGCATGTTTGGGAGTATGACTTGGCCTGTGGATTACCTGAGGCCGTGCATTAAGGCGAATGGTGTTCGTAATTCATTCATTCGCTCTGGAGATATTTGCTGATCCCCAACCACCTGCCGAGCATTGTGGGCAGGGATATAGAGGTGACAGTCACGGTTCCAGTCCCCGTGAAGCTCACAGGGTGGTCAGAGTGACCCTTCTGCCAGCGCATCTGGTGGTACAATATGGCAAGGTGGTTGCGGAGGTCTGGGCTAGGGGCGGCGGAAGGCCAGGCAGAGAAGGGACAGGTTACGTCTCCTGCCAAGGGAACGTTTGAAAGGGCATTTTAGGGTAAGTGGTATTTTATCCGGGACCAGAAGGACAACCAGGAGGTCACCAGGAAGGTGAAGCAGGGCACAGCATCCAAGACAGAGGAACCGGCGTGTACCAAGCTTGATGTGTTCGGAGAAATATGTGCAGGAGGAAGGGTGGGGGGTGCAGCCGTGGTCCCTGAATGCCTGTGCTCCCAGCCTTTCCACTTGGGCGTCAGTGCCAGGCAGTACTGAGCAAGGCTTATGGCAACCCTCTGGGCCTCTGTTCCTATGAGGCCAGGGGAAGAGACACAGAGAGGGACCCAGTGTGTGTCTGCGAGGTGGGTGGATGCTGGGAGAGATGCCTGGCCCCTCTGGGCATCCCAGGATGGAGAGGGTAGGGGAGCCCGGTGACTGGCATCCTCCATGCTTCCTTCCACCTCCTCCTTCCTTCCTGGCCTGCCTCTCCCTCTCATCCCTGACATTCCTCTCCCAGCCCCTCCTTTCCAGCAGGCTCTTCTCCGGGTTCTCCAGGTTTCCCAGAGGCCTCTGGGCCCTGAGCCAGGAAGGCCCCCCATGGACTCTCCTGCCTCCGCCGGAGAGGGCCCCTCACGTCCCCACCGCTGGCCACTGCTGCTGCCGCGGTAATTGTACGTTGCATTCCTGGGAGTGATTTAACGTGGACCAATTAGATGAAATCCTCATCAAGTGGGTGAGAGAGGAAGCGCCACTGGCTGCTGGCAGGGCGGCTTTCCTCTGGAAAGTGACACGGGTAAATTAAGGGCGTGATTGATGGCTCCATGCAGGGCTCTGTGACAAAGGAGGTTTGTAAACTCTGGGTGAACTTCCCGTGGCATTCGGGCGGCCTGGAGGTGTGGATGGGCAGGGTGGGTAGGCACCATTGGCTCCCAATCCACCCATCATCCCCGCACCTCCCCCCTCAGCTCTCAGGTCCCCCCTCCTGCACCGAGACAGCAGTGCTGACCCTTCCCTGTTACTTGATTGGAGCAGATAGTGTCCTGGGCTGGGGAGGACAGAGGGAGAGGCGGGTGAAGATGCCCAGCAGAGATGAGCTTTTGACTTCCCCTGAAATCCCCTCAAATCTAAGCCACCTTAGAGACCACCTGGTCCAACTCCCCATTGTCCCGATTGGGAGACAGAGGTGACAGATTGTGGTTCCCAGCGTCAAAACCCCTCCTCGTCACCTACCAGCTGTGCCATCTTGGACCCATTTTTTCACAGCTTCGAGCCTCAGTTCTGTCGCTGATAACTGGGTGTGCTGGAAACATCACCAGTGATTTCTCAGGCGCTTTCCAGCCTCCATGTCCAAGCGGGGGTCTTGCCTCACCTCGCCTCGGAAGAGCATGGGGTGGCTTGCATCCTGCGTCCCCTCCTGCTGGGTGGCTGTCTCTGGGCTGCTGTCCCCCAGGTGCTGCCTGCACCGTCAGCATTGCCAAGAGGACATAGATGGACAGGGTCCTGGAGGTGCCAGGACAACTTGAGGACTGGTCCAGCCCCAGTGTTCTGTCCTGGCAGGCTGGGGGTTCACAGGGCCACCCCGTTTCTGTGGTTTGTGCTTTCCTGCATGTCTGTCACTGTGTGGGTAGGTGAGTCCTGAGGTGCCCTCAGGGAGGGTCTCTAGTGACCTGCCCCGTGGCCCTGAGTGGCTGGGGCCGGCCACCGCTTTGTTTTCCAGAACCAAGGGGGCTGGTGTCCCTGGAGATTCACTTGATGATTCGTTCATTCACTCAATGTATATTGAGAATGTGCAGTGAGTTCGCACCGGGGCTTGACCCTCCATAGTCCCTGTAGACAGAGTGGATGGACTGGGAGCTCAGATCAAGCCTCTGTCCCCCTCCCGTATAGCCACTGAGGGTTTGGGAATGGGAGTGAGCCAAGCTTACATCCTAAGAAGAGAAATAGAGGGCAAAGAAGGGAAGAAACTAGAAAACATATGTCAGTGTAAGTGTGCGGCTCCAAGGAAGTCCTCTGTAAATGGCAGCTGTGACGGTGGTGGCCCTCACCAGCGCGACTGATAGCGATTTCAGCTGTCCCCCTCGATGGCGCCCTCACAGTGAATGTGTCCCCAAGAGGCCGGGAGACCCTTTCTCAGGATGCCTCCTTGAGAGAATGTGCGCGGTGTCCTCTGAGATCCCTTGTAGCTCTCATGAGCTGCCTTGATGCCCCCGCCCCAGACCTGTTAAGGATGGGATTTATTTTATTTTATTTTATTTATTTTTTTAAAGATTTTATTTATTTATTTGACAGAGAGAGACAGCCAGTGAGAGAGGGAACACAGGCAGGGGGAGTGGGAGAGGAAGAAGCAGGCTCCCAGTGGAGGAGCCTGATGTGGGGCTCGATCCCATAACGCCGGGATCACGCCCCGAGCTGAAGGCAGACGCTTAACCACTGCACCACCCAGGCGCCCCAAGAATGGGATTTAAAGTGAATTCAGTTCCCACCTTACCCCCGTCAGGCCCCAGGTGCCTCCTCTGGCCCATCTCCGCCCTTCCCTGCCAGGGCCAGAGACCTGCATCCCTTGACCCATGGGTCCTCTGTCTCTGGGCCTCACAGGACACAACTTTGAGAGCTCAGAGCCTCGTTTGGAAAATAGGGTCGTGTGGCAGCGAGGCCTGTGTCAGAGGCCGCCCAGCCCAGGGATGGGGGCAGGGGTGGGGGGGTTGTGGTGGGGGGAGGAGGAGACTCGCCTTGGAGAGCTCAGTTCTGACTCTGGCTGGAGCTGGAGATAATGCGCTAAGACCTGGCTCCGGGCCATGTTTCTGCGCTCCTGTTCTTAAAGCAGCAGCTCCTGGGAGCTTCGGAGGAGAAGGGGGAGGAAGAACAGCAGGACTGTTGCACACCTGGGCTGGGGGGGGGCTGCGCTTGCCAGACCTGCAGAATAGGAATGGACCGATTTCCCACAATCCAGGGCACCCCTTTCCAGCAACTTTAACCTCTGGACTCATAATCAGAGTAAAACAACGGCTACTAACATTGATGGCATAGTTTCGACCCGGGTGCTAAATGGCCAGCAAGTCCCTGCCCTCGGGTTGCTTGCAGGCCATTTGGGGATGGGGAGAGAAAAAAGGTCACGATGCACGGAGAGAAGGGCTATTCTGGAAGCTTGGGCAGCCCCCACTTAGGGCCCCCCCGGGACTGTGCTGGCTGGGGGGCGGCCGGCTCTGCAAGGCTGAGCGGCTGCGACTCACCCTGCGGACACTCGGAGCCGGGGGAAGCGCGGAGTGGGTGCGGTGCCGTTCGACTTGCGTCTTCCCTCTCTTCCTGCTGCTCTCTAGGCAGGGGAGGCTTTTCTTGGTGCTGGCAGGTCCCAGAGCGACCTGACTCCTTTCTGGAAGAACATCTCGTGTGCAGACTTCCCTAGCTTTGGTATTGGGGACAAGCTGAGGTGGTGCGTTGGTTGTGGGTTGGGGGTCATTGGGAGCCAAGGGTGTTTCGAGGGACCCCTTACTGTCTGAGCAGCGGAGCCGGGGCCTTGGACAAGACTGGTGGCTCCTGCTGTGTAAGTGGGCCTTGCCCCAAGCCCCCGAGCCCGTGAAGCAGAGTCTCGAGAGCTCCTCCTCTGGCTGCACCCAGCCGCCTGTGTGCAGGGCCTCCTGTGTCTGGGCCCAGAGTGTCCACCGAGAGGCACTGTCCTGGCTCTGTCCCCACCTGCATGTACATAGTCACCCCCCACTGGGGCCTCCGTGTCCACTCCTGTAAGGGGAGTTGTCACCAGAAGTGATTTCTAAGGCCTTTTGGGGTCGGCTCTCCAAGCTGAGGTCACCTCAGCCCCTTTCTCTGTCTGAATGGCGAAACGTGTCACTCTTACTTCCCCGTGCCCTGCATGGGCATTTCACACAGATCTGAGAGTTGCTCCCAGAGACCGCCGGGAGCGCTGATAATCCCTGAGGTTCTTAGAGCCTGGATTACATGCTGGGCATGGTGCTTAGGTCTTGTGATGGGTCACCTCGTGACTCTTCCTGCCAAGCCTGCGAGCTGGGTACTGGTGCTGTCCCATTGCCCAGATGACAAAGCTGAGGTTCAGAGGCCTGAGGAACTTGACCAAAGTTCCTTAGCCAGTAAGAGAGGTGTGCGGGGGGGCCCTGCCCTTCCCTGTCCTGCCTCCCACATGGAAGTAGGTGTGTGAGAGGATGTTCTCTTTCCAAATCCTCCCGGCCAAGTTACTGAGATAAATACCATTTGCCTTCAAAGCCCATAGAGTCCATCTATGCTGGGAAGAAAAGGGGGGTGGGTGGGAAACCACCATCAAATTCCCTTCTAGTCATAAAAATGGATGCAATTTATTTTTTCTGGCATTCCAATTACATAGACGTTTGTCGCCAGCTGTTTGCTCTCTAACACAGAGTGTTCTCTCAGCTGCCGTTTCTCCTCTCACATTTGACATTATTAGTCCACAAGTCTGGCAGGGACCGGGTTGGAGGGATCATTGGCTGGGGAGCCTCACAGGTGAGCTCGGAGCCAGCTTTCCCCCGGAAGGCAGAACTCGGCCCTCTGATGGTCCCCAGGTGGGGTAGAGGTGAGGTGCTGCTTTCCTCTCTCCTCTCACACTCTGGGGATGCAGAAACCCTTCAGAGAACCCTTGCCCCCCTGGAGCACCTCTTTGAGCCAGGGTGCTCCTCTGGAAATCCCTGCAGAGGCTCAGTGACCCTTGGGCCAGGACACTGGAGAAAGGGTGTCTGTGTAGGTGGGGGTTAAGTTGAACCCTGCCGTTCTTTTCAGTTCTTTGTGGTGCTGGCATTTAACTTTAAGGCATATAAAAGCATAACAAGGAGCCCTCAGCAAGACTGTGAAGTAGGAGAAGGGTAGAGCACTGGGGCCGGAGACCTGGGTTTGAGTCCTGACACTGGCACTTCCTAGCTGTGTGACATTGGGCATGTCACTTAACCTCTCTGATTCCCCGCCCCCATCCTCTCATCTGTAAAGCGAGAACCCACATGCCTTCCTTGCCACCTTGCTGGAGCGATTACACAAGATCCCAGTTGAGAAAGGGCTGGCATTTTCTCAGTGAGTGCCGGAGAGGAAATCTCAGGAATTTACAGCTGTACGGTAACAACTTCATGTGGAACCCCACGAAGGAGTATCTCAGGAAAGGGCTGTGCCTGGGGTGGGTGAATGACCGATCAACCAGAAGGCAAATAAGGATGAATAGCTCTGAATGGGGGACCTGTCGCTCTCGAGCACTTCAGCCCCAAGCCCTGATCCTGTACCCATAAGGGGAGATGAGCGTGCAGCCACCCCAGAAATTCCTGGGCTTTCAAAGTTCGTGGATACTACAAAACATGCCTAATGTTTGGTTGTACCCAGTAATAATGCTAAAAAACTGTCGCCAGCAATCGTGTCTGCAATGCGCTAAGTGCCCATTGTCGGCCAGACGCCTCACATACGTTACCTGTACCTCATATGACACTAACCCTGCAAGTGCGGACCCCTTTCCCCACACAGAGGGGAAACGGAGGCCAAGAGGGGGGCACATGGCTAACAAGTGGTGGAGCCGTTCCGAGCCTGTGTCTCTTTGGTTCCAAACCCCATGCTCTTCAACTCCGGAGGCCTGCCGAGCCCTCAAGCTCGCACGCTGCCCTGTGGGGTGGCCCGACCCGGAGGCCCCCCGCAAACGGCCGGGTGCAGCGCCTCACCCGGAGCAGCAGCTCTTATGTACGCAGCCGGGCTGCAGCACGTGGAGGCTCCATTTAGCTGCAGGGAGCCAATAGCCCGCTGGGGGTGGCGCTGGGGGTGGCGCCGGGTGGGGTGGGCCGGGGGTGTCGTCAGCCCCGTGCACCCCCAGCGCTGCACCGCTGGCGAGCCCTGACACCGGGTTAAGCCGCCTGGCGGCCTCTGGCTGCAGCTGGGAGCACGCCTGGTTCCCATTCGGGGCGCTGTGGTTTTGATTAGCTGTTCTGCGAGGCGGGCCTGGTGGCGAGTCCATGGGAGCTCCGCTGGAACAGAGGGTCCCCCGCCCGGCCGCCGCGGCCCCCCCTCCTGGCAGCCCCAGACTCCAGATGTTCCGAGCGCTCGCTGGGAAGGCCTGCTGGCGCCACGGAGGGCAGAGGGCAGGGAAAGCACGCGAGCTGGAAGCCCAAGCACTCAGTCACCGCAGGCCCTGGCAGCCCGCCCAGCCCGCTGCTGGCACATTCCCCAGCTCTCCCCTGGCCATCTGTTCCCAAAAAACCCTTTCAGAGCCTCATCATCACTCAGGATACAACAGCGCGAGCAGCTGGTTTGGAGGCAGAAGGGAAAACCGTGCAAAAGGTCCTTTGTGAGAGAGGAAACTCACTTATGAATAACAGGGCTGGACGCCGTAAAAGTTGGCGGCTGGGATCCTTGTTTCTCAGGCGCCGCTGTTTTCTCTGGATTTTTATCTCTGGTTTTTATTTTGTTTCCCCTCGTTTTCTTTTTATGTTGTTTCTTCCTCCTCTTACACCACTTATGACTTTTCTTCCTCCTCGAAGGTGCCTGAAGACCACCTAATTAGTTCTCCTGGATGCTGCCAGACTCTCTTCCTTCTCGAAACTGTTAAAATTGGGGATTGTTGGAAGGGACTGTTTTCATAAAAGCTCGGCTGGAGGGGACAGACAGGAAGGAAGGTGCCTGGGAGGGCACGCTGTGGGCAGGGCCCAGGCCATCAGTGTTCGGGTCTTGGAGAGGCACAAAGACGCCAACGGCGTCCGGGGGCAGAGATAAGGCGGAGACCCCCATCGGCTCCTCAGAGAACAACACAGAGGTGCTTGGGGATCACAGTGGCGTTAACGAACACCCTTGTGCTTGGGCCCCTCGGCTGATTGCACTATGACATGAAGCCTTTTTTAAGAACTGGCTGTCTCTGCCAGAAGCTTCTGGGAGATGTCTGCCTGGAATCTGGGCACCTCCTGGGAGCAGTCACCGGGTGGCCTGTCCGGAGCCCACGGGGTGCTGGGGCAGGGCTGGCAGCTAGGACACCAGCATCAGGGAGGAAGGGAGATGGCAGGGCGCGGCCTGCCTTCCTCACATCCCCTGG
>NW_024426774.1:38338605-38383058 GCF_017311325.1 Ursus maritimus | reverse complement strand
GGGGCACATCAAGGCCAAAGGACTGGGGGTCTCCCCTTTCCTTTCTCAGTTCCCCGCACCCCTTTTCCACTGTCCCCCCCCCCCCCCGCTACCCCAACAGACCCAGAAGTTCCGGAACCCCTCACCGCAGCAGTGGGGAAAGCCTGATGTCCAGAGTGGGGGGCTGGCTTCTTCCAAGCCAAGGACTCTGGGCATTGGAGGGCGTCTGTGTGTCTCATCTACACTGTACCCAGGCCCCTGCACTTCATTCCTTTGCCCTCCTTTCCTCTCGCATTCCCTCCCCATTTTAGTGGGAGAGAGGCAGCTCCGGAAGGGCCAAATATTTATGTTTATCATAATTTCAGGGCCATTAATCTCACTGTCTGAAGGGCTCAGAGCAGGCTGAGATCTACCCTTTCCACTTGGTCTCAGTGGGCAGGTGTCTGGGTCTGGACTCTGAAGCTCGCCTCAGCTCTGCCCTGGGGCTCTGTGACTGGGTGGCCTTGCTCAAGTGTCCTGTCTGGAAGATGCCCAGCCTGCCTCCCGGATCTACTCAGGGATGGAGGCACAAAGTACGTGAAATCGTTTGGTCAACTCCCTGCTCCCTCCCATGTCTTCTGCCTGAGAAATGGTCTCCGTGGGGCCACAGGTGAGGAGGGCCTGGGCAAGGAGGAGTGACCACTGGCCCCAGGCCCCTGGTTGTAATGTGGAGTCAGCCTAGTGACCAGAAATTGCTTTCCAGCCCTGAGGCTTCCAGGGGACAAGGGAGGCCTGCCCTGTCCACTGCTCAGCCCTGAGCCCCTATACCCAGAACAGTGGAAGGCCTGGATCAGAGGGGCGCCAGCTGCCCCCCCCCCATTCCTCACCTGTCCTTGAGCCGGTTATCCCCTTTCTACCTGCCCTAGCAGACAGAAAGCTGGTCCTAGGGGAAAATATCAATCCCTGCCTTCCTTGAGCTCCTAGTAAAAATATTTCTGGAGGGAGAAGTAGGGAGCCATTCCTTCCTTCGAGACCCTCCTGCTCTCCGGCCAGAATTCACAGCCCCTGGGACCTGGCCCAGCTGCCTGGCCGCTGCAGCTCACTTGGTCCCCACCTGAGCTCCCCCTAGCAGCTCTGCCTCAAGCTGGGTCTGACCGCCTTGCTCCTGCTCAGGACCCTCAGGGGCTCCCCACAGGCCAAGAGTGAGGCCACACCCCTCCCCCAAGTGACCTGGCTCCAGCCGGTCACTCCCTGTGTCCCAGTTTACACCCTAGCAACAAGGAACTCCTCGCCCAAAGGGGCTATTTTTGGCCTTTGTGCTCATGTTGTCCCTTCCGCCTGGAATGCCCTTCTCCCCTGTCTGTCTGGCTAACTCCTGCTCACTCTGGAAGGCTCAGTTCCTCCTGGAAGCCCTCCCTGACCCCTACCCAGCCTCCTCCTCAGGGCCTCATAGCGTGGCCACTCTATCGCCTTTACCACAGGGAAGCGTGTCCTAAGATAGACCGTGAAGTGATGCTGTAAGATGTTCTATTACGTGACCTACTGGTGCTCCTGTTATGTCATAATATTATATTTTTAGCTGGTACGTGATATTGTAACCCCTGAGGTACATTACGTCATACAGTGTTTGTATGGTGCCTGCCTCTCTAACCAGACTGGGTGTCCTTTCATCATTGTGTCCCAGCTTCTGGCACAAAGTAGGCCCCCAAGTAATGATGCACCATTCCTTCAACTAAAATCTACACAGCTGGGGGCTGAATCTTCCTATGCTAAAGGCAGAGACTCTAAGGAAAGATAAACTAGGGGCTTCAGGACACAACTGGGAAAATGCCCCCGTGTTCCCTCAGGCCCCTGTTTGGGGAGCTTGTTTTGTCTTTGTTCTCTTGAGTTGGTGAGGAAAGCTTTGCAATGCAGATCACAGAACCCCCTCAAGCAATAGCTTAAACTAAGTAGGTACTCCGTTTCAGGGAAAACTGAAGGGAGGCCTCTGCTTCGTGGGCTCCAAGCTTCTTTTGGTCTTTGCCGCATGGCTGCATAGTGGCTGCCACAGCACCGAACGCTTCATCCTCATGTTGCATCCAAAGGCAAGACGGGGACTTTGTTGGATAGAGCGTGTCTCCTCATCAGTTCAGTCGCCCAGCCCAGATATCCCCTGCCTGCACTGAAAGAAGGGTGCTCCCTCTGAAACTGGGAAAGACACCAGGATCTCTCAGCTGGGAGTACAGCAAGGAGCCACATGGCTCATCCCTGGAGGATTGACCCTGTTTTGTGACAGGGTAGTTTTCTTCTCAGTAGGGCTAACCAGGGTCACTGCCTTACCCACACACTCTTCACCACGGCTGTGCAAAGTGAGGGCCAGTAGCTCCATTTTCAGCTGTCAGCACTGAGGTTAAAAGAACCTGGGAGACCAGGCCAGGCTACTAGCGACCTTTTATCTCTCTGCGCTGTGCTTTACAGTTTGGAGAGCCCTCTTATGCCCCTTATTCACTTGACTCCGACGGCAGCCGCCCAGGATGCACATTTCTACCCATGGCAGCTAGACGGGGAGGCTGGGACCCAGAGGTGAAGTCACCCAGGTCATGCAGCTGGGCAGGCCGGGTGGGGTGAGGCCGGTCCTCAGGCCCAGGACACAAGTACTTCTGAATGTGGACTATCTCTGTGCTCTGCTGCCCCCAGGGTGGGAGTGTGAACTGCAGAGGGTGTCTGGCAGTGCAGGGCCCAGGCCAGGAGATGTGGGTCTGAGTGGCAGCTCAGCCACTCATGAGCTTTGTGACCTCAGGCACTTGCCTTCTCTAAGCTCTGTTCTGCCTGAATGTGGATAAAAGTGGCCATGGGTGTCTTCAAGGAGACAATGTCTGTGAAAGGACTTTGTCAGCTGGAAGGGGTTCCTCGGCCATCCTGGGCCATCCAGGAACCATCCACCCCCAGCGTCCCCTCCCCACCCAGTGATTTCGAGAATGGCTACCAGACTGGGCTGCCCACCCAGGACTTGATTACATTGCCAGGCAGAGGACACCCTGTCTGTCCCTCTGCTGTCGTGTGTGTGTGTGTGTGTGTGTGTGTGTGTGTGTGTCTGTAGGCACCATCTGTCAGGGTCACGTGGGGGGCCTCCTACATGGTGGGTTGAGTTCCTGCCCAGGGGGGTAGAAGGTATGGCTGAGAACCACCTGCCCATTGCATGACCATGACATTCTCTTGCCGCCTCATCCCCACCACCACACGCACAGGGCGTGGCTGGGCAGCCAGTGTGGTTATTTGCGAAGGTTGACCCACTTCGGCTCACCCCCACCCCCTCCACATAGACACACAGTGATCCTTACTTGCTCAGTCTCTTTAGTTACGTAAGCAGAAAAAGATGAAGAAAGCTGAGGGCCTCGCGCATTTATTTAAGGATAAATACTTTAGAGTGTTTACTGTGTACCAGGCATTGTTCTGGGGGCTGGTCACTTTGAGAACAAAACAAACAAAGGCCCCACCCCTTGGAGTGCAGAGCTCCGGGACACAAAGCCCACGCATAAAAGCTCCTAGGAGAGCCCCAGGGGTTCTTAGCCAGAGCCCACGACCCTACTCTGTGCTTGGTTCTTACAAGCTTGACTCCCTGGTCTCTCAGATCAGAGCAGGTGAGCAGAAATAACGGATTGAGGTGGGAGGCCAGCTCCCGGAGCAGATGCAGGGACAGTGCCGAGAGTCACCGCCAGCAGCCTGATGGTGTGGGGAGAGAAACAGAAAAGCAAAAAGCAATGCCAGACACTCCGGAGGGCCAAGAGGCTTGTGCCCTGTAGTGTCGGGGGAGGGGACCCCAGAAGCCTCCAGAACCTGGGGAGTCTCCTGTGGCCTGATGTTTCTGGGCTTGACCTTGGGTTGTCAAGAGGAAGCAAAAGTACATCCAGTAACAGCTAACTGAGAATGCAGGGAAGTGCATCAGTTATCGGGAAGGGACCTGTCCAAGCTGTTTGGCACAGAAAACACGAGGCTTCCTTTCTCTGGGGAACTCTGCTCCTGGGGCAGGGCCAGTTCTAGGATGTCTGCGCGGGGAGGGCACGGCTCCTTGTCTCTTTGGCTCATTGCAGGATCCCCAGTGCTTCAAAGGGAGCGGGCATGGTCTAAACAGTAGATAGTTGCTGAATGAATGGAGGAATGGAAGCAGAGGGAAAGGAAAGGTTTCCAGTTGTTGTCCACAGCATCTAACAGTCAGCTCCTTTGTGCCCAGTACTGAGCAGGACCCTGGCAGTCTGAGGTGGACACACAGTCCTGCCTCGGGGAGCTAACGGGCAAATGGCAGGGAGCCGCAGACACACGCAGACACACTCACGTGTGCGCTGACGTGTGGCGACCCAGTGCCCAGTGCTTTGCATGCCACCATTGTGTTCCTGAATCCTCCCTACAACCTCGTGCAGTAGGTCACTGTTATCACCATTTTATAGGTGAAGGAACTGAGGCACAGAGAGGGAAAGTAACTTGCTCAAAGTCACACAGCTGGTAGAGTGGGGAAGTCAGGATTCAAAGACAGGCTGTGTGCCGTACTCCTCCTGTGGGCTCATCGCCTATGAGTAGGTGTGTGTGTGCACCTGCACGTGGGTAAACTACTGGGCTCTCTTCCAGGCTGGGCCTTTCCCTGGTGCAGCTGGAAGCTACTTGTGGGTCGTCACTGATGGACAGGGTGGCAGTGGGTAAGGAGCTCTGATCAGAGACACCCCATCGTGGCCTGGATCCCATGGTGCCCCCGGAGTCTAGCCGTGAGGGGCCTAGGGATGGTGAGAAGGGTAGGTTCTCACCTTAAAACTGCATTTGCACTGTTTTTGTGGAAGTCACTTGATTTTGGGGGGCTGTTTGGGGGCCTCATGACCACCTATGATTTCCCCCACCGGTCCTAAAATAGCCAAAGCTAGGCTCCTTCCTGGGGGTCTCCTGGAGACGCACTGCGGTCTTTGCGAAGGCTCACTGGCCAGCACTTGGGCAAGAATTGGCTTGTCTGCTTGGTGCCCCATCACCCCAGCTGTTGCGGTGAGGACTGGGGAGGAAGGCACCGAGGATGCAGAGGAGTGGCGGGGAGCGATCCCCAGCTGGGGAAGAAGCAGGCCTGACAGGGATCTGTCAACACAATGGTTAAGTGTGAGTGTATGTGTGTAGTGTGTGGGGGAGCGGGGCGGGGTGGTGAGGGTCATGGGTCAGGGCCCACTGGGGAGCTGCCAGGGAGCAGGGCTGTCCTCACCTGGCTGGGCCACCTGTCCGTCCAGCTGTCCGCTCCCCTCCTGTCTGAGTGCCTCCTCTGGTTGTGGGGCAAGGTCATGGGCTCCTTGGGCTCCTGGGGTCTGGAAGAGCAGTGTGTAGCCAAGTGGAATTGGCTGGACCACATCACAGAATGGGAAGCAGATGGGAAGCTGCAGCAGCTGGGCCTCAGGCCCTCTCTCGGGCCAGCTCGACCCTCACGGTGCCCTGTGCTCTGGGTGGGATGGGGTGGGGGCCAAGAAAGACAGATAGGCTGACGGACGGGGAGAGATAAACAAAGGAGAGGCCAAGAGAGAGTTGGCACAGAGACACACAGGCGAAGCATGGAGAGAGAAACTGAGAGACTGGCAGCCAGAGAGGGCGGCCTGTAGTCCAAGAAGGCGTCAGCATGGCAGGGGCTGTGGGTCTCCCTGGCTGTCCCTCGCAGCCTCAGTGGGCTCCTTATGGGCTCTGGCTCTGGCTCTGTCAGTGCCAGGCCTCCCAGTGCCAGCCACCTTTCCTTAGGCTCAAGGGACAAAGACTGAGATTTTCTAAGAACCCAGGAAGGTGGTGGCTGGGTGGATGGCTTGGGGACTTGCCAGTCCCGCTTGCCAGAGAAGAAGCTGAGCTCTCCAGAGGTCAAAGGGTCTGCCTTGCTCCCTTGCTTCCTTGCAGGGTGACCTAGGGAAGCCAGGAAACTGGGCCAGCCTCCATTTCCTCATCTGCAAAATGGGAGCAGTGACGGCCAGCTCCCAGGGAGTGTGTAAGACAGCACCGCAAGGGAGTGGAGCGTGGTGCCCGGCACAAGGCCACCCTCGGTAAATAAATAGTAGCCCTAAGCACTGATGCACTCACTTCTGTCCTTAGGCCTAGGAGGACAGGGGTGGCGAGGACGACATGGCCTCTTCCTCCCTCAGGAGCTCGGGGTGGAAGGGCTTGGGGTGAGCGAGGGGGTGATGGCAATCATACCACCAATAATCCGTGGCACAGAGGGACATGGGGTCCATATACGGTGCTCCAGGAGCTCAGAGGAGAAGCACGGTTTACTCAGCCTGCGGTGGAGGTGGGGGCTGGCGAGTTAAGAGACTGGACTCCAGTTAGCCCTGATTATCCTGGACTGGGGAGACAGCAGGGAGCCGGTCACCAAACCCCGCCCTCCTGGAGCTTAGGGTCCAGTCAGGCAGGTAAGGCTTTAGGACAGCGAAGGTATGTGGACAGCGCCCTCTCAGTGCTGGCCCGGCATAGTTGGGACCCCACTCCACCTGCAGCAGCCTTGCACCGGAGGGGCCCCAGGGCTCCCTGCTCCCATCCTCAGCATTGTCTCATGCGGTGGGTCTTTCTTACTGGTAGGAAAGTTCTTCTGTATGTCATGGACTGACTCAGGTTTGAATGGATCCACTGGCCTCAGGAAGCGAGGGGCTTAGACTGCCGGACCCACCCATGCTCCCGGCTTGGGGGACTGGGGCCGGCTGGGCAGGGTCGCCTCTTAGCTGTGTAGACAGCTGTCTGCACACTGTAACCTGGACCCCTGGCCGTCTTAGCTGCTCCTCTGGTGAGGAGCTAACACGTCAGCGACCCGGCAAATCGACAGCGCGGACCAGCCGCCGTGGCTTTCAGCCTCACCCTGGGGTTAACGGTATCAGCTGCCCCAGGGCAGGGACTCTGACCCCATGCCTGTCACAGGGCTGGCACCCACGACGGACTGAGTACATCTTTGTTGAGTAAATGAATTCTCCCAATTCATGGTTCCCAGGAGGATTCTCCTGGCTCACCAGGGGCTCCGGCCTTAACTTCACAACTCTTAGATGGCTGAGACCTCAGAGGGCCCTCCCAGCCCGGACACAGTGGGATCCTTGATTCACACCATGTTCCCGCCCTCGGAAAATAGCAGCCAACTCCAACTGCTCATAAATTTCCTGCCTGTCACCCCTGGCGCCCAGGCCAGGCGGGGCGGGAGGCGCTGGGGGTGGGCTGGTCCATACCTGCTTCCAGTTCCCTGCCCAGAATAACCTCAGCGCCTGGCCCGCGGAGAAGATGGGAAAACACATGCACCAGAGGCACAGGCGTCCAGGCTGGAGCGCTAGAGCAAACACCAGCTGACCCCAGTCCACTTCCATAAAATTCTACGTCGGTGTTGAGGACACGTAAATAGTAAACATTTAAAAAAATAAGTGAATAAGAAATAAAGACCCAAACAAACAAAAAATACCCAATAGCTGTGTCTAAGCCTGGGAAAAGTAAAGGAAGGGTCGTCACCCCACGTTCCCAGTGGGGCGATGGAGGTGACTGACATTTTTTGCTTCTGTTCACTCTTCTGTATTTTCTAACATTTCTATAATTAACATGTACTACCTATGTAATTTTTTTAAAACTTAACTGCTTGGTTGCGATGACGCCCCGTTCACCCACTGAAAGTGTACAGCTGAGTGGGTTCTAGTATTTTCGCCGCTATGTGCAACCGTCACCAACCACAGTGCATTTTAGAGCTTCCTTCTCAGGCGAGAAAGACGCCCCGTATGCTTTAGCCCCCCCTTCCTCCCCACAGTCCTCCCTGCCCCCTGCTCTGGACGCTTCATGTGGATACGGAATCCTAGAACGCGGGGCCTTTTGGGACTGGCTTCTTTCACTGAGCACGGGGCTTTCCGTGCTCCAGCGTGGATTAGCACCTCCATCCTCGTTCCGGCCGAATAATATTCCACCGTACGGATACACCACACTTTGGTTATCCATTCCTGAGGTGACGGACATGCCTTACGTAATTTTAGAAATTGTGTCTATTTTTTTTTTGACAATCCGTGGAAAGCAAATCAGTCAAGATGACAGTGCGTTCAATGTGACTATTTCTGATTACCTGAGACTTTTCAGCCTGTGATGCCATTTTGTGTTTTCAGACACCTGTTCGCCGAAGAGAGGCCCCAGCTCTTTGCGGGGGTGTGAGCCGGCACCTTCCTGTGCCTCCACGATGCGCCATGGCTCCATTGTCTCATTGACTCTTGGCAACTGGCCTGGAAGGCGGGTACTATTACTGTGTCCACTTCAGACATGGGGAAACGGAGGCATGGAGTGATGAGCCTTCCTGCCTGGGGCCCCGGGGCCTGCTGACTTTGGTCAGCACAGTGGACCCCACTGTTCTGCATTTGGAACCAAACACAAAGCCCCTTCCCAGCCCCCACGTTGGTGTCCTGAGAAGTGAAAGATAAAACAATACCTAACAGTGTGGGTCTCGAAAATACGTCTCCCATGTCCTCCCTGCTTGTCTTTCATAGATTTGTTTTAAAATGACATTTGAAATCTGACTGTTCTTTTTAGGATAAACAAACAAACCTGTTGGGATTTCCCTTCCATTGGATCTTTTTCTGCACCTGGAAGGCTATATCCAAATTGCTAAAATATAAAAAGAGGATATTTCGAAAATAGTGAAAAATGGCGAAGTCGGTAAAGTGGACTGAAACTGAACATGAAAATCATAAGCTGAAAATGAATATATAAGTTAAAACACCTTAGAAGGCAGATATAGCCATTTTTTAAAATGCCCCTAAAGTGGTAAAATTTCACTCCAGTGCACGGAAGTGATCGAGAGAGGAAACCAGTCCTCGTAAAAACTTGGTAAGCGGAGGAGGTAGAATTCGAAATAAAAGAACGGGAAGTTAAAAAAAGTGAAAAAGGTGCAACATTGTTCCAGGATTCACAACAATTACCCCAAGTTTCCCTGAAGCATAGGCGTATTTACAAAAATGCTGAGTTACGCTTGAGACAGGAAACAGGTTCCATGGTATATGAAAGCTGTAGTAAAGAAAATGCCTGTGACTGGAAATATCTATTCACTTGTTCGACAAATATTTATCGAGGTGCTCCTGTCTGTCCGATTGTTCTAGGCCCGGGGCTACATCAGCAAACAAAACAGACCATGTCCCTGTCCTCGTGGAGCTGATGTTCCGGCCACAAGTGAATGGACAGGGCAAAAGACGATTTCTTTTTTTTTTTTTTTAAGATTTTATTTATTTATTTGACAGAGAGCGAGACAGCCAGCGAGAGAGGGAACACAAGCAGGGGGAGTGGGAGAGGAAGAAGCAGGCTCATAGCAGAGGAGCCTGATGTGGGGCTCGATCCCATAACGTCAGGATCACGCCCTGAGCCGAAGGCAGACGCTTTTAACGACTGCGCTACCCAGGCGCCCCAAAAGACGATTTCTAATGTGATAAACTCAACCACTTTGCCACACTGACCAAATCCCCTCCGTCGAACTCAGCACATCAGACCCGTGGAAAGGGACCTGAGTGGCCATCTTGTCTAGTCATGTTCAAAGTTTATTTTCACAGCAGACCCTGTTAAAGGGTATCTTCTATGGTAAGGGGCTGGGATTTAGGGGGCTTCTTAGGGCAGTGGGCCAAGAGCCTTTCCCAACTGTACCCAGAGCCTTGGCACACAGAACAAACACCACCCACAGAAGGCCAGAGCTAGATGGGAGTCAAGAAGCCCCTCTCAAGCTGTGCTTCTCACATGGGGTGACACAGGATGTTGCCCCCGGTTCCATGAGAAGGGGTCTGTGGTATGGTTGTCACAGTGGGGAGTATTTGCCAGCCCTTTCCTCTGTATTTGTAATTACCTGCCTGTAATTAATACACACACACACAGACACACACACACCCTGCCCCTTCTGAAGGGGCATCGGTGGGTTTGTCTCCTACCCCTCAAGCATGGCTGGTCTGTGGAAGAAATCTGACTGAGGCAGGAAAGAAGCAGATACTTGAAGTCCAGGGCAGGGCCACAGATTGCCTCAAGGTGCAGTTGTGATCACAGGATCAAATGCATTCAGAAGATAGTGGGTAAATAAAGCCAAGCAAATTTCTTTACTGTGGGACTTTTCAGAGCCTTTAATATGCTCATCTATGTAGTGACTCTCCACAATGGGGTCAAGGTCTGTGGTGTTTCCCAAATTCATGGAATATACGTCATCCGTCTAGTGTTCTACAGAGGACCCTTTGGGGAGAGTACATGTCCATGTATATGTGCTTGTGCTTGTTGTACTAGTGAAGAAATTAAAGCACAGAGAGGGAGGGTGAGTTTCCCAAGGTCACAATGCTGGTTAATCGCAGAGGAGGTCCTGGCACCTAAGGCCTCCTAGTACTCTCCCCACCATGCCCCGTTTGACGTAAGACTTCCTTGGATGGTTGGTGCATGTGCTGGGATTCCTGCGCCCAGATGGGCGGTGGGAACCCGGGTCCAGTGTAGACACCAGGGAAAGGGTGGGTTCGAGCATTGAAGGCCAGGCTTTGGCGAGACAAACGGGCTCCATGGCTCTTGGGTGGCAGTCGTGGCTTCCGCAGGGTCCAAGAGCCAATCGAGGGCTCGGGACAGGCGCCTTGCCTCGCCCGAGTGGCCAGGAGGACAGCTCGGGCGGCGGCCGAGCCAGCTTTCTGCGCCTTCCCCCAGACCGCAGGCGGGCCGGACAGAGGGGGCCGGACAGGCAGCCAGCGCCCGGCTGACGCGGGCTGTAAATCACCCCCGGACCACAGACCCCGTGCCATCCCCATGGGTTTCCTTCCCGCCTCTTAATCCTCCTGCTCAGACTTGGTAACAGAAAGCAGATTCCTGCCGGGCCAGCCCGCACTACACCGGGGCTCAGAGGAGGAGTGCCTGGACGCCGCACCTCACCTCGGGATGCTCCCTCCTCCTGCCTTCCTTTCTCCCTCCTCAGCGCCCCCCCCCAGCGGGGCGACACCCCCTCCTCCTGGCCCAGCTCGCGCCTGCCCCCCCGCCCCCCCCCAGCCTGCCCCGTGGCTGCGCGCCAAGCCCAGCGCCCCGGGCCTGCGAGTCTCACCGGGGCCTGAGGTTGGCTGGCCCTCCGGAACCGTGGTTTGGCTCCAGCCCGGCTCCCCAAGCCTGCGGTTCAGCGATCAGCTTCTCCGTGGTAGAATAAACACTGTCGATCTGGATTCAGATCCTGCTGTGGCCAGCTTCCCTCGCCTCCGGGTTCGGGGGCAACGGCTCCCCCCTGAGACGGGGGATGCAAGTAGCCCCCGGGCCTGGTGGAGGTGCCCCACAGATGTTTTGCTTCAAAAACAAGTAACTTAGCTGTTTGTTCGGGGTGGTCGCGAGAATCACCGAGAAGCAGCGTTTGGAGCAGCTGCAGTAGGGCGCAGGCTGGGCCAGGTTCAGGCACTGCCGTCTCTCTGGCGTGTCCTGGGAGCACGCGTCCTCACACAGCCTCCCCCACAACCTAAAGTCGTAGCGGCCCCTGTGACCTTTCCCCATCTCCTGTGCCTTCCTGGGAGCAAGCCACACCCTGTGGTGACTGTTCCCAGGAGCAAGAGGAAGGCCAGCTGCCAGAGTGAAGGTTCCAGACATCAGCACGGCGAGGCGCTTACAGACAGTCTAACCTAGTGGTTTCCACACTGTGCTCCACGGCACCCTGGGTTCTCAGAGATGTCCCAGGCCCCACACTGGAGGGAATGCACCCTGCAACCCCCTCTCCCTGTGTCCCCCCCACCCTGCTGCTCCAAATATACCAGACCATGTTTCTCTGTTTTCTGTGTCAGGGCTCCACCAGTCAGACTTCATTTCTGCTGCTTAAAAGAAAGTTCGACAATTATTGACCTGGTCCAGCTGTGTCATTTTCTAGATGAAGTTAAGTGACTTGTCTCAGGTCCCCCAGCTGGCGGGTAGATGGGCAGCACCTCGAGTTGGCCCCATGACTCCTGATATAGTGCTCTTGTCTGAACAGTGGAGGGAGAAGGAGCTGCGGATGGCCATTCCCATGGGGGGCAGGCCCTCCTGACATCCCTCAGAGGTGTGACCTGGAGGATTGTGTGATCAGCACCAGTATCCCTGAGCTCCTTCCAGCCCCTGCAGCCCCGCGCATTTCCCCAAACAAATTCAGTCCTGGCTCTAAAATGCAGAGTGGGGAGTCAGGGGGCAGTGTGGGCTCAGGGAGCAGCCAGTCCTGGGTTCAGATGTGAGCTGTGTCACTGAGTCCCATCAAGATGCAGTCCCCTGCCTGGGCCACACCGGGCCCTCCTGGGGACAGCAAAGAGTAATGAGAGGACGTGCTGAGGGTGTTAGCACTTGGGGCCAGTTGGCCTTTAGGAAACAGGAGTCGGGAGAGTAGGGTTTCTTCTGACCCATTGGTTGTTTCTTTCAGGAGTGACTGGCCCCAGGCTAGACCAAGGATGCTGCCGTGGGCCCTCTTTCTGGTCAAGCCTGAGGAGAAGGTGAGCTCTCCAGATCCAGCCTCGTCTTCTCCAAGATGCCGCCAGATGCTCAGACCACTGCCTCTCAGGGTGGGGCAGGGGCACACCTGCCTCCCTCTCACCCTCCTGTCCGCCCTCAGCCACTCTGGTGACTCCGCACTTTGCCCTCTGCCTGGTGGGGTGGGGAGAGAAAGCCCCCCCGCCTTGCCCAGGGCTGCAGAAATTCATTGCCAAAGATTCCACAGAGACACTAAACTGTGGTGATAACACCCCACAGTGAAAAGCCACACCATTGCTCTATGACTTTTGCTCCTTCTATTGCCAAAGCCATCCCAAGCCAAAGACGAGTCAGCGATCCCACTGGAAACTCATGGAAGGGATGGACATCTGATGACCATTGAAAGTGCTCGACCCTCTGACCTGGAACTCTCTTTCTACACTGGGCCCTGAGCAGGCTGGGTATAAGAGAAGCCTTCTGGGGGTGGTGAGAGGGGGCTGGGGGGTGCTTGTATGGAGTGGGTTATGAGATCCTGGCCCTCGTCTTGCCCTCCCACTGGCTGCCCAGGCCACTGACCCTGATTCTCATTGTTCCCTGGGTCCAGGCTCCTTGGGCATCATGGCAAGGGAGGGAGAGGGGGAAGAAGCAATATTGACCACCCTGTACCCCGCCCTAGGGACTTGCCCCACCAGGGTCACCTAAAGGGTCTTTGTTCCCCAGCCAGCCCAGCCAGCCACTCCTTGCTGTGGCCCGCCCTCCTGGCTGGGAAAACAAGATGGTGCCCTGCATGAAGGCCAGTAGTCTGTTCCCGGTTATGCAGGGGGGCAGAGGAGAAAGGGACCAGGGGAACGGGCCAGTAAGTTGGGGGGGGGGGGCATGTTCAAAGCCAAGGCCTGTTCCTTGTGCTCAAAAGGCCAAAGCTGTTCACATCTGTGCTCAACCATCTGCTTCAAATTGAAGTAAAAGCCCCTACATGTAAAGAAAACACTTGCTCATGTTGAATGGACTCTGTGGGGGACCAGGACTTTGGCTGGTCAGTTGAGGGGCAGTTGTGGGGAAGAGGAGAGGCTGGTCTCGGCCTAGAGGTTGAGAACCCTTCGGGAAGTGGGCAGTGTGTGAGTGTGTGTGTCTGTGTGTGTCAGGGGGTAGGGGGCCCTCACCATGACCTCAGCCTGGGCTAGTGCCCAGGAGGCCTGGTCAGAAACGTGAGGAGCTCTTTCCACTTCAGACCTCACTCACTTCGTTCAGCCCAGGGACGCCCTCTCTTGTCTGCTCCTCAGGTTCCCGGGCTGGGGCCAGAGTGTCTGCAGGCCCAGCTGGCCGACAGGAGCCTCGTCCCCTTGCACAAGTGTTGCCCAGGCACAGCCCTTTGCCAAGGACCAGGTTGTTGGGCTGGCCTGGATCTGGAACAGAAGCAGGGGACCCAGATGGCTCAGAGCACTCCTCAGAGCAAAGGTGCCCTGGAAGCCAGATAGACAGAGTGGGCTTGGGATAGGGGCGATGAGGGGACGCTGAAGAAAGGTTGGTCACCTGGGGGCGCCTGGGTGGCTCAGTCGGTGAAGCAGTCAGCTCTTGATTTCGGGGTCATGACCCCAGGACCCTGGGATTGAGTACCAAGTTGGGCTCCATGCTTAGCAGGGAGTCTGCTTGAGGAGTCTCTCTCTCTCTCTCTCTCCCTCTCCCCCTGCTGTTTGCCCTGCTTGCACACACTCTCTCTCTTCTTTAAATAAATCTAAAAAAAAGAAAGAAAGAAAGAAAAGAAAAGAAAAAAAAAGGAAAGAAAAGAAAAAAGAGAAGAAAAGAAGAGAAAGAAAAAGAAAGAAAAGTCTCCTAGGACTCCAGGCACAGGTCACAACCCCACTCACTTGTCTCTCTGAATTTCTGAGTAATGCTGGTGGCACTTCTAGAGAAACAGGAAATGTGGACCAATGAGCATCAGAGTTACTGACATAAGAGGACCCTTTCTGTTACTAAAAGGTGGGGAGGTACCCCCATCCTGCTGCCCGGGGACCAGACCCATGGCCTTCCTACCCAGAAACAACCATGGCCTCCGCTCCCCACCCTCTCTTGTTCCTTGCCTTCAGTACGAACTTCCCTTCATTCTGAAGCACTCTAGGTCATCAGGGGCATATCAGACATTGAGCTAGGTGTTGGCAAGAGAAAGCTGGATCTCACTCAGCACCTGTCTTACGGAGGTCATGGTTCTGTACAGACAAGCAAATAATTATGATACAGTCAGATGTCTAAGATGTTGTTCGGAACTTCAGGAAAGAAAAAAACTAACTCTCCCTGGGCGGGTGTCAGGAAGAGCTTTCCTCCAGAGGGGCCATGGGAGTTGGGTCTTGAAGGAAGAATAGAAGTTTTCTGTGCTGAGGAATGGGAGAAGGGCTTTCTGTGCATAGGAACACTTAGCCCTGGCAGGACATTGGAATCACCTAAGGAGATGATTAAATATTGATTTGGAGTATTCATGCCAAAGTCCCATCTCCAGAAATTCTGATGTATTGGTCTGGAGTGTTCCCAGGGCATTGGGATTTTTAAAAACTCCCTGAGTGATTCCAATGTGCCAGCAAGGTGCAGAGCTACTGGTTTAAGTGGGCTCAGGTCTCGGACATAAAGGCAATTCAGAATCACTGATACGGGATGCAGGCTGGGCCCAAAACACGGATGGATGGATGTGTGTGCTCTGTGCGCACATGCGCACACGTGTATGTATAGGAATGAGTCAAAGTCCATGCTTTTCTTTTTCCAGCTTCCCCACCAGCATAGCAGCTTGTGTTTTTGCACGCACGCACACATACACTCCTCCTGTGCGCACATACACACCCATATACACACACTTGCATATAAATCCATTTAAGGTAGATTCTGGTTTTCCTGACAGTCTTTTAGACGGTTTTACGGAAGCAACCATGCAAAAAGACCCTCGCCCAAATAAAAATGATGAAGAGCCACCCTCTTCAACGTCCCAGTCCAGCCGAGGGGTCTGGCCACGGAGCCCCTGCTGGTTTGTTTGTGGCACAGCCTCCTGCTGTGTGGTTTGCTCTGGGTCCCGGCCCCGCATGCCCGTGATGGCTCATCAGTCACCAGCCACAGAGGGACCTGCGCACCTGCGTGAGTGCGCACGCGCAGGTCTGTGCGTGTAGCTCTGTGTGCGCGCCCGGTTCCTGCAGCACGCGTGCCTCCTGCTCTCCGCAGGACTGACACCACTGAGAACCGCTCCAGGACTCGGAGCTTCCAGCTTCCCAAGTCTTTGAAACCTCTGAGCGCAGAGGCTGCACGGCTTCCTGGTTCCGGCCTCACGCCACCCCAGAAGAGAGGCTTAAGTTCTGGGGAGGGCGCTCCACGAGTCCCTGGGCCCCTTTCTGGGCTTACTGCTTGGCCAGGGCCCTGGGTGACTCTGTCTCGCCACTCCATCCTCCCTGGGGTCCCCATGGCCCACCACTCCGGCCTGAGACCTCCTCCTCCCTCCGCCCCCCGAAGTCCTCCAAGACCCTGTGTTGTCCTTTTCCCTTTACCCCCCCCTCGCCCCTCTCCCCTTTCTCACCCGCCAGGGAAGAGGAGGGGCAGGTCCCAGGGGTGGGAACTGGGTGGCTGTGTGTGGGGCCCGTGCTGGGAGCTGGAGGAACAGACAGGGCCCCTTCGTGCCCACGGTCCGCGTGATGTGGGTGCCGCTCATGAGGCGGACGCCGGCGCTGGGCTGTGGTCAGCCACGGCAGGCCAGCTGGGGGCCGGAGCGGGCACTGCACTTGCCTCCCTCTTGCCATGCTGTTTCCGGAGCGACGAAGTCATCACTAGCGGCCCAGGTGACAGAGCAAGACTTGAGCATCTCTAAGTGTTTCCTTGAAGGGGACTTGTACTGCCATTCTCACTCTGACCTCTTGCCTCCACCCCTCCTGCTCAGCTGTGGTCTGTTCCAGGCTGGGAGGACAGGGAGGCATGGAGGGGGCCCTCGCTGGGGGGCACGGGGAGGGGGCGAGGGGAAGGGCTGTCTTCATCCTCCACTACCCCCCAGCCTGGTTCTCACCTTGGCACTCGTCTCCCCTCTGAGGCCCTGGACCCCAGACAAGCTCTATCTTTCTGAAGCCAGACATCTCCAAGGAACGTGGATTTAGAGATAACGACCTGGTTTTACAGATATTTGGGCACATGTCTAACCTCCAGATGGTGCTACGAATTCCTAGAGGGCAGAGATTGGGTCTAATTCATTTCCAAATCCTCGAAAAGGCCTTACAATATGTATATATTGGTTTCTCTGTTAAATGAATAAAAAGTGGAAAATACGGTGATTCACGCATTTATTTTCTTTCTTCCACAAATAACTACCAAGCAGCTAATTTGTTCAAGACCTTGATAGAGTGGGACATAGGCCTTTTCCAAAACCTTAAAGAGGCTCCAAGGGAGATGGGCTAGAGTGGAGTGGAGCCTGGGCTTGGGGTTTTTTGCTTTCGGCAGCTGAGCCTTTGAGAACTGAGCGCTTACAGAGGACCGCTTCGGAGCACAGGGGCCTGGCACGGAGCCGGTGGACATCTATTGACCTTGTGTGGATGAATGAATGACCGCTGCCACACCCCCACGCTGCCCCCACCGCAGACATCACGCATCATTGGTGGTTCTTCTCCGGGGCCTGGGGCCCCTGGACGGAGTTCCGGACCGCACTTTGGGCGGTCACTATTAATCAGTTGAAGAGACGTTCTCCCTTTGCGCTCCTGGAGCGAGTTTCAGTGGGAACACCCTCAGGCCAGCCTCCTGGTGCACCGCAAGGAAGATGGGACTGAGGCTCGGCTGGGAGGCCCTCAGTCCTTACTGCTCGTGGGGCTGTGCGGCGCCCCCTGGCAGGCCTTCTGTCCCTGATCTGTTCCCAGCTGACCCTTCCTCTGCTCTCTTTCTGAAGTCCCTCCTCTGGGCCCAGGTGGAAGTCCAGGCCAGGTGGAAGTCCAGGCTCCCTAGCTGCCCATCGGACCTGTCAGGAATGGTCTCTCCTCTCCTCCAGCATCTCCAACGTCTCCCCAGTCTCTATGACCCCTAGCTTGGCATCCCGGGGTGCTGGCCAAGTCCCAGTTTCTTTTCTCCGGCTGCCCATGAAACATTTTTTCTGACCCCTAGTGTTTGCTGCAGTGGAAACAGTTCCTTTTCAATCTGACTTTCCTCTGCTTTGGATCCATCCAGCTCCCTCCCTCCCAGGTTCCGCCCGGAACGTGAGTTCTCTCAGTCCCAGAACCTGAGCAGCCAGAGAGACCCTGCTTTACCCAACAGCCGTGGCCTAGGTGCTTGTCCTCCCATCCTAAGAGCTCCTCTGCATGTTCAGATATAAATAAAAACATCTCCACCCCCACCCCATATTCACAGAAGCTCAGCATTGCCCGGAATCTCCCAGGATTCTCGGGGAGGGGGTTGTAGTCCTGTGATTATGTCCGCTTTGATCTCTTGGGTCCACCGAATTCATAATCTCTCTCCCGATTGCCTCCTATGGTTGGTCCTTTCTCTCTAACCTACTTCAGCTCAAGGGAACACAGACACCGGTCCTCGATTTCCCGCAAACATCATTCACATAAGGCCGTTGTATGTAGAGGAATTGTTTTTCTCTTTCTTGGTGATTTTTAAAAAAAATGTTTACACTCACAAAATCAAACAGGACCTTAGTTTTTTTCTTCCCAATTTATTTAGCTGATTTCATGTATTTTTGACAGGTTCATCATGTTTCCGGCAGTTATAAATATTTTCCCCTCTGGCTTCACTCCCTGACACTACATTTCTGGGCCGTGACTCACCCTAAGTTGTCCCACAGCTGGGGCTGAAATCCAGCCTTTTTTCTTCAATCTAATATCCCGCTAACAGACCCCAGTTGCCCACCAAACCCAGGCCAGAAAACATGAGACTATAAAATATGGTATCTAATGGAAAGGTCACGAGCAAATAGGGCAGCTGGCTGGGCTCTCACCTCCCCCTCAGCTGAGCAGGTATCTGAGGTCTTTCCCAGGAGGAGAGATGCACGTCCTGGAGTAGCCACATTTCTCTCTTCAGGCTTTCCTGTAACCAAGGCATGTCCAAAGACAGCTGATTGACAACACCATCAGGAGCAGGGGACAGGACAAAGGCTGCCCCCTCCCCCAAGAGGCAGACAGAGCCCTGAACTTAGCCCTGTGCCAAGCGCACACCCCAAACCTCCTTCAAAGCCATCTGGCCCACAGACAACATGCGTTCATCCTCTGGGGTTTCATTTCCCCAGCTCCACAGCAGAAGTTTCTAGAGAATTTCCCTCTTGCACACACATACACGCATGCAACACACACTTTTTTTTTTTTTAAATAAAGAACTCAAAATGCTTCCAAGTCCCAAGAAAGAAATCTCCATTTTTGGAGAAGAAAATAAAACAAAAAGGCAAGTTTCTTTGGCACACTTTGGGATTGCTTTGCTGACCTTGGTTTTCTAAATAAAAATCCAGGTTTGACAAAGCTTTTATTGCCTCTTCCAGGTGTGAGAGGCGGCCTCAGAAGCCAGATTTGTAATTTGGGGAACAACTCTACGATGAATAGGACTGAGCCTTCTAAGAACAAAGGGTTCGATGATCCTCTCCATTGGGGGCCACAGCATAATAAACTCCTTCTTAAGGGTTCTGAAAAGTCCTGCAGTAGGAAAACATTTAACTCTGGAAACAGTGCTTCTCCAACTTATTCCGGCACTTACTCTATAAAAAAAAATTTTTTTTTTACTGCTGTAAAATATATGTAACATAATATTTGTCATTTTGACCATTTTTAAGTTCACAATCCAGTGGCATTAAATATATGCACAATGTTTTGGAAGCATCACCACTATCTATATGCCAGATTTTGTCATCATCCCCAACAAAAACCCTTCCCACCTCCCCCCAGCCCCTGCTAGCCTCTATTCTACTTTCTGTCTCTATGAATATGCCTATTCTAGGTCCCTCCTGTAAGTGAAATTGTGCAGTATTTGTCCTTCCCTACTGGGCGTATTTCACTAGCCATACTGTTTTCAAGGTCTGTCCATGTTGCTGCATGTACCAGAACTTTATTCCCTTTTATGGCCGAATGACATTCAATTGCTTTCACATACTCCATTTTGTTTATTCATTCTTCTGTTGACGGAGTGCGCTTAACCTTTACTTCCGAGCCCTAGCTCTCATGGGACACTAAGGGGGTTCCCTGGAACACAGTTTGGAGACTGCTGGTGTATGGAGCATCTAGAATGTTCGGATTTGGGATGGGCCAGGATTTTCTCTACCCACATGGCTGCCCCAGGCACTGCCAGAGGGGCTCTGGTCAGCTCGGCCTCCAAACTCAAGGCGGAGCTGAAGCCCCTAGAGGTGAAGCTGTCTGGGAAGTACGTTGGAGGGCTGGTCGGTGGTTAGTGCTTGGGGAAATGAGCGAGAGCCTTGCCCTCCACCCCTCACAGGACACGTGGCCCTGCTGCGCTGTGGGGACCCACTGCGATGACTGACAGCTCAGTGTTGGTGACATCTGTCAGGGCTGCCTTCCCTGGCTTTGATGATAGGACTGGAAAGGAGCCAATGGAGGGGAGCAGTTGCCTCAGAGGCCCCGGCCCCCTCCTGGCAGCCTCACAGGTGCGCCCTGTCCTGTTCCTTCGGGAGCTGGACGAACTGTTCTGAACCAGGGCCCCTCCCTGCCCTTCCTTGTCACACTTTCCACAGAGACCTCCCTCTAGCAGGCAGACATGCTGGGCTCACTCCCCCCTTCGGAGGGTCTTCACAGGAGCCGGTCCGGGAAAGCCAAGCGAGGCAGCACCCAGAGTCGAGCCTCCCGGGACGGCAGGGAGAACATGGGCCACTCCGGGAACCTGGATGCCTGGAGTCCAGCTTGGCCTGAGCTTCGATTCCATGAGTCTCCTGTCTTGAGTACAAGTAGCCGGTGGCCCTGTGGCCTCCAGAGTCCCTCACACGATGTCCAACCTGGGTTCCAAACTGGATGGGTTCTGCCTGCGTGCTGGAGGTCAGCGCTCACATGACAGCCCCCCACACAGGCTCTGCCTCCGCGAGGAGCTGGAGGTCCTGCCTTGTTCTTGCTAGAAGAGCTGCATGTCTCCTCCTGAGAGATGATCTGTTACACCAGAGAATTATTTGAAGGAGCAAAGCCCTTCCAGAGCTGTGAAACAGGATAAAAAAAGCAACTGTATTTTTAGAGAAATTACAAATAAATGAGCATTCATCCTTCTAATCTCGGTACTCACCTCCCCAGTCCCCAGCCCTGCCCCCTCACCCGGAGGTCCTTCACCCTTGGTCCAAACTCCGTATGCCTTGGGCCTCCCAGGACACCTCCTTTCCCCTCACCACACTGTTGCTCCTTTCCCCTCACCACGCTGTTGCTTGCCTCTCCCTCTATCTTTCTGGCTCGGTCTCGGCCTCCGGGAGGGCAGGGAGCGGGTCCGGGTGTCTCCCCCGGGGGAAGGACAGCCCTGAAGCTTTGACAGAAAGCACTGCTGCTCTGGGATGGGAGGGCTCCTTGGGGTTCTTTGCCCAGGTTGGGACCTGCCTCTCACAGACTTGCCATCTCCCTCTCCCACCTGGGCCAGGCTGTTCTCAGGATGTCTGCTCCCCTGCTCACAGAGCCCAGCCCTGCCAGGAGAGGCCTGCCTCTCTCAGCTCTTCTCTGTCCTCTGTGGGAGCCCATTTTGCCTCTCCCGGCTCCTCCTCGCCCCTCCCCAGCCTGGTTTCCTCTAGCTATGGGTTTCGGGGGGCCGCTTCAACTCCATGAGTCGCCTGTCTTGAGTACAAGTAGCAGTGGCTCTGTGGCCTCCAAGGTCTGGCATGTTCCTCCTGGCAGGCAGGTCGTCACAGGTGCCCGGGGCTCTGACACTGGTGCTCAGCCCTGCTGCTCACTCCTGTGTGACCCAGGGCAAGTCACTCCCCTCTCTGAGCCTCGGTTTCCATTCACAAAATATGTGGTTGGAGGATGTGATGACTAAAGCTTCTTCTAGCTACATAATTCTATCGCCCTAGAAGATATCAGTCAACACCAGGCTGAGTTAAAAATCTACTTAAATTTTTAAAAAAATCTACTTAAGTTCTTTTCTAAATTCACCACGTGAAGCCTGCCTGACCCCAGGCATCACCCACCGTAGGAAGGAAGAGGCATTTTATTTCATCTGCTTTTCTCACTCAGGACTGGCCTCAGCTGGCCCTCTGGGCCCCTCCCAGGGCTGCGGCCTTCCTCTGGCCCGGTCCTCAGTGCTCAGTCAGGGGCTCATTTCCTCCCCTGGGCCTGAGCACTTTCCCAAGGAGCCAGTGCCTGTCCCTGCTGCCTGGACACTTCCTCAGAGGCAGGGCGTGAGCGGCTTGGCAGGCACCGGCCCGCTCTAGACGCGGCTGCGTTAACACAGAGACCTGCTTTCTTCCGGCCCTGGGTGAGAGGCACCTCGTCAGCCCTCAGGGGCACAGAGGTGTGGTCCATTGCTGTCTGGCGAAGTCCAGCTGCCACTGGCTGCTGGCAGGGTCTGTCAGCTGCTGCCCTCTCGCTCCTTCTTGCTCTCGGGCGTTCCTTTTGCTTCCCTCCCTGAGGGGCTCGTGCAAGGACCTGCCCACCCTCAGTGACTGAAGTCCTTACCTAAGGCCACATCTTCCAGCCATTCTCCCTCAGGGTGTTCATGATGCCAAGTCCAGAGTCGATCCTCAGTCCGCACCAGACCGGACCAGTCCACACGGTCGATGCAGCCCATCCGCCGTCCCTGAAGTGGTGCCCTGTCCCTCGGTCCCTCGGGGCTGCCACCTACCTCTCTGGCTGCTCTTTCTCAGCCTCTTTGGCTTATTGGCTGCCCTGGGGCTCAGTGCTCAGGCCTGTCCTTCTCTCCCCTCCCTCACTCCAGGGAGCACACCCTTTGCAGGCCACTCATTGACTTCCAAATTCATATCTGTGTCCCAGAGACGGCTACATCCCACTTCAGAGTAAAGCCAGGTTCTTACAGCGACCTCCAAGGCCTGTACCACCTGCCCCACCGCCCACTCCTCTCCCTTCTGTGGTTCTTTGACAAACCAGCCCAGCCTGCCTCCAGGCCTTTGCACCAGCTGTTCCCCAACCCGGAATGCTCTACTCCAGAATATCCCCATGACTTGCACACTCACCTTCTTCGGCTCTTTTGATCAGATGCCACCTTCTCAGTGAGGCCTCCCCTGATTACTCTATTTTAAAATGCGACCCACCTCCACTGCCCTTCCCCTGGCATTCCCAGTCTTCTTACCTGTTTTATATTTCTCCCCAGTAGTCTTCATTGACTGACATGCTATGTCTTATAAATGTATCTGTTTGCTTATTGATTTTTTCTCTCCCTCTGAAAGGTCAACTCCATGGGATCAGGGATTTTTGTTTGCTTTATTCAATGTATCCCTGGCGTCTAGAACAGTGCCTGGCACATAGCAGTGGAACAACAAATATTTGTTGAACGAATGACTTGGGAGCTTTACCAGGTGTCCTCGCACATATATCTTCATGTTCGGGGCTCTTACTTCTGCAGAGTAAATCCTGGACGTGAGGTGGTTGTGTCAAATGTACAGAGTCGAGTACTTTTAATTTTAATAAACAACTTTAGATTCTTTTCCCAAGGGGTTGTAGCAAGTCATGCCCATTTCCCTGCCTGTGCTGGATGTCATATGACGCTTGAATTCTTGCCAAAGTGCTAGTGAGGGGGAAGGCATCTCATTGTTTTAATTTTCATTTTCCTGACTAATTAGAGAAAGCTGTGTTTCTTATTTATTGACTACTTGAATTTTTCTTATTTCTGTTGTCTTGTTCATAGCCTTCACTCATTTTTTGGTGTTGGTTGGGGATGGGGTGGGGGAAAGGCTTACCTTTTCTAATGAGTTTTTAGAGGGCATCTTCCCTAAAAAAAAAAAAAAAAAAAAAAAATCCCAGATAATTCTGACACTTATGAAGCTTCTAGAGCTGTTGCCGTAGAGTGAATGTCCTCCTGGTTCTCCACATGGGTCCCCTGGGGGTTTTAGAATGAAAGATGTTTTACAGGTTTTTTCTTGTTTGTTCTCCATATTTTCTGCAACGTACTGTTGCTACTTCAGAAAAGACTAAAAACAATCACAGGAAAGCCCTTGTACTGTCATGCCAAGTAGAAAAGGCATCTACAGTTAGGATGTACTTTTTTTTTTTAAAGAGTTTATTTATTTATTTATCTGACACAGAGAGAGAGCGTGCACGTGAGCACAAGCAGGGGGAGCGGCAGTGGGAGAGGGAGAAGCAGACTCTCCGCTGAGCAGAGAGCCCAACGTGGGGCTCGATCCCAGGACCCTGGGATCATGACCTGAGCCAAAGGCCGATGCTTAACCGACTGAGTCACCCAGGCGCCCCTAGGATGTACTTTTTGATGACAGGTAAATGAAAAGACTCTGTGTATGCAGAAACTCTAGCAGTGAATCAGCCCAAATGAAAAGGAGGAGGGATTATGGGTGATTTTTCCCTACAATGGGAGGCAGCAGAGTAAGGCAGGGAAGAGGTGATGGTGAATCCTTAGTGGAAAAGGCTAAGCTGTTGGAATGATGGCACTCAGCCCACAATACTGTGTACTGTGCCTTGGCAGACATCACTTATCGATCACTGCGGTTGTTTCACTGAGGTCCAGACTCAGTCTTAGACTCTTTCTTAGCCCGGTAGGCCAGGGAGCTACCCATCATGGATCAGAGTTGGCAGGCAAGATTAAGCCCATTCGCCCATTCTTGCCCAGGCAGGAGGCGGTGCAGTCAGCACTAGCCCCGCAGAGGCCTCTAAGCTGGGGCAGCGGCAGGCTCCCCAGTTGGGTACTCCCGCCCAGAAGGGACACCTAGGGTTTTTCAACCTGCCCTGGCTCCCATCATGGATACCTGGCATTGCTTTCTGGATTCCCTTTTCCTCTGGACCCTGGAACTTGTGGGAACTGGGAACACTGTCCTCAGCCTGGATGCTAGGACTGTGACTTCGTCGAGACCCTGGCACAGCCCCTCAGGTACCGCACGCTGGCTGCTCCCATTACTGGCCTGACTCTCCGGCCTCTGACTTCTGTTCTCATGATTCCTGGCCTGCCCCCGGCCCCACCCCATGGTCTCCACTGTGCTTTCATGCCCTGCGTCCACTGGCACATCCTGACTATCCAGCCAGGCTCTTGGCCCTCCTGCCTCTCCTTCCTGCTCTGCACTTGACTTGCCTCAGAGTCACCAAGACCCACTGCACGATCCCCAGAATTCCTCACTGACCCTCCTCTTCTAGACCAGGTAGGTTGATTAGAAAGGATTGGAGGAAATATTTTTTACAGCTTTTTCTGTTGTGGGAAAAACAGTAAATAATATAGAAAAACTACACAGGGGCGCCTGGGTGGCACAGCGGTTAAGCGTCTGCCTTCGGCTCAGGGCGTGATCCCAGCATTATGGGATCGAGCCCCACATCAGGCTCCTCTGCTATGAGCCTGCTTCTTCCTCTCCTACTCCCCCTGCTTGTGTTCCCTCTCTCGCTGGCTGTCTCTATCTCTGTCAAATAAATAAATAAAATCTTAAAAAAAAAAAAAGAAAAGAAAAACTACACAGAAATGTATGAAAAAAGTTGGCAGTCATTTAACCCCCTGGAGTTAACCATGGCCATTGAGTTGGCAAACACCTTTCCCAGTCACCTCCCCACCTCCACACCCATTGAGATATGTGTGTATAAATCATCTTAAATGAGATCACGCTGTTATTCAATCTGTGTTTTTCACTCATCCATATGTCACGAACATTAGAAAGCATGCCACTGATGAAAAACATATTTTCCCTCTCCTCGAATGTAAATTATATGCCACCAGATTCTTTTTTTTCACCTGACACATCTGCATTTTTGCTTCTTTTGAGGCAGAAACTGAATTTCTGTCCCATTCCTTTCCCATAGTAATAGACCAGCAGTTTTGGTTGGGTGTACAGCCACTACAATAAAGACGATATATCCCGGCTCCCCCTGGACTATGGGTGGCCATGTGACTAAGTTCTAGCCAATGGGGTCTTAGCAGAAGAAGTATACACACAACTTCCCGGATGTGTCCTGTGGTGGTTTTACGTATGTCCACAAATTCTTTGATGCTCCTTCTTCCATTAAAGGTGAAGCCTAATTCCTCTCCAAGTGTATGCTGTACTTGGTGACTTGCTTCAATGAACAGCATATGGCAGCAGTCATTGTGAGTGACCTGCAAGATTAGGACAGAAGAGGCAATTGGCTTCCTCCTTGCTCTATCTTGTAATAACCACTCTGGAGAGGCCAACTCCCAGGTAAGGAGGACAATCAAGGAGCCTACGGAGAAGCCGTGTGGTGAGGAAATGAGGCTTCCTGCCAACAGCTGCACGGGTAAGCCATTTTGGAAGCCCATTCTGAAGCCGTAGTCTAGCCCTCAGATGACTGCTGTGCTGGTTGACATCTTGACTGCAACCTCGAATTCCCGACTCATGGAAACTAAGATGATAAATGTTTACTGTTTTATGTTTTGGGAGAATTTGTTATGCAGCAGTAAACACCCAATATATGCCCTTAAGAGGAGGGTCTTCCCTTCCCTCTTTACCCTCTCTCTCGATGGAAGGCGGGTGTGTGGAGCACCATCTTGGATCTTGCAAATGAGGGCAACATGCTGGGGATGGAGGAGCAACAACATGGATGGGGTCTGGGCCCTCAATGGCTTCGCAGAGCAGAATCAGCATAACAACTCACTTGCCTAGCTGAGAGGGAAATCAATAGCTGTAGTATTAAAGCCAAAGCTTCCCAGTGTTGGGCCTCCTGGCGTGTGTAAATGGGTTCAAGGTGTGTGAAGCTACCTACGCCTCCATCCCTGGGCCAGTGGCCTCTGCAACAAACAGCCTTGTTCTTTTACACCAGTGAGCTGTATCATTGTTATCATTTTCTCAGTGCCATAATGGAAATAAAATTTGGGAAGCTTTGGATCTCTGTCACAACGGCCAAATTTTATCCTAACAAAGACACTCTGCAAAGTGAGATGTCACTTAGTATGTTTAACATGCATTCACCTTGATAAGGCCCCTGGGTAGTCTGCTCTGAAGGGGTCTGTCACATCTTGGCAGGTGAGGCTGGAGGGTGTTGCAGGTGGTCAGGCTTTCGCCAAGTCCAAGAGGCCCATCGCACTGGCGGTTGCTCACCGTGTCTGTGCAGAGGGCCAACTCTGCCAGCAACAGCAGCAACCTCTCTTCGCCAGCCTCAGAGAATCACTTTCCAGCTGTCTTTGATTCTGCCTGTCTTCTTCCTGACCGCATCCATTCCCAAGATCCCTTTTCTTCCTGGGCTCTGCCCACCTCAGGAACAGAGGTGGGGGCAGGTCTGAGGTGGACGTACTCCTTTTTCTCATATCCTGTTTAATGTCATTTCTCCCTGATGACGGTCATGGGTCACACACCCAGACACAATTAGCCTCATTTAGACAGAATCCTTTTTTTTCTTAAAGATTTTGTTTATTTATTTTAGAGAGAGAGAGAGAGAGTGCAAGCGGGGGGGGGGGAACAGAAGCAAAGGGGGAGAGAGAATCCCAAGCAGACTCTGCACTGAGCGTGGAGCCTGATGCAGGGCTCCACCCCAGGACTCTGAGGTCATGACCTGAGCTGAAAACAAGAGTCAGACTTAACCGACTCAGCCACCCAGGCGCCCCAATTCGGACAGAATTCTGTTAAGAGGGAGGGGCCTGGGGCTTTCCTGATTTCACCTACTCAGAACAGCAGAATCTCACTTTTAGTAGCGAGGTAAGGTTCACCCAACCCAGGTAACCCGCTAAAAGGTCCTCCCCTGTGTTTAAACTAAAGACTATAGGAAGTCAACAAAAGGATTTGTTTCAGCGTGAATGACCTCACATTGTGACGTGAAAACGTATACAGGTTGTGGTATGGCTTATGAAAACATAAACTCCAATCTACACGACTGTGACTATTCTCCGGTGGCATTCTGGGGTCACTGCCCAGCGGGTTCTCACTGGCTGACGGGCCCTGGGGAGCTCCTCTCCTGCCAAACCTTCTCTACAGCTGCTCTTGGAACTGGGTCTTTTTGTTGTTTCAGGGCCCTTATTTTCCAATTAGTTTCAGGATCTGCTAAGGTGATTGCATACAGTTGGCTTCAGGCCATAAAGGTTTGGTTTTTTCCCCTTCTTTTTTGGGGAGATTTTTTTTTATTATTGTGGTAAAATACACGTCACATAAAAATTCACCATGTCAATCATTTCTAATTGTACAATTCAGGGGTATGAAGTCCCCTCACAGTGTTGTACAGCCATCACCACTCTCCAGCTCCAGGACTTTTTATCACTTCAAATTGAAACTCCGAACCCATTCAACACTAACTCCCCATCGCGCCTTCCCCTCAGCCCCTGGGAACTAGTCTACTCTCTGCCTCTGTGAATTGGCTATTCTAGGTACCTCAGATAAGTGGAATCATACCGCATTCGTCCTTTCGTGTCTGGCTGATGTCACTCAGCATAGTGACTTCCATGTTGTAGCACGGATCCAAGTTCCATTCCTGCTCATGGCTGAGGATTACGTTTTTAATCAACGGGTTTTCACCAAGGTTTGATGTTTCCAATACATTCTGCAAAATTCCCGCAGGCATTTATTAAACCTGGACTTGGCTTCTCTCTTCCCTGCATCTCTGTTCTCTTTATTTTGTACATGGTGCCTGACATCTGGTAGTGTCTGGGCAAGGTGTTTCATTCGGTTCTCTTGGGTGGGAAGAGGTGCTCCCAGGTTGGAAGTCCATGCTGGGAACAGATGCCCTGTGGCGTGGCACCAACAGAACACACGAGAAGCCTCTCTCTTGGGTGGCAGCTCGGGAACACTCGCTGGCACGTACCACACCCATGTTCTGTAAGCCTGCATAGCATCATGCTTGGTGTGTTCCACTTGGCTCCGTGACTCTTATTTGATTTAATCCCATCCCCATGATATAGGCTAGGTGTCCGTAACCCCTTTTCACTTCGAGGAGACTAAGGCCCAGGGAGGTGATGGTTCTTGCCTCCTCAGGAGGTCAGTGGCTTCCTGGAGACTGGATGAGGGCACTCAAGTCCAGGAATTCTGTTATGTCACGGGGCATCTCGAAGGCAGGGAAGGCTTTAGCCTCCTTTTCTCTCGCATGGTCCTTCCTCCTCCTGCCTTTCAGGGTTTGGATGGAGTGACAGGGTTAGGAAAGCATGGAGAAACAAGGAAGAATAAACACTGGCCCTTTCCATTCATTCTTCAGCTGGTGGCAAGCCCAGCTTCCTTTTGCGATCCCCTTAGGGACGAGTCTGGCGCCCTCAAGAGGCAAGGGTGGGAAGGTGGCAAACGGGGCTGTGTCACCTCTTGGGGACTCAGGGCTACCACCACGGGTCTGGGAGGCTTCTCCTTCCTTGTGTGGACTTCCTACAGGAAATGCCAGTAACTGTGGCCGATGTGAGAATAAATGATTCAGGCAGTGGTTTAAATATGACGAGAGGCAAAGGGAATGCTGTGAAAAATCTCTCCTGTCACCAGCACCCACTTCCTTCCTTTGAGACATCAGTGTTTTCTACTTCTCTAGATCTTTCCTGAAAAATGTTATGTTTCCATGCGAATACATGTATCCATGCATGCACACACATCGATGTCTGCCTGGATGTGTGCACATGCGTGTAGTTACATATTCTTGCTTGCTTCCTTTTTTCCCACGAGTAGTAGCATATCGATATGTACATACTGCTCTGTGCCTTGCTCCCCCCACTTAATTTATAATAGTAAGAGCAATAAGCATATATCAAGTGCTTACCAAGAACTGAAGACTGTTCTAAGAACTTGATACATATTAATTGTCTTAATTCATTTAATCCTCATTGCAACCCCATGACGTAATGTTATTTTTTCAACACTGCTCATAATAAAAACCATGCAAATTAAAGCAACACTGAGATACTGCTTTTCATCCATTGTGCTGTTAAAGATCAAAAAGCTTGCGAACACACCATGTGGGGAAGGGTGTGGGGAAACTGACAGTCCATAGATTGTTGGCAAGCAATTTAACAATAGCTATCAAAATTAGAAAGGTACATAACTTTGAACTGGCAATTCCACTTCTAGAAATTTTCCCTGCAGATATACTTCACAGACCCTGGATGACTTGGACACAAATTACTCATGTAACACTCTTTGTGATCACAAAAGTTCGGGGAAAACTTAAATGCACATCAGAAGAGACTGGCCAAATAATTATGGTATGTTAACATCCACTCATTGGAATATTAGTTATTTTTACAACGAGCTAACTTTTTATGCACAGAAGTGGGATATTCTCCAAGACGGAGAGTGTCTTAGTCCATTTGGGTTGCTATAACAGGATGTCATAAACTGGGCAGCTTATAAACAGCAGAAATCTATTTCTCACAGTTCTAGGCGCTGGGAATTTCAAGATCGAGATGCTGGCAGATTCACCCTCTGGTGCGAGACTGCTTACTGGTTCACAGAGGACCATCTTTTCCCTGCATTCTCACGTGGCAGAAGGAGCGAGAGATCTCTGTGGGTCTCTTTCAGAAGGTCAGTGATTCCATGCATGAGGGCTCCACCCTCATGAACGAATCGCCTTACAAAGGCGAATACCACTCTGAATACCACCACATCGGCGATTAGGGTTCAACATATGAAGTTTGAGGGGACGCAAACATGCAATCTACAGCAGAGAGGTAGTGCGAGATAATGGTTAAGAATCCAGACTGAAGTCAGACCCCCTTGCTTTCTGTTCTGGCTCTTCTCCTTGTCAACTGTGCCAACTTGGACCCTTACTTTACCTCTCTATACCTCTGGTTTCCCCATCTGAAGAGTGGGGCTTGTAATAGCACCTTGTAATACTCCCTACCAACCCGAAGACTGGTGAGAAATATTTGCTCATGAGGATATGCCATTGGGCTTTTGTGCTTATTTGTTACACAGCACATAGCTAACTGATACAAGCACATAGTAGGTTCTCAATAAATAGTGCTTAAAAGGAAACAGAGTAAGCCTTTTCCTTATAATGAGGAACTTCACAAGTTACCTGAAGATTGGCTCCAAATAGAGCCCAAAGAGGAAGCTCAAGGTTAATATCCAAAGCAGAACCCAAGTCCTGGGGTTTTATTTACTGAACAGGCTGTTTTTGGAGTCCTAGCTATGTTGGAAGCTGGCCCCTGTCCTCAGAGCTCACGTCTCGGGAAGGAAATATTTGTAACAAGTTATTACAAGGCAAAGTGCTACTCTCTGTAACAAAGATGTGCGGAAAGAGTGCAGAGGAGGGAGCGGGCGGGTCAGCCCATGGTGGACCTGGTGTGACAGAGCTGGGCTAGAAGATGCAGATGGTGCCTAGAGAAGCACGGGGATTCAAAGCTACAAAGGTAAGCTGAACCCAAGGTGGGAAAGGCCTTGAGGGCTTGGGAAAGGATCTGAATGCCATTCTTAGGAAACTAATAGGATTTGGGGAGAAGAGTGCCATGTTCAGGTTTGCGTTTTGGGGAGAGAACTGTGGAGTTGATGTGGAAGGTGCCAAAGTTTCCTGCTGCAGAGCCCAGGACATGGGGCTGCTTAAACCATCCCTCCTGCTGCAGGTCAGAACTGACTGAGGGACAGCTCCTGGGGACAGGACTGATCTGGGGGCCGTACAGCCCCAGATGAGGAAAGAGGAGAAGCACAGGGGTTGAAAATCAGAAAAAGTCATTTCCCCCAACTCCGCTGCTAGAAACTGTACAAGTTAGGAAGGCATTTGGCTACAAGTAGCTAGAAACCTGGTCCTAGAGGTTTGAACGCACAGGGGAGTCTTTCCCTCCTCACAAGGAATCAGGAGGTGCTGGTTGTAACATCGCTATCTTAACAGCTCTGAGGTTCTTGGGGCCTTTCCTCGTGGTTGGTACAACTCTAGATATCATGCCCACATTCAAGGGAAAATAGATACAGAGAGATGGACAGAGAGGGGACACGCCAGCTGAATCTGTCTCTTTTTATCAGGAAAGCAGAAGCTTGACTTGACTAGACGCACGCGTGCACACACACGCACACATGCATGCGTGCAGACTGCCGCCTATATCTTCTGCTCCAATCCTGGTTGCCAGGGGACTGGGAATAGAGGAACAGGATTGTCATGCCTGCCTTAGACCAGCCATAGATTCTGTGCTTGGGGCTAGGTACATTTCTTTTTTTCTTTTTTCTTTTTTTTAAGATTTTATTTATTTATTTGAAAGAGAGGGAGCAAGTGGGGGAAGGGGCAGAGGGAGAGGAAGAAGCAGACTCCCCATGAGCAGGGAGCCCTATATGGGACTCGATCCCAGGACCCCGGGATCATGATCTGAGCCGAAGGCGGATGCTTAACCAACTGAGCCACCCAGGTGCCCTTACATGCATTTCTATCTCCAACAAATTGAGTTTGTTAGCAAGGAAGAAGGAAAAATGGATGTTGGTAAGCAAAGGCAGAGTCTGCTATAGGGACTCAGGCACGTCTTCAAGACATAGCCTAAAATAATGTGTTTTCTTTGTTCTGTTTTGGTTTTTTCTGTTTTGTTTTGTTTTGTTTTCTGAAATGGAGCCTCTGGCAGGTGACACGGCAAAGGTTCAGAACCCCTGCCTTCTGGACTTGGTACCATGACGTCCTCTTTGTCCCCCACTCCCATTCCAGGCCCTCACCTCAGTGGGTCCCAGTTTGTCCTCATCGCCCTTCGAAGCAGGTCCAGCCCCTGTGTTGGGGGGAGTGCCCAGTGCTAAGCAGGGTGGGGAGGGCTCCACGGGTCACCGGGAGCCCCACTGCTGAGTTTCCTGAGGGCCTTTCCCGAGCCGAGCTGGTGCAGGCGCTGGAGTGTGGTGTTTTAGCAGCAGAGAGGGCTCCTAGAGAGCCATAAACTCGCTTGCTGGTTCCCCTCATAACAAGCACATCGTGCCCTTATCCTGGGTGAGGGGGACCTGGATTCTTCTAAAGTCCAATTTGGTCGCTGTCTTGGTCAGGAGAGGCTGAGTCGTGCTGTGGTAACCAACAGGCTTAAAAGTGTAATGCCTTAAACACATAGTATATTTCTTGTTCATTCTAAATATCCGCATGAATCCCCTGTGGGCTCCGTTCCTTTTCTCCCCACTCTGGGAGGCACGCCGATGGAGGGGCCACCATTTTGAACTTAATAGTTTCCGGGACAGAGGGAAAGAAAGGATCTGGAGGGTCTCACAGCAGCATTTAAATGCTCCACGTTGGGAGAGACCCCTATAATTTCTACTCAGAGCTCCTTGGTGAGGAGCAATCCCCTGGTCCCACACAACCACAGAGGGGCCCGGAGGAGTGACGCTGCCAAGTGCCTGGACAAGAGATAATAGGAAATGTTTAGAAAGCAGCATTCATGGTGACTAAAGTAATTTTGGGAAAGTTGCCTAATTTCTCCAGGTCTCCTTTATTTCATCTAAAAGTAGTGTTTCTAAGGCAAAAACCGGGTACGGTCAAAGTAGCTCTTATAATCCCTTTAGCCATTGGATACCCATAGGCGGAAAAAAAAAAAAAAAAAAAAAAGAAGGTCAACTTAACCTCACACCTTATACAAATTAACTCAAAAATGGATCATAGACTAACTGGGCTTGAACACAAACTATAAAACTTGAAAAAACATAGGATCTAGGCCTAGGCATGATCCATAAAAGGGAACATTGATAAACCGCACCTCATTAAAATGAAAAACTTTTGCTCTGCCGAAGACCCCGCTGAGAGCGTCGAGGACAATTTACACAAAGCTACACGTGATAAAATTGCAAAGAGCCATGCACGCAAATAGATACACGTATACCTCGTGAAAATCTGAGTACATTCTAGAGATTGTACCACTGTAGGTTTCTCGGGTTCGATATCCTACTATGGAAATGCATGACCTTCACCCTGGGGGAGGCTGGGTGAAGGGCGCATGGCACCTCCCCGCACATTTCTTTGCACCTTTCTGAGAATCTATAATTTCAAAATAAGAGTTAAAAAAAAATCTGCAGCCACTCACAAAGAAATGTGTTTTCGGAGCCGTATTACCCATAAGCATCCATGTAGTTAACAGCCACTCTTTCACCTACAAGATGCTCCCAATACGGCGGCTTCTGGAATGGGGGTGTCCTTACTGGAAACGCACAACAGAGCCACCTGAATCATTGCTACTATTATTTCTTTCTCCCTGTCTCTTTGTTTTATGGCATTCACTGGTCTACAGCTTTTTATGGGAGACCCCTGGGGCCAGGAAGTTTTTAAGGTTTTTTTCGAGAGGGGTTAGAAAAGTAATATGGTGCTGTGGCATTTATAACGTAACTCTCTCCCCACCAGCAGGGTGGGGGGGGCGGCCTCCCTTAATCAAGCACACTTAACATTAATATTCATTAATGCATTGTACGAACATTGCCAGAAAATGGCATACGCACAGAAAATTGTCCGTTCAAGTCCCCAAACGGGCCTGTTCCTGTCCGATTTAGGCCCAAACCTTACATACTTCAGAGGGCGTGCACATTTGTCCAGAACTCTGGGCCTTGGGGCTTAGGGAGCAGCAACTGAGGAGTGTGGCAGGATGTGGCTGCCGGAACTTGTCCATGTGGGGGGCCCTTTGTGACCTGGACTGTGTCCACAGAGGCCGCTATGCTCAGGGTGTGCGTGACCCCTCCCTCGAAGGTCCACGACCAGTGTGGGGCCCTAAGACATACCCCTCTCCTTACAGGCTGCTCAAGCGGGTCACAGCCCCTGGAGGAGAGGCCACCGTTCCTGCTGCCCAGGCTGCTGGCAGTCTCCTCGGAGGGCTGCAGCTGGAGCCGGCAGGGGGCTGAGAGGGAGCCCCGCCAGGACCTTCTTACAGCCGAAGGAATGCAGGCCCAGGGAGGGTGAGTGACTTGTGCAGACTCACACAGCAGGCCAGGGAACCGAGACTGGGGGAACTCAGACAGGCTCAGAGGTGCTGGGGGCGTATTTCAAAGCTGGGACTAGACAAGCCCCCCACCCCAGCTACAGACCTCAGAAAAAACGCCTAGACTAGCAAGGAGAGCGCCCCCACCCCAATGACATGTGAGAGGTTCCCCCCCCCCACTTCCAGGCTTAGGGGGGTGGGGGGGAAGGTCACTCAGTCTCGGCCTGGCGTCCCCCGTTAGTGCACCCAGTCCCCAGAGGTGCGGGTGGGCGCTGCCGGCCCAGGCAGGGCGGCCTGGCGGTGGGTGTGGGCGTCCCCTGCCCCCACAGGCACCCCCCGCGGGCGCCCCGTCCTTGTGTGGGCTGCTTTGACTCCGTGCCCGAGCCGAGCTCAGGCAAACCACGCCGCACTGGACGCCATTCAAGCTTTTACAGGCCCTCAAATTGGGGCTGGAGCCGGAGAGGAAATACTAAAATCCTGTATACGCAACTTCTGTCTGTGCGCGCCCGGCTCCAGCAGAGCGAGGCGCGCGAGGCGCGCGGGGACGCGTTTGTACTGCTGAGGGCTCCGCTCCGCTCGCCGCTCTGTTTTCAACGGGATCACTGATGTGTCGCCCAAACCCAGGGCTGCCGGGCGTGGGCCCGGGGCGGGGGCGCAGAGCCGGTGAGCTGCAGCCCGACCGCTGCGGGACTGCATTTGTCTCCTACCCCCACGGCCCCAGCGCACGGAGCGCGCTCCGAATCCCCGTGACCCATGCTGCGCGGCCCGGCCCCGGGCCCCTGGCGCCCAGCAGAGACATGCTGCTTAGAGGTCCTTCGAGCCTGGCCTTCGGAGTCAGGCAGGCCTGGGCGGAAGGCGGCTCACCACTTTGCAGCTCCGGGAGGATTGGCCAGGGCCTCCCTTTCTGCATCTGTACGATGGGCACAGTAGTGGTAGGCTTCCCCGGGTTTCCTGTGAAGACGGCGATAGGGAAACAGCCCAGAGCCTGGCACATCACAGGTGCTCACTAAATGGTAGTCATTGTTATTATTTGTGTAAAGTAATAGTAATAGCATCATTAAGATCCAGGCAAACGCTAAGTCCTATGTACAATTTACATTTTATGGGGAAGAAACTCGAACTCCAAGGAATCCAATGACTTACCTAAGGTCACACAGGCAGTGATTGGCTGCGTCGGGAATTGAACCCAGGCGGTCTGTTTCAGAGTCTTGGTGCTTTGCTGCCCTCTGAACCGCTGGTCGGCCCTACGTGCCCATGGCGCCCTCTGCCTGGCACGAAGCTCAGCACACTTGGGCCCCAGCCCACCCTCCCAGTTTCTCCCCTGTCAAGTGCTCTTAAGGACCTCTCCTGCCTCTGGCCAGCCATCCCCACCCACCCCCACCCCCGGTTCTGAACCAGGGCTCCCCCTCCCAGCTCGCAAATCAGGCTCAGCCCTTTCTGGTGTGAAGATCTGTCAGCTGCCTGGGCCTTCGGTCCTCCCTGACCACCCCCTCCAGAGAGATCCGCTCCGTCTCTGAGCTGCCCCAACACTACCCCACGCCTAACCCCCGCAACTTCAGGTCTCCCATTCCCTTGACCTTGGGCCACTGTGGTCTGTGGATGTGTTTGTTCCCCTTGTTTTGGTCCCTCATTAAGATCTCTGCAGGTCTGGCCCCGTCTCTTGGACAGAGCAGGGTGTCCCATTAGGGGAAATTGGATTTTTACTGATGGCAGCTCTGGGCTGATGAGTGACGTCACACTGGAGTCCTATGTGAGGGAAGAAGAAGGAGGGCCCAAGCGCACTTGCTTTGGGGAAGTGAGGGTCAAGGTGGGCATCAGCCCCATATTCCTGGGATCAGCTACCAGACCAAGGAACATCGCAGACAGTGAGAGTGTGGTCTGGGCTCCCCTGCCCACAGGTGTTTTGGGGGCCCTGCCCACCCCTGCCTCTACTTCCCCTTTAACTGTCCTGTCATCGGGGCCTCTCAGGAGCCCTGCTCAGTGTCAGGTAAGGACAGATGCCCCACAGGGGTCCGAGCCCCTTCTAGCTGGGCTCCCCCAAAAAAGCAGCCTGCAAAGGGCATCTGTTCTCCAGCCTGTCCTCAGCTTGAGCCGAGCTGGCCTGCGCGTGCATAGCGGGTCTCCCAGACTTCTGCGAGTGCCCCCCCGCTGCTTCCCCCCCAACTCGAGAGGCTCCACGGTGTTGTGGAGATCGCATTTGGAATCTGGAGTCTGGGTTTCAGTCCCAGCACGGTGGTTCCATGAAGTCTTGTGCACGTCCTTTAATCTCTCCTGAGCCCCAGTTTCCCTGTGGGAGCGATAGCGTCTGTCTCATTTCCTTGGTCTTAAGCAGCCTGAGAGCTATGAGAGGGCCTGGCCCACTGTGGGAGCTGAAGTGTTGGTTGTTTAAGTAGGAGTCACAGCACTGGGGTGACCCGGACCCCCCAGGTGGTCTGGGGGGATGGAGTGACCCAGATGACCCAGTGACCCGACCCCTGCTATAAGAAGGCAGGAGTTGGTCGTGGGGAGACCGGTGGCCCCTGCGGGACTCACAGCTGAGTGCTCCCTCCTCCCGCAGGGAGAGGAGGGGGTGGTTCTGCCCTGAGCACCTCTCAGCTTTGACCCTTAGGAGTGGTGTCCCCCACAGGTGGAAGCTGCCACAAGTCTGGGGGTGCCACGGATGCCACGTGGGGACCCCCCCCAGAGGCCTGGCAAAGCTGCAGTGGTGCCCCGTGGTGCAGACTGCTTTGTGACCACACACGAGCCACCCCAAGGGCTTCCAAACAGGGCATAGTGCTGAGGGGCTGAGGGGCTGTGGGGGGAGAAACTGGATGCCTGCCACCTTCTACCTGCAGGCTGGTGAGACCCGAGGGTCCGGGCGTCTGGACCACTCCCCTGAAAGGGGGATGGACGCTGGACGCTGTCCCCATGCAGCCCTGAGAGCAGGTGGCCTTCCGGAGAGGCCCATTCCGCCGGCGGAGCACAGTCTGCGCGGCGCGACAGTGCCCTCTGCTGGCCATGCTGTGCTGCCATCGGCTTCTCCGGGCCCGCCAGGGGGACCTAACGCCCACGGGGGCGGGCCTGCAAAGCCCCGCAGCGGGGAGGCCTGGGAAAAAGCCTGGTAGGTGGGCAGCTCCTTCCCATGTTACAAAGGAGGAAACTGAGGGTTGGGGAAGTGGAGTAAGGTGCTCAGGAGTCCCCCGCTGTTGCAAGGCCAGGCAGGACCCATCCTCAGGGCTCTTTCTCCTGCTCCAGCGAGACTCATCTTGTGTGAACGTCACAGAACTCAGGCACGCTGGAAAGACCACTCTGTATTCATTATTCGTTTCATTAAAATCAAATTAGATCTGACTCCCCCACTGCCAGGACCGCAGAAAAATGCATTCCTCCTTGCTTTTGGAAATAGAAGCGGGGCTCCTCCCCAGGCCTGTGCAAGAAGCCAGAGCATCACCGGATCCTAGAAATGCGAAAGGGAGGGGAGGTTTAAATTCTCAGTGCGTCAGGGCCACTGTGGAAGCTTCACTTCGAAGCTTCAGGGAGGCTCTGTCGCTTCCCTGCCAAGGTTGGCAGCCCTGGAGCCCGGGCTGTCCTCACTTCCTCCCCTGCTGCCCCCTGAGGTCCTGTCCCCTCCATGGGGTGGGGGAGGGGGCACACTGATGTCCTGGCCATGGGGTTCTCCCAAACCACCTCTTTCTCCTCTCCCCAACTCCCACCCAATCCCCTTAAATTGCTCAAGATCCTGAAAAGAAAAGCGGGAAAGGCAGGTTGAGCAGGGAGAGGAAAATCTATCAAGAACAAATAGCAGACGATCCTCTCAGGACAAGCGCCTGCTTCTCTAAAATCAGCTGGGTAGCAGCACATGCCTGTGGGAAAATGCTATGTCCTTGGAGTGACCTTCTTGCTGCGGCTGAAGCCAAGGCGACACGATTCGGACCGTGAGTAGGTTGGTTGAATCCTGTTGAAGAGCCCTGCGGGAAGGGGTTGGGCATGGGGAATGGAGCCTGCCGACTCCTCAACGAAACCAATAGAAGTTAGAAAAGAGGTTATGGGAAAGCGGGTGAGGGCCTGAACGGCTAGGGAGCCTGGGTTGCAAAGCCACCTCTGTCTGAAAGGAATAAACATGGGGTCCCCTGTTGTCGTCTCAAGTATGCAGTGGGCCTGGCAGGTCAAACTGGCGCCCTTGGGACCCTGCGGCGCCCGGATCCACAATCCTCCATCTTGCTCTGACCAAGAAACATCCGCATCCTGGCCATAAACTGCCAGCCTGGTGTCACCATTTCCCCAGGGTGGCGCCCTTGGCCTTCTGCAGATGGCGCCTCTGCTGCTTCCTGGGCCCCTTTCCTAACCTGGCAGAGTTCAGGTTTAAACATGGAGATGAGGAAAGAAATGAAGTTTTTACAATCAAACTGTCACGTCAAGTTTAGGAGTAACCCGTGCGTAGTTGTTTCTTTAAAATATTCTAATAGCCCCGAGAATCTCTCATGTTCAAGACTGACGTATTAGCCTGATGTTTCCAGTTTCAGATGTGTGATAGACAGAGACTTGTGATTTTAAGGGAAAGAAAATTTGACTTTATGTTTTTGTGAATACTAATAGGATTTTAAAGAACACTGGTGTTTCACTATGTTAATACATTTTAATATTTCTCTCTTTTCTTCACTATGTTAATACATTTTATGTCTTGGGCATATAAGAATTTATTACTTGCTTGTTGGAGTCATTAGTTTGCTTTGTTAGGCAACTGCAGTGCTTACAAAGGAAATGTAATATGTTAAATTTATAAATGCAATTCAGAGTGTTTAGAGGAATTTAATTAAGTTTACAGATGATCTCTAAAGGGAGCTTAGGGTCTTCAAGTTGAGTTAATAGATCATTAATCAAAGAAAATTGAGGGTCACTGTTCTTATCTTGCTATTTTTATAAGCAGAATAACAAGATTTATAAACTGAACATAACAGCTTAAGGATAACTAGGTTATTTCTACTTTAATGAAAGGAACATTAATTTAAAACCTAAGTAACTGTAAGTAGTCCTTTCTGGACTGCCCTCCAACATAAAAAAAATAATTCACTGTGACAGCTATTCATACTAATAGCTAACGTTTATGGAGTGCTTTACACTGATTATCTCGTTTAATCTTCCATTCCAGATGGGAGACACTGGGAGGGCAGGAATTTGCTCAAGGCCCCGCAGTTAGGAAGTAATACAAGATGGACGTGAGTTGTCTCTTCAACTCCATTAGCCACAATGTTGGATGAGCTTTGGGGCCCAGGTTTCTAGGATTTGCGCTGAGCTCCCTGGAGAATGGGCTCGCTCTCCCTAAGTTATACCAGTGAATGCCGTCTTGTCAGCAGCCAACGCCCCCAGCCACTTCAGGACTCACCAGAAATGGGGAAGGGGCTTCTGAATGCCTGGATTTGAACCCAAAGTACCACTGGTAAACCCTTTTTCAGAATGCTGTGTATGAACACTAAGGCTGTTGTCTGTCTCCGGTACCGGGGCCACAGACCCAGGGTCCCCTCAGAAACGTCTTCCTTCTTCTCTGTCCCCATTTCTAGCCCATCTTTATTTTCCATACTCCAAGGACAACCTTTTAGCTTGAAAGTTGATGAAATGAAGACATTTCATCTACATACATTCCCAAGGGCAGCCGGGAAGGGGCTGTCTACACTTTCCCACCTATTGAACTCCTTCTGGCTCAAAAAAGCAAATCTGGGGAACCCCTGTGTCAGCTCCAACATGTAAAGAGCCTGGAAATTGTCATTCCCATCCTGACACGAAGAAAAGCTGAACAAACTGACAGATCGAAGAGGCAGAAAATCCGTAAATACACAGTTGAACTCAACAGCACTATCCGTTGTCTGGATCTTTGACGCTTAGAGGATATTTCATCCAACATGAGCAGAACGTACATTCTCACACCAAACATTCCCCGACGGTTTGTGTCCCCTCCCCGAAATTCATATATGGAAGCCCTAATCCCCAGGGTGGCTAAATTTGGAGATGGGCCTCTGAAGAAGTAATTAAAGTTAAGGAGATGATAATGGTGAGGCCCTGATCTGATATGATTAGTGTCCTTATAAGAAGAGACGTCATGCCAGCACACGGCAAGAAAGTGGAGCTGGGCGGGCCAAGGGGGGAGCCCGCACCAGACCCCTACCCTGTTGGTCTTGGACTTCCAGTCTCCAGAAATTCGAGGAAATAGATTTCTGTTGTTGAGCCTCTCTGTGCATGGCTGTCCTTTGCAAACCCCGCTCTCTCTCTCTCATTCTCAGTGTGTGTATGTGTGTGTGTGTGTGTGTGTGTGACCATGCTCTGGGACATGTGAAGGACATTCTGTAGCTATGAGGATCTGATGAAGCCGCTGAGCCAGGCTTCAGGGTCCTCCAGGTCTGCTGCTGGATTCAGTGGCCGGGTAAACAGATTTCTGTAGCCAGGAAAACAGAGAGGTGGAAGTTGGCTCATGGGATAGTCCTGGAAAGACATTAGACTCTTTCCTCTGGCCTCATGCAGACAGGTGCACGCGGACAGGTGCACAGAGTCCTTCCTTGGCGAGGGGACACGATGCAACCTCCACTAACCTTTTGCAGGTCAGTCTCAGAGTGAGCGAGGTTCCCAAGGTCTTCCCTTGTGTCGTGCTCCGGCAGCTGTACCATTAGCTATATGTCATCTTCGAGGTTCCAGAATTGTTTTTAGAAGTGGAATTTGGAGGGTTTTTATCAATGAGACAAGCCAGTTTGGACGACCCTCTTCACCTCTGGAGAGCAGAGTCCACACGGAGGGCTTGAGGACTGGCGTTAAATAGATGATGTTGGAAGGACCCATGGCATTGGAGTTAACACCTTTGACATCGAACCTGTCGAAACAATATAGTAAGTTTATGACACTTACACAAACTTTTTTTTTCAACGTGAGATGCAATAAAATCTTGCTTTCAGATGACTTACACCAGGGTTCATAAAAATAAGTAAAATTTCTAAATTGTAGCATTTCAAATCTGACATTGCTAATTTAAATAAATACAGAACATCAACCCCTTAACAAAAAGTGGAGTCTGGTTCAGGCAACCGAAGGGACAGCTGGACTCATCCTCGAGCTGAGGCGGGGTGGGAGTCTGGGGGATTGGCTACAGCTGAAAGCACCGGGAGCCGAGGGTGTCTGATGCTTGACCTGCAGGACCTGAATGGCCACAGAGGGATGTCCTGGGTTCTGAGGAGGCTCCCGGGCCACCAGCTTTAGTGTCTTCAGAAGGATGAAGAAAATATGAACAAGACTATTTAATGGCTTTATTGAGGTTTAATTCATAGGCAGTATTATTAATCTATTTGCAGTATACGTGTCAGTGGTGTTTAGTATATTCATAGACTCGTGTGTTCCTTCATTACTGTAATTAATTATAGAACATTTTCATCACTCAAAACAGAGAACCTAGCGCCCCTTAGCTGTCACTTCCCAACCCCCACCCATCGTCCCAACTCTAGGCGACCGTCAGTCTACTTTTTGTCTCTCTAGGTCTGCCTGCTCGACACATTTTGTATAAATTGAGTCATATAAAAAATATCCTTTTAGGCTGGCTTCTCTTAGTATGTTTTCAAGGTCCATCCATGTTGTATCACTACCTCATACCTCATTCCCTTTGTGGCTAAATAATATTCCAGCGTGTGCGTATGTGGCATGTTATTCATCTGTTAGTTGATAGAATTTGGGTTGTGCCCATGTTTTGGCTGATATAAATTACGCTGCTATGAACATCCACGCAGAAGTTTTTGTGTGGACCTATGTTTTCATTTCTCTTGGGTATGCACTTGGAATGAAATTGCTGGGTCCTGTCATCGTTCTCTGTTTAATCATTTGAGGAGCTGCCAGACTGTTTTCCAAAGTGGCTGCACCATTTTATATTTACACCAGCCACGTATGAGGCTCCAATTTATCTACATCTTTGCCAACACTAGTTATTATGTTGGTAATAATTTAAAATTTTATATTATTATTATTACTATTATTATTATTACAGTCATCATAGTGGGTGTGAAGAGGCATCTCATCGTGGTTTTGATTTGCATTTTTCTGATGGCTGGTGCTAGCGAGCATCTCTTTATATGCTTATTGGTCATTTGCATATCCTCCTTGGAGAAATGTGTAATCAGACGCTTTGCCCATTTTAAAAATTGGGCTATTTGTCTTTTTATTACTGAGTTGTAATCATTCTTTACATATTCTAGCTCTAAGTCCATTATCGAATATATGATTTGTAAAAACGTTCTCCTAACCTGTGGGCTGTCTTCTCACTTTCTTAATAGTGTCCTTTGAAACACAAGTTAATTGTGATCACATTCAGTTTATCCATTTTTTTCTTTTGTTGCTCATGCCTTCTCTAAGAAGCCAATGTCAAATCCAAGGTCAAAAAGATTAACCCTCATGTTTTTTCCTACAAGTTTTATTGTTTTAGCTCTTATATTTAGGCCAGTGATTCATTTTGAGTGAGTTTTGTGTATAGTGTGAGGTAGGGATCCAACTTCCTTCTTCTGCATATGGAAATCTAGTTGTCTGTCATCTGCCCAGTTGTTCTAGCCAAGATCAAAAGTGGAGTCTTGAAGTCTATTATTGTTGAATTGTCAATTTCTCCCCTCAGTTCTGTCAGCGTACTGTGAAACCTCATCATGGAATGAGGGCGCTGGGGTGAGGATGACTGGGGCCCCAGTATTCTTGGCCTGTCACGTCTAGGGTACAGCCTCCATCATATGGGGAGGGGCTGGGTAGAAGAAAGGAATGCCCAACCTCTTGGCTACACCCACCTCTAATTTAGAGTTCAAGGGGGTGAGAAACGCTGATAGCCTGTCCCTACTGGTGAGATAAAATAGCTCTTCATCAATTAGCTGCTAAGGAGAGAAGCCTGTCTTCTTGGCCACACCACCTGAAATGGAGCTTCCATTTAGCGGAGATGGTTGGGGGTGGGGAAGGAGGGAGGGGTGGTGGCTCACATACTCTTGCTGTTCTTAACACGTTTTAGCAGATTGTCTTGAAAAAAATCTTTCTTCATTTGCTATATGTTCTTAGGATAATTTCCAGACACTTAAAGTTTTTTAAACAGTTTTAGCAGCTTTGCTTGTGTCTCCGGGGAGGGGTTCTGTGCGGTTCCTCATGCTTTCAGCTTGGAAGTGGAACCAAACTTTTTTTAAACATATAAAGAATTCTTGTGAAATTATTAGAGAAAAATGAACATGCCCCACGGAAAAATGTGCAAAGAGTATTAGGCAATTTAATTTAGAAAAAGTACAAATGGCCAAGAAACAGAAAAATATTGAGCCTCTCAAGCAGTCAAAGATATTCAATTTGAAATAACACATTGGTTTTTTTATCATATTGTTAAAAAAGAGCAATACTCAGGATTATCAAGGCCATGTGTAAACAGACACTTTCCCACATGGTTGAGAGGAGTATAAAGTAGTGTGACTCTTTTGGAGAGCCGTTTGGCAATTCACACCAGGATTTTTTAAAAAACATCTGTCCCTTTGACTTAGTGATCCTATTACTAGGAACTTATCCCAAGGAGATTACCTAACAAGAATTCAAATACGTATTATTTATAATATTAAAATAAAGAGGCCCCCGGGTGGCTCAGTCGGTTAAGTGTCTCAGGTCATGATCCCAGGGTCCTGGATTGAGCCCCGAATGGAATTGGGCTCCCTGCTCAGTGGGGAGTCTGCTTCTCCCTCTCCCTCTGCCCCTCCACCTGCTTGTGCTCTCTCTTTCTCAAATAAATAAATAAAATCTTAAACAAAAACTTTGTGAAAAAAATTAAAGCAACTTAATTATCCTTTCTCGGGGGGGGGGTTAATAAAGTGTGGTGTATTCAAACGTAGCCAAATAAAGGGTGAGGTAGGTCTATATGAATTAACGTGATTAAAGGTGGGGGAGATTATTACAGAGAAGTATGGCTTATATGATTCCGTCTATACAATCTAATCTATCCATAATCATTTATGTTGCACGTGCATAGAAAAAAGTACCCTGGAGAATATATCTTAAATTCTTCACAGTGCGTGTACCTCTGGATGGAAACATGGTTGATTTTAATTTTTAAATTTTTGTCTTTCTGTGAGTATGTATGTTGAAATGGATCTCCAGTGGCCATGTATTATTTGTACCATAAAGAAAAAACCCAAGTTGGGTTTTTACTGATGGCAGGCGGAGGAGCCAGGGGCTGTGGGCAGGCAGAGGCCAGCAGGTCAGGAAAGTGTCACGGCGGTGTGGGCTCGGCAGGGTCTGTGGGAGTTCCGTTGCCT
>NW_024426774.1:38291643-38338585 GCF_017311325.1 Ursus maritimus | reverse complement strand
ATCCATCTAACAGGGAACAAAGTTGGGTGTAAGAGACACCGCGGGAGGGACACTTTGCCGGGCCTGCCAGCAGGTGGACAGGACTGAGGCACCTGGGAGGTCACACCTGTCAGAAAGGAAGTCGGTCAGTGGCCGGGCTTCGGGGTGAGGCACAGCATTTTCAGCCTTTGGAGTCTGAGGTCCAGGCTTGCCCGGTAGTCAGGGAGGCGGTGACATCCTGAACAAGGAGGACATACGGGGCTGGGGTTCTGGAGGCTTGATAGGAACTCCCATGCAGACCTGGGAATGGAATAAAAAGAGGGAGCATCTGGGGCGCCTGGGTGGCATAGCGGTTGAGCGTCTGCCTTCGGCTCAGGGCGTGATCCAGGCGTTATGGGATCGAGCCCCACATCAGGCTCCTCCGCTATGAGCCTGCTTCTTCCTCTCCCACTCCCCCTGCTTGTGTTCCCTCTCTCGCTGGCTGTCTCGCTCTCTGTCAAATAAATAAATAAATAAAATCTTTTTAAAAAAAAAGAGGGAGCATCAGATCCATGGAAAGGATGATCTCGCAGGAAAAGATCACAGTGAGAAGGGGACAGAAGAGAGTATGGAGGTCAGAAGTGTGGGAGGGGGAAGGGAAGCCTGAGAAGTGGCGAGAGAGAGCAGGAAGAGGGGTAGCGCCCACGCAGGCAACGGGGCAGAGGAGCCAGCCAGGCCAGACTTCTGAGTACTGGGCTCCGCCTGGAAACCCAGCGCCGAGAGCTGTGCACACACCTCACAGACACTAGGCGGCGCTGTGGTCCACTCTTATGGCCACATATTCCGGGGTTGGCAGTTTTCTTTTCATTAAAGAGAAATTAATGTGTGCTGGGGCCCGCCGATGCCCTGTTTAACAGATGAGGGCAGAGAGGGGCTGTGACTTGTCCCAAGGCATATATGGGTGTTATAGCAGAGGTAGGCTTACCTCCCAGCCTCCTGGTTCCTGTCCCGGGCTCTCTCCAGTCACACCCGAGAGACAGATCTAGAAAAGTGGCTGGCAGAATCCTGGGTCATGAGGCCCACCCTGGAGCTCCGGCACCACCCACTTTTCAGTCTTGCCCACGGTGAAGTCACTTCCCTTGGTTTTCCCATCTTTTCTCTGTCTGCAGTCCCCCACCCACTACACCCTTCATCCTTTTTCCGCCTGCAGCCACAAGGATGTTTTCCAGTGTAAGCTGGATCAAGTCACTCCCATTACCTCGCCTAGTGGCTCCAGAATGCTCTTTACCCCGACGTTCATCTTTCTGCCCTCTAGAAGCTGCACCCTGAGCCTCTATTTGCCTTTTGGGTTTGGTCTGATAAAGTTGTTGTGTTGGGTCATCTCCACATCTTGGCAAATCTGTTCCCTCTGCCAGGAACTCTCTTCCCCGCCCCTCCTCTCGTTCTGCCCATCACCGCCTTGGCCTCAGGTTGACTTCCCTGACATCCCTTCATCCCGTCCATGGTGCCCTTGCCCTTTGCTTTAACACATGCCTTTGTCATGTTTACTTCTTTAAGAAGTTTTACCCTCTAGACGGAGCTCCAGAGCTGTAGGACAAGGTCCATTCGGTTTGCAGCCTGTCCATCAGGGTCTGGCTGTGGCTCTCAGAAGGCTGTAGACACGAAGGTGGCCGTGGTGGCAGAGCGGGCGAGGAGCTGGGGCCAGGTGGCACAGGGCAGTGTCTTTAGGACACCCCAGTTGGGTGCTAAGATACAGCCGAGAGTGTCTGTCGGGCACGGTGCGCAGAGCAGCGACTGTTCCAGTGTTTGAACAAATGGTGTTCAGGACAGAATGGTCTTCCAGAACGGTCAGCCAGAGCTGCAGAACTGAGCGTCCCACACAGGGGCCATCCACTGTTCCTTTCACTTCCGTATTCTAAGACCTGGTATATTTTAGTGTGTTTGAAACTAAAGCAACCATCGGATTCTATTTCACTTGCAAGTTGTGGAAAATGTGGGGGGCGTATCTGGAGCAGGTAGGACTCAGCATGGCCTTTGTTCTTACCTGGTCTGAGCGCTCCCCAAATTGGGGCCCAAAGTCCCTGGAGCCAGACAGTGACAGCAACGTGGAGGGACCCACAAAGCTGGTGGTGACAAGCACCCCACCACCGCCATACCTGTGGATACACCAACTTTGGGCTGTTTGTTCATAGGATGAACTCCAAAACATTTCCCTCTCCTGCTCTCTTGTACCCATGTTGTATCAGTGGGTCTTAACAGAGGTTTTGTATTCCTCCAAGGCATAGGTGGGAGGGCCAAAGGGCTACTTAAATCCAAGTTTGGGACATAAAGGAGATCACAAATCTACTACGTGAAGACTTCGAAAAGGCTAAAGAAATGAAAAATGATCTAAATAAGCTTTTCTTCTATTTCATTTTTCAATTTTAAATAATATTTAAAATCTTATTTTAGGAGTATTCAAAATTAGACAATACAAACTGGACCGGCCTTTGTTCCTGCAGGAAATTATGACATCTGACGGGTAGAAACAAGGTGGTGGTCTCTGCTCCTTGCCCCTGGCCAGAATCTCTTTGATTGTCAGCTCAATTTTTGCTATCTTCCTGAAAAGGAAAGATTCTTTCTAGTTGGAGGAAAGCCAAATCATTGTTCAATACAGGACATAAGCAGGGGGTGGGGATGAACAGACAGAAGGGAGCAGGGAAGAAAATCAGGGCTGGCTCTTTATGGAGAGAGGCCTGGGGAAGATTCTGGAGAGACTTTGATGTAGCTGCAGGCTGAGATGGAAGTGGACAGAAGTCACCCCTTCTAAAAGTGACTCCAAACATCTTGGGATATACACTGTAAGAAACACAAAATAGGTCTCTAGGAATAGGTATATAAACCAGTAAGTATGGTGATTATATTGTCCAAAGTAAGAATCAGGACATTTGGCCTGCTCATTGGACAGGACAGCTGGAACTGAGACTTGCTACCCCTTCCAGATGAGGGGTGCCCAGTCAGTGTGCATGAACCCCACAGGGATGCTCGTCTGTGAAGCCTGGCGTTGTACTGGATGGTTCCTCAGTCCCTGTCAGTCTTCTGTGGAACTAGTGGTGGTTGGGTGGGGAGAGTTGAGGTTAGCAAGAAGATGGGGGCCTGTCCCTTCTGACATCTCCTCAGCTCACCCCCAGGGTTCGCAGTGCACTCATGTTAAATTTAGGTCAAGTCTGTAGAGAAAAGTGACATTGAGCCACAGGCAAAGATGGGGACGGAAAGGCCACTACTGTGACATTCCACTCAACCTCTCATTTTAGGACAAGACTCTTGGTTTAGCCTAGAATCTAATTTTGCTTGGTTGTGTGTGCGTGCACGTGTGTGTGTGTGTGTGTGTGTGTGTGTGTGTGTGTGATCTCACTCACTCTTCATACTAAACATCACACTGGAAGAGCAAACAACTCCAGCACAAAGCCCTCATCAGAAGGTCTTTTGTCCACCATTATTTTAAAGACAAGGGCACATAAAATGATGAGCTCTTTAGTAATTATGTCTTTTAGAAGTACTCTTTATCGAGTAAATGATGTAAAGTAAAAGAAAGAAAAAAGGCAGACCAGTATGTACATACATACAACAGACGTGTATTACCTTGGTTTCCAAATTCCGTACAATAAACTCACTATGACTGCCTTGACTACAAAACACAGAACCTTGAAACAGGACCTTCCCCGTTATATACAGTCTGAAACACCAACCCCTACCCCACACTTTGGTGCACTTGGGCAGGTCTTTTGTGTTCTGAGCACCCAAATTCAATGCGTGTTGGGTGGGGCATCCCCACACCTCCAACAAGCAATGCTCCGACACTGGCAGGGTGTGTGAGAAGTCGACTCAAGTCTGACACCATCCACCAGAAGATAGCCTTGGATCCCACAGGTTGAGGGTTCAGTCCTACAAGCGCCCTTCCCACTTCTGACACCAGCCCCAAGCTCAGATTGTTACCTGGGCTTCCGCCTAACTGGCTACAAATCGGAGGTTCCAGTGAACTCCAACTTAGGAAGCAAGTCGCCAAGCCCTGGTGCTTATCTATACTTCTGATCAACTGCCTAATAAATCAGAGATGCCCAAGGGCCCCTCCTCAGGTTGACTAATTTGCTAGAGCGCCTCACAGAACTCCAACATTTTACTTATGAGACGACTGGTTTATTATAAAAAGATAGAACTCAGGAAGAGCGAGATGGAAGAGTCGCATGGGGCCTGGTGTGGGCCCAGGGCTGGGAGCTTCCCTGTCCTCTCTAGGGGCACCGGTCTCCCCAAGTCTCTATGTGTTTGTCAGCTCAGCAGCTCTCTGCACCCCAGCCTTTCGGGGTTTTGTGGAGGCTTCATTACCTAGGCATGGTTGATTAAGTCCTTGGCCATTGGTCAATGATTCCAACCTTCAGCCCCTCTCTCTTCCCCAGAGGTCAGGGGGTGGGACTGAAATCACTTGGTTGGTTCCTCAGGTGTTTTCCAGAAGTCATTCATTAACATAATACAAAACATCCTCATTATTCTCAACACTTGGGAAATTCCAAGGGTCTGGGGAGCTCTGTGTCAGAAACGGAAATGAAGATCTCCATACACTTCTTACGATAAGTCACAACAATCACAGCAGGTCTTTGAAAAGGTAAGGTACACACCTATTTTGGAAGCTTCAGCCATAAGGTGGTTTTTCCGCAATGTTTGGATATGTATACAGCCACTAAACAGGCCTAGTCAGCTTCTGGCATGTTCTTTTAAGATTCAGTTAAGTCGCTAAGGCAATTACACATAGAAAAAGTGATTGTGCTCCTTTACTGCTTTAGTAACCTGCGTTCCATAGTAGACGGGGCCTTGTCATGGGCGCTATAGATGGAATGAAGCACAAAATCCCGTCACTAGAGAGTTCAGCCCGTAATTACAGCGGTCCTCTCGAATTCTCTTCGCTTTAGGGCCGATAGTTTCTTCCCACCCCAAATGAACCAGCCCGAGAGGGTATCTTGGTAGGTCATGGGGAACAGCCCATACAGAACGACTTTTGCATCTGATTACTGTCCCTAATCGCCCTCACCTGGCCCTCACTGCCATGCTGTCCTCCGTCACCTGTCACATTCATGTTACTGCCTGGTAGTGTAGTGTGGTCTTTCCAACCAAGGACCTAACCGACATTTTAAATGAACTCGTCGTTTTAAATATCAATTTTTCTTGGAACCGATTTTCAAGAAGTCAAAAACTAAGTCAAGTAACAGGAGAGTGAAAATATATTGCTTTTAGAAGTTACACATTTCTGATGTATAATCCATTAGGAGCATTGCTTCTGTGGGGTATCTAGTGAACACTCGGTTTCTTTCGTGTTTGCATTTCCTGACGATTCACTTCACTCCATTTCCAGGCACACAAAGGCTGAGACAGCTACGTCTGCTGCGTCTTGGATGGCGGCCTGACGCCAGCTCAAAACCTAACGGCCCACTTCTTCCCACAGAGGAAATTTGTAAACCTGTCTCCCTTCCTACACATTTCATTGACACAGCTCACTGGAGAGATCTGCTTTTTAAAAAGTTAGAGCCAAATGTCTCAGCACGTTATTTACTTCTCTTCCCCGGCAGCCCTCTAAGGATGGATGATTTTCTTCTCCTCTCAGTGGGTTGAAATTTAATATTGGGAATTGGTCAAATCTAATCATTTAGGTAATGAAAGCTGAATGACTGAGACTGCAATTTCCTTTGGGGGGGGCATTAATTTCTAGTCCATAAAATGTGAGTGTGTATTTAATGAATAGTTCTCCTGCCCAATTTACTTCAGTCTTGTATTGAGTGTTGGTTGTAGGTAAATACAGATAAATACCATGTTTCGAGCACACGAGTCCATGCTGTCTACAATGACCTTGGGAAGTGGGGAAGGACAGAATGCAGGCTGAGGGTGGGCCAGGGTGTCCTGACCCCACAGAAAGGGCAGGGACAGATGTGAGTTCCGGTGCTCTGTGTACTGGGACCCGCTTCCCTTTGTCCTTTGTGCTATACAGTCTGAGAGCTGAGTGTGTGGTCATCTGGTCGCGCCCTCCCACAGGGTCAGCGCCTGGGGAGAGGGCATTGGTCCCACGGCAGCAAACACAGGGTCCTTTGTTTGAGAGAAGCATTTTGTTACTGTGTGTGAATGGAAGGAAGGCCGGGTGTCCCAGGGTTCCCGCTGGCGCTGCGAGCTTACTAAAAGCTCACTGCATTCCACGGGCAATTGTGCTAACTCACAGCAACTTGTCCTTTTCTTCCTTCTCAATGGACTTTACTGAAGTGTCGCAAAGAAAAGATGAAAAGGTAGCCCGCACTTGGATGCCATAAACCTGCCAAGGAAGAAAATAAGTCACCATTTCTTAACCTTCCTACGACGCTGGTCTAAAAGGGTCTCTTGAGACAGCAACAAGGCCAAGTCAACAATCCCCCCAATAACCAAGTCCCAAAGCGCTGGGGTTGAAATACACCTACAACAAAGTGGTCCTTGGTTTTAGAAATCTTCAATAACCTGAGGAGACTGGGGCGTGACCACTTTTTTCTTTTACAACTGAGCGTCTGTCTGCCTCTGCAAACCACACTGACCGTTGATGGCCAAGGGGTCATCCCTGTTCAACACAAGCAGCTGAGTCAAAAAGCTGGTCTGACAACTTGTTTTAACCAACTGGGCCCAACAAATGATGACACCCCCCCCATATGTGAAAACAGTCATCGCCAATGTCTTCTGGATACACTCTTGGAAATGAAAAACCCCGTGCAATACAAAAGGAGCCACGAGGAAGGGAAAGGGGGCACCCAGAATACATGAAGTCGTCTAGAAGATCCCAATTCAGCTTTGCCGAAAAACGTGACCCACGTCATCGGGATACTCATCCAGTCCCCAAGCATTTCCCAAGGCCAGCCTAGGTTTCTGGAAACAATCTGCTCTCTGTAGGAGAGAAAAAGAAGAAAAGAAAAAAAACCCCAAAAAACTCATACAACTCACTGAAATTTTCTGTGGCCCAAAGTTCCGGTAAGACGTACGTTCAAATACAGAACAGGTAGAAGGTGTCCTCCGTTGCCTCAAAAGCAAGCACCACGGCCACGTAAGAGGGATGTGCGTGTGCCTATGAAGCTCTACGAAGTCGAAGGGGCGACGTGGAGCCTGTTATTGGAGATCCACCTGCGATATCCGGAAGCACCGAGAGGTCTGTTCCCCAAAGAGTGGGGTAAGGAGGAGTAACTCCAGGAGCCCCTTCTAACAAATAGCTGCCAAAGTGCCAAAAGTTCTCGAAGATGGTCTCCGATCGACTCCGACCGGATGGTGGACTCCATGAAAGGTCTTTGAAAAAAAAAGCATGCCTTTTGATGCCCTCTGGGCACTTGCTCCCTGCTAGTAATTCAAAAGCGAGAGGCCTGGGAAAAGCAATGTAAGGATGCAAAAAGGGCCGTAGAGAGGAGGGGGGGGGGCCCAGGCCTGACATAGGCTGGAAGCTGCTAGGTGCCGGGCACGGAGGTACACACCTCCCAGCGGCCCGGCAGGGCAGTGTCCACGTGAGCCCACGGGGAAGTTGTCTAAGGAAGTTCCAAACCCCGGCTTCGGTCAAACTGCTAAAAAAAAAAAAAAAAAAAAAAAAAAAAAAAAAAAATTCAGGTTTCGAGTAGCTGCTGAAGGACGAGGGGCTGGAGCTGGGTGGTGCAGGGCTGGCCTTCCCTGAATCAAAGGACAGCCCTGGACCGTCTCCCCGAGTCTCAATTTTCAACGCTAAGTCATTTAGCTGGGTGAACATTTCCAAGCATTTTCTCTTAAACAGTATTTTATAAAAGAAAAAGCGAAATCCATAAAAAGTGTGAAGTCACCAATCCAGAGAAATACTATTTTGTGATGCCGGCGACTCTGAGCTCAACCCCAGAGCCTGGCCATCCAAGGGCCCCTGTGCGCGTGCTGTGACTGGCTCCCTGCCCTGAGTGGGCTGAGGAGGGGGCGGATGCCGGGCTGGGAGTCAGAGCTGCAGGGGACCCCGACGGCACAGAGAACTGGACAGGGCGGGGAGGGAGCAAAGTAGCTGCCGACCCTCTGATGACAAAGACTAGAGCAATTAAGAGACAGAAGCTGGAACCAACCTGTGTTCTGGAAGGAAGCCACGGACCTCAACGTCTCTCCAAGAGTCCCCACCCACTAGGTCTCCACCTAGCAGCATCCAAGGACATTTCAGGGACATTACAGGCTTCTTTTTAAGCGCTTAAATTAAGTAGACTATAAGAGCTCCTCAAACGCTTTTATTCTTTTTTTTTTTTTGACCAGCACGCTGCCTGGTACACACTGCCAGGTAGGCATTAAAAAACTTTTTTTTAAATAGGCAATTTATAACACCGGGAGAATTTTATTTCAGTGTTTCAGAAAATGTGACTCTTCTTGGAAAGGGGTTATTCTTCAATGCTGGAGAACGGAGATTGTGCCTTATTTTTATAAGCCCCTCAGGCAGACAGTGCAACACCTCCGATTAACATTTAAGTGCTTTGGAAGGGCAGTAAAAAAACTCTCAAGAAATTCAAGAGTTGTCACCATTTCAGGGGAGACAGTGGTTCTGCAGCCCCGGGTGGCTTCATATATCCCGAGGACAAAGAAAATGTCTTCTGTGTCCCTCCCCGACCAGGGACAGCTAGGACACTCCCCTGGCTGATGGCTGCAAGTCATCTGGCAGAAGGCAGACCAACAGAGAGGGGCCGTGAACTTCTCCGACCGGCCCAGGCCTCACGCAGCAGCACGGCCGACCCGGTACCCACGGTTTAGCTACTGAGCACGTCATCCTGGAAGTGCCTCCGACACGTGTCCTACCGAAGAGTGACAAGGAACCAGAATCTGGCATTCAGGGCTCTCATCGAAGGAGTGACCTCCATTCTCCTTCCACTCAATTACCTGGTATTCTATGTGCAGTAGACATGGACAGAGTTTTTACAAATTAAATAACGTCCTTAAAATACAATAAAACATCATTACATACAAGTCTCTTTGAAAAGTCTTTCCAATTCAATTCTCAAAATTATGTTACAAAATGTTGTGCAAAATCACTGACCTCAAATAAATAAGGGTGACAAAGTGGGAAGAGCAAAACTGTTTTTCACTTTTTTAAATTAAAAGTTAAAAACACCAGCTGCACTTCAAAGGCTTTGCAGGATGCAGCGAGAAGGCTTTGAAAAGCAGCCTTCAGAGTCAGAGCTGCGCTGTCAGATGAGGTTTCTGTGTTCAGAATTCACACTGGATGCCTCCGCTGAGGTCCTTCACCACGCCCTCTCTGACCAGCTGCAGGAGGAACCTGGTCTCCGTCGTCACATTGTGCATGGTCTGGAAGTTCATGGCAGCCATGCAGAGATTGTCGAAATAGTGCAAAGGCGTTTTGGGTTGATTGAGGTCATATCCAAAGCCTGCCAAGCTGACTTCATCACACAGATGGGTGGCTAAGACAACAGCAATGACACCGATGGTGGGCACGTTCTGAAAAAGACAGAACAAGGCTTAGCACCATTCACTGCTTTCCAAGCACTGTACATGCTTGTAAGTGACAGAGGCTGCTGGGGGCCGCGATTTTATACACCGCGCAGTCTCACAGATCACAGAATCCTACAGTCTGAATCTAGACTCTCAAACATGGGCTGGGATGTGAAAACCTTTTTTTTTTTTTTAAAGATTTTATTTATTTATTCGACAAAGAGAGAGACAGCCAGCGAGAGAGGGAACACAGTAGGGGGAGTGGGAGAGGAAGAAGCAGGCTCATAGCAGAGGAGCCTGATGTGGGGCTCGATCCCATAACGCCGGGATCACGCCCTAAGCCGAAGGCAGACGCTTAACCGCTGTGCCACCCAGGCGCCCCTGGGATGTGAAAACCTTTTAACACACCACCAAGACGGAGCTGGGCAGAGCCTCTTGCACCGAACACAAGGTTGTTCTTCGTAAAACTTCTACCGCCTGGTCCTATACGTGACGACCAGAACTGCAAAGCAAGTCTATTTCCTTTCTTACACGCCAAGTATCTATAAGGTCTTTTCTGGAATTAGGAGGTCCACAGGACCTTCCACCACCCTTCTTGGGACCTGTTTCTGGAGGCTGGCCCTTCCTTGCTGGCTCCCGTGGACAGTCTCTGCCTTAGAAGAGAGCAGCCTCCGCTCCTGCTGGCGAAGACTGTGTTCACTTCTCACCTGAAGGCACATCCCACCAAAGGCCCTCATTTGCTTTTCTGGCAAAAACGTTTCCAGGCCATTTTTACATGTACGGCTGCTGCTAAGCCAGTTTCTGCCCACCCTCTGTGGGGGCAATTTTTAGGCCCAAAGTAAGGGTTTCCACATTTGTTCCTTCTAAAATGCATCCTACTGACTGTGGCCTAATGTGCCAAATGTCTGAACCAGTCTGGATTCTGGTGATATCATCACTTCCTCCCCTCACATCCGCTATCTTGCCACTTGCAAATCTGGAATCGTGCTTCCTGGATCTCTGTCCCAGTCTTAGGCAAAATCAGTACACAGGGTAGAGAGAAATACAGAAAGCCCTACAGTGGTCTGAGCACTCCCTGAAGGCCACCACTGCTCTGCTAATGACGTTCTGTTGTACAAGTTTTCACGGGTAAATGTACCTACTTCGCTCGTCCTCCTGAGTCTGTGGCTTCCAGAAACAACTCTCCTTTTCTGTCAACGAGAACCACAGTGAACCCGTCCGAGTTCATCCTTTAAGTGGATTAAGGAACCCCTACAGAACTCAGCATGTGTTCAAAATCACCTCCTGCTCCTCGACGAGTGGCATCTAAGTCACTAAGAAACTCAACAGTCACTGAAAACAAGAGAAATTAACCCAAAGGAAGATTTCTTCCTGTTTAGCCGAAGGACCCTAAGGCAGTGTCCTGTCTTACCTATGGCCGGCTCCGTACCTAGCATCCCAGTGTTTACAGAAGAACTACATGAAATCAGCTGCACCCAGGGGCAGTGTATGGAGAGAGACTCAGAAGCTATGCAAAACCGCTCAGAGCATGCTCTTTCCAGAACATATCCCCTAAGACCACACCTCTGAACCCACTAGACTTCCCTCTCCACTGGAAGGGCGTGTGCACCAGGCCGTTCCTGCGTCCAGAACGCAATCCCAGTTTGCTGTTTATTTCCAAGCTTTTCCCTATGCGTCTCTATACACACATTTTTACTTTTAAACACAAATGGGATGGTATACATGTCCGGTAACTTGATTTTCTCGTTTAATACCTCAGGGAGGTGTTTTCATATCCATTCGTATTCTTTCATCCTTAACAGTCACACAAGACTCCATCAACTATACATAACGCGTTTAAACAATCCCCTAATGAGAAATGTTTAGGCTGTTTTAGTCCTTTGCTATTAACATTATGGTGAACATCCTAGAACAGCTACCTTTGCAGAGTTCTCTTTTCTCTCTTTCTTTTTTTTAAAGATTTTATTTTTAAGTAATCTCTACTCCCAATGTGGGCATCAAACTCAAACTCACAACCCCAAGATCAAGAGTCACACACTCCTTGGGGCGCCTGGGTGGCACAGCGGTTAAGCGTCTGCCTTCGGCTCAGGGCGTGATCCCAGCGTTATGGGATCGAGCCCCACATCAGGCTCCTCTGCTATGAGCCTGCTTCTTCCTCTCCCACTCCCCCTGCTTGTGTTCCCTCTCTCGCTGGCTGTCTCTATCTCTGTCAAATAAATAAATAAAATCTTAAAAAAAAAAAAAAAAAAAAAAAAGAGTCACACACTCCACCACCTGAACCAGCCCGGTGCCCCTCTAATTTTCTTATGATAACATTTTCAGAGTAAAATTGCTGGGTCAAGACTATTCACATTCACATTTAAAGCTGATATATACTGCCAAACTACCCTCCAACTTACAATTTCTACCTGTATTCCTGCCAAGTAAAGACATTTTCAAGCCTTTAAATTTTTGCTAAGAAAACAGGAAAAAATGTCATTGTGGCTCTAATTTACTTTTATTTGATTACTGGTGAAGTTGAACATTTTATCATGTATTCCTTGGCTATATTAATTTCTTTTGTGAAATGTCTGTTGCTATCTTTTCCCCATTTTTTTATTGGTCCATCTTTTCTTTTTAATTTAATAAGATCTCCTTATACTTTGGGAATATTTACTATCAGACATATGATAAAATTTCCCCCGCCTATTTTGTGTTCTAACTTTCTGATAACCTTTGCTGTTCAGTAACTTCATATTTTATGTAATTAGATCTGCTAATTTTTTAAAGGTTACTTTTTAAATAAAAATCTACCTACAAACCATAAATGAGCATTTGCCTGTGTTTAAAAACTACTGTGGAATTTAACAGAGACACAGGGCAGTTGAGAAGATATAGAAACCTAAGGACAGTGAAACCTCTTCATAACTTAAGAATCTTGCCAAAGTCTGTTTAAGTCTTTTTTTTTTACACCGTGTTGTTACGATTGACGCTAACAGGTTAAAAGTGTGAAGTCCATGTCCTGGGGGACCCTATGTGCTCCCGTGTGGGGAAGAGCAGCAAAGCAACCGATTACATAATGAACCCAATCACAGACCCTGCCAGCCGCTGCTGAGCGCCGGAGCCACTCTCCTCCGACAGGGAAACGGGCACGGCCTCCTGACCGGAAACACTGGCTCTGGACACGCTCCTGCAGTGGGCAGACACGACACGGCCCTCACGGCCTCCCCGTGGATGGAGAGGCAGGAAAGCCCCCGAGAGGACAGAGCACCTGAGGAAATGGTGGCCTGCTAAGGGAGGAGCGTCACCTGTGTTCGCAGCGAGCTGGGTACCGAAGCCTGGGGCTGGAGCCGGAGCCGGAGTGAGCTGCTACCGACCACAGCCAAGTTTGCTTCCAGGAGCCTACTTCGGTATTTGTGTTTCCCAGTAAACGCAGAATTCTTCTTTTAAAATTTACACAGGTGTTTAAAAGAACATTTTTAATTAGAATTTGATTCATGGGGTTGGGGGGGGCTTGGGTGGCTCAGTCGGTGAAGCGTCTGCCTTCGGCTCAAGTCGTGATCCCGGGTTCCGGGGATCGAGTCCTGCATGGGGCTCCCTGCCCAGCGGGGAGTCTGCTTCTCCTTTTCCCTCTACTCCTCCTCACCACTCATGCTCTCTCGCTCTCTCTCAAATAAGTAAATAAAATCTTAAAAAAAGAATTTGATTCATTGGGCAAACAGAAGAACCTGCCAATGTGCCTACTGGTTACTGGCTGACCACATCCAAGATTCTAACTCAGTGTCTGCAGGTTGTGACCCCGACCAGCCCCAGGTATCTGCTGGGCAACATCGCAGCCCCCGCCCCCATTTCTAAATTCCTCGTTTTCCTTTATATATGGAGATTTTGCTTAAAAGTTTAAGAATGGGGACGCCTGGGTAGCTCAGTCAGTTTCCCATCTGACTCTTGACCTCAGCTCAGGTCTTGATCTCAGGGTTGTGAGTTCAAGCCCTGTATTTAAAAAAAAAAAAAAAAGTTTAAGGAAGATTTCCCCTGCTTTTAAAAAAGTTATTTTTAAAGACACAGGCTTAGCTATTCGGCTCATAAAGAAACCGAAAGTAAAGGCGTTGCCACCCTCCTGCTGTCCGCACAGGACAGTTAGAGAATTTCTACTGCAGTGAACAACCAACAGAGAGTGCAAAGGTTCTCAAATTAGGCTGCAAAATAAAATTGCCGGGGCCGGGGGACTTTGAAAATCCCAATGTATAGACCCTAGCAGAGAAAAATTAAATAGAAAGTTTGGGATGGGACCCAAGCATCAACTGAAAAGCACTGCTCTAGGGGGCGAACTTTACTTACCATCACGTATCAAGTGATGATAATGTCAAGTCTGACCTAAGCGGCCCACAGAGTTAAAAATGCAAAGCACTGTCTAGACCACCAAAGTGCCTTTCAGTGTCCTGCAGTTAGCTATATGGAGTCCCAGAGTCAGAATACCTTGAATAATCTCAGGGACCTAAATGTTAACATGTGGACTATACTAGAGATGAGTCACCAGGGGAAGAGCCAAGTGAACACTGAGGAGCCCTGAAGTCAAGATGCAGAACAGCAAACGTGCGCGGAGCCTGTCATCAGTGACTCCATTTCTACCCCGGGAGACGCTTCTGGGGGTACAGCTGAGCCAAGTGAAATCTGTACAGAGGTCTCCCTTCCAGCACAGAGAAGAGCAGTTAACTTTCAACGGCAACAAAAATACCTTATCTCGGCCCCAGAACCTGGACTGGGGCTCCGAGTACTGAAGGATGTCAAAGGCAGTCTCTTTGATAATAACCGGATTCAAAATCCTGAAGTGTTTTGGCTGTAGTGGGATTTTTTCCGCCACCTGCTTCCAAAAGAAGAGCCGCACCCAAAATGGCTAAGGGAAGAAAGCAGGCAATCATTAGGGGGGCTGAATAAAGTCATCCTGCCATCAGGAGGCGAGCGTGCACCCCTGCTAAGCAGCCCAGAGCTGTGGGCATGACCCCACGTGGGCTGGTGGGCGGCAGTCACTGAGATCGCTGCCAATCCGATACCCCAGCTCACAGTAGCAACCCCAAAGGACCTGATTTACGAAGGTGGCACTGGACAAGAAGGAGAACTGCAGAACCAGCTCTGGTTTGTTTGGGGAAGAAGTTCCCCACGCAGTGACCTGAGATCGTAAGCCTTTTTAGGACCGAAAGGCATCATTTGACCCTGGGAAGACCAGGTGAACAGATCCGACTTAAGGGTATTAAGTGCCGTGTGTGCCCCACTCAGATCAGGCCCTCCCCGTGTATCCTCCCTCCACTGACTCGATCTAGTCTCTAGTCCTGTGAAGTCTCCTGGTAACCGACTGTAAGTCATTTCCTACGTGCTTCCTTTTCCATCTAGACCCACTTCTACCCAATGGAAAATCCAGAAGATCATGATAACCTATACAGAATCAGGCTTTGCAGACAGACGCTCTCCATCAGATGGAGCTTATGTAAAAAGTCTAATATAGCCTATTAATTTCGCAGACAGCTAGTTTTTACGTGTGTCTATAAATGGGACAGTTGACTTCTGAAATTTATTTCAGCATAATGGGTGGGGCCACAAAGTAATATAATCAATTATTGTAACGAACAAAAGGGAATATGACCAAACTCATGAGGGCCATTTCCTTAACATCTGCCCCTCTGGAATCCTGTGAATTGCCTCCAACAAGAGGACCGCCAGCAGAGCATTTTTAGACAATCTCTTGGGGAATATTCCTCAGAGGTTTTATATATATTCTTTTGAAAACCCTCAATAATGGTTTCTACTCAAGGAAATCTAATTTCTGGATTAGCCAAAAGACATGTAAATTCAAGTCTGGTGAATGAGGTAGGTGGTCAGTAATAACAATTTTGGTCCAAAACCTGATATTCCCATTAAGTAATGATCACAATTTCCACGTGACTTCATCTTAAATTCTGAAAGTAATTTCCAACAAGGAGTACTGATGGGTTTCTACAAAGGCAGTAGTTAGTTATTTGAAAGACAACACAAAAGTACAATTGACCCTGGAATGATGTGGGGGATAGGGGCACCATCGGCCCCTCCCCGCATGACTGAAATGCATAGATAACTTCTGACTCCCCCAAAACGTAACCACTAATAGCCTACTGTTGACCAGAAGCCTTATCGATAATATAAATGTTTGTGTTACACGTATTATATATCGTATTCTTACAATAAAGCAAGCTAGAGAAAGGAAAATGTTAAGAAGGAAGAGAAAATGCCTTTACTGCCTTTGCTGCACTGTATTTATCAAAAACAATCTGTGTGTAAGTGGACCCATGCAGTTCAAACCCATGTTGTTCAGAGGTCAACAGTATACATTCCACTGTTTGTTTAAAAATAAAAGTCTGTAATTACAATTAGAGACCCCTCCACTTTTTACGAAGGAACACTGGAGAGCTGAATTTCTAGTGCTTACCAGGGTTTCATTTTTTACCATTGCTTGAAGCCAGTTGAAGTCAACACTCTTAAATAAAACAGCAACAAACAAGTCATTGGAGTAATATTCAAGGTCAGACAGTGGCGCGCCTTCTGGATAAGTCATCCTGATAGTAGTTTTATTACCAACATGCTCAGAATATCCCTCAACTGGTGCACTGTTCAACCTATTTAAATAAAAACGACAAATTATCGATAAAGTGACAAAGCAAGCCATCAACTACTTTATCACATCATGCAAGATTCCTTCCTTGTGCCCCCCACATGTTTTTAGGGCTCGGAGTGAGCTGTGGTTTGGGGGTAGGGCCTCCCACCGGGCAGCCTTAAGCCCCAGGGGACGCCCACACCTCCTCTCTGAATGTCTAGCAATTCCATCCAGTCCTACCATTTTAAGCCAACTCAAACATATTATATTTTGGGCTTTCTCTGGGCATCAGTAATGATTCCTCGAAAGCTTCCTGCTGTGCTCAGATATTAGGAGTTCTTGCCAGAATTTCAGAAAGGTAATCAGAAACGAAACCAAGACACCAGGGCGAGGCAGACCCAAACCACAGTTACACTGACAGGGTGGGGACCCAGGAGGGCATCGGGCCCAGGTGCATCCTTAAAGCAAGGACTTGGGACACTTAAAACTGTGAGATCAACAAAGGCTCTTACCAGCGCGGTTGTTTTGGGGGCAGATTCTAAGAATTCTTCTGAAAGCACTACCGCTCGCCCAGTTTAAGAGTTTCGTAATCTCAAAGTCTGTTTGGTTCTTCCCTTGTATTATCACACCTGTATTATCACACCTGTATCTCAACTTCCTTCTCTAGTCCACTGCCACTTCTTCTAGATCTGATACCTACCTCTGGATTATCAAAAGATATTATCACGCATGAAGACCAAATGCAAGGCATGCCCCTGAGGCAGTTATTCCCTCCTCCCCTTTCTTTTCTTTTTTAAAATAAAGGACATTATCAGGGTTGTTGGTGAAATCCGGGTAAGGATGAAGATAGGGCCTGTGTTTTCTCGGTGTTCATTTCCTGATTCTGCATACTGTTCTGTGGTTCTGCAGTTCTAGAACAGAATGTCCTTGTTCTTGGGAAATGCACACTGACTTATTTAGGGGTAAAGGGGTTTGATATTTGCAACTATCAAAGGGTTCAGAAAATAATAATAGCATCTATAGAGAAAAAAATCATAAAGCAATGTGATAAAGTTGTTGCCAGCTGGAGAATCTGGGGCAAGGGTGAATGGGAGCTTCTCTGTACTATTCTTGCAACTTTTCTGTTAAATTTGGAATTGTTTCAAGCCTAAAGTTACCCCCCAAAATCTTTAACTGATATTCTCCCTCATCATCAGGCTAAGCCACCATTTCTCTGTCCCCAGCACTCAGTGGCCTCCCAGTGCCACACATGAAGTCCATGCCCCCCAGTTTGGGGATCTGTGGACCACCACTGGGCATCAGGCCACCTTCCAGCCCCTTCCCCGCTCTCCCAGCCCCACTCTCCTTGTAGAGAGCAAAATGGAGTCTCTCCTGTCAAGCAGGGGCCTGAGTCAAGCAAGACGCAAGCAGTTCAGGTACTGCCGCTAGGAGAGATCGTGGGGACCAGCGTCCACTGACTCCCCAGAACCGATAACGAGCAGAGCCAGAGGAGGTCTGCAGAGACCCCAAACTGATGAAATCCCTCTAAAAAGGAAGATTTTGGCAGCAAACCGTCAGACTCCTCAGACCTGACCCCTCTATGTCTGACCACTTACAGAAGTAAGTGCCCTGGACGGCTCTGCCTGACGGATCTCTGAGCAGAAGCGAGAGCCTTCGCCGCTGGAACATCAGAAGCGGTCAGTGCCAAGAGCTGACCCGGACCGGACTGACACAGACTGACCTCGGGTTTGGCTCGTTCACTTCCTACACCCTTCTGCTGTCTTGTTTGTTGTGTGGCTTGTCGCCTGTCCTGCTCTGTGTGCAGTGTAAGAAGCCAAGTTAATCACATGGTGAACTGTCATCAAGGTTGGAATCCGGAACATGCTTTCTAACTGTGATGAACTTTGCTTTGTGACTGAATAAAGCCGACACTGTGGAAAGACACAACTCATGTGTGTGCCTTCACAGGGTGCCCATGACACTCCTCCTGCCAGGGCTGGGCTCCACACCCAAGCTCTCCTTGCCTGCCTCCTCCCTCAAGAGCCCAATCGCACTGGTCTGCAAGGCCGCCCTTCTTCCCCACCACACCTCTCCTCTGGCCCAGAGTGCGCACCGTGGGCACCCCTGCTTTCTGTCCGCTCCTCGTCCTGTATCGGTCCCGCACCAGTAGATGGGCACGGGCCCTGTCTGCGCACACATCGTTCAGCTGCTCGCACGGGGCCAGGGATCAGGTTCTGAAAGCCTCCTACCCTGCATCTGGACTGCTGGCGTCTGGCCTGGATCCTGGGCCCTCCAGTGCCTCAACGTCTTCACTGGTGACACTAACAGTGATGGCTTCCCGGAGGAATGAGAACCTCTAGAGCACGTGACACAGTGTCTGGCACACGGAAAGCATCCAGTGAAAGGCAGTGGTTATAGCCTCCTTCACCCCAACCTTTACAATCCTCAAAGCCCAACCCCACCACTCCTACTCCCTCACCTCACACCATCTTCACTTTCTCTGCCTCACACCAGGCCCACACACTGCATGCTTGCACAACCTCGAAACCCAGTCCCCTGCCCGAGCCTCTCCTGCCTTGGGTCAAACCCACACACCCCTGCTGAACAAATCTGATGAAGACCCAGCATGCACTGTGCTCCTGGCTCTGCACATCCTTCAGATAGGGAGAATTTATTACAATGCATCGGAGTCTTAAAAACACTCGAATATCTTTAGACCAACAATTCTAAGAATTCTTAGAATTACTTCCAAGGAAATAATCAGAGATAGGGACATAAGTGTGAGCTGTGCAAGGTATTTTCACAATAACAAAGAAACTGAAAAATGTAAAATATCCAGCAATAGGAGAACAGCTAAATAACTTATGATACTCTCATTTAAAGGACTACTAAGCAGTTGGAAGAGTTAATTTTCCAAGAAATACTTAATGACCTCTGAAGCTGTTCATACTATTACGTTAAAAAAGCAAAACACTTTGTAAGAATATAACAGCACTCAGTATCTGTACAGAACGGAAGCGGAAAAAACACAGCAATAATAGTGATTGGTTATTTGGGCTCTGAGGGGTTATTTTCTTCCTCACATTTTTCTGTATTGTTTTAATCTTCAAGAATAAACATATTTCGCTTTCATAAGGAAAACAAGTTTTAGCCAGCTACACCAGAAAGAATCTAGGATGAGTGGAGCTCAGACTGTGCGCTTCCCAGGTCCCCGCCAGGCCGGCCTCTGGGGGACACACCCACACCCGGCCCTGCTCCCAGAAGCCGGGCATCCCACCCACTCACCCCCCACACCCTGGGCGCCTCTTGGTCCTGCCTCGCTCAGGCTTCCTCCTGAATCCACCCAGCCTTCCAAACCTCACCTCCTCTGAAAACGTGCTGCCAAATGAGGGTCAGTGTGGCCCAGTTTGGGGCATCCGAGCGTTTCATGTTTTTGTTGCACGGGAGGCCCCCTGCGGGCGGGGACGTGCGGTGCTGTCTGCGTCCCTCACTGTTGCTGGGGAGGCGGGGACCAACAGCAGCAGTGAGGTGAACTCGGGAGGTGAAGCCATGTACCTTATCACAACGTCGAACTGGTTCAGGATGTGGCCCAGCGCGAGTCCGTGGAGTATCCCGCCGCTTCCGATAACCACACAACGCCTACAGCTCTTGGCTCGCACGTGCTCGGGCACGTCGTGCTCAGGCAGTATTTCCAAGAGGGACTGGACTTGGCTGGAGAACTTCCGGAATCCAAAAGGAGGATCGTACTTGTACTCGGCTTCATTCCCTTTGGGGACCTCCTTCACGAAGGGCGGTAAGTCCAGGGTGTACCTGTGCTCAAACAACTGCGCCATCGACCTCTTCGCAAACTTGGGTCGGCACTCCTTTTGCAAGACTTGCTGAGCGTGTTTCTGGGCTCTCTGGAATGAAATCACAGCAATCTGAGTTGGAACAACTCTCAGGCATTAGAAATATCCTCTTACAGGGGACACTGTGTCCTGCGAGGTCTGACAGAGCTCCCTGCTGATTCCTGCCTTTCAGCACAAAACAGCTGCTTTTTAGAGTCAGCTGATGCTCAGAAACGTAAAGAAATAACCTGGGAGAATCACAGGACAGGGGGAAAGCCTGTCCTCGTACCCCCACCTCCTACCCGTGGCCTAAGCTTGTTCCCCACATAAATTTGGGGTGAAATACATACCTTAAAGTATCTCACATTTTATAAAATCCATCACATGCTACCACATGGATGAACCTGAGAACACTGTACTGAATGAAAGAAGCCAGTCACAAAAGGGCTGTCTGATGCCACTTACATTGAAATTCATAGAAACAGAAAGGAGAATTGTGCTTATCAGGAACTGGGGGGGGGCAGGGGCAAATGGGGAGATGCTATTTAATGGGTTCAGAGCTTCAGTTTTGCAGGATGTAAAAGTGCGAGAAATCTGTTTCACAGCAATGTGAATATACTTAACAGCGCCGAACTGTATAGTTAAAAATGGTTGAGATGGTAAGTTTTATGTGCCTTTTTTTTTTTTTTACTGTTCATACTATTTATAGTATGTTCATACAATTTAATAAAATTTCACATTTCAGGTTCTTCTCTACCAGGATGAGAAACAGGCTGATTTATCGGTTGGGCAATGAGCTTCCTAGAATCTGGAATGCAAGTTATTCTAAATGGAATCGGGGCACGATGTCATGTCAACACAGAAGTGGCCTCGGTTTTATATACGATTTTCCTTGCATGTTAATGCTTTGCCTCAACAAGGAACGACCGCTGAATGCCAAGTACAGCAGCCCAGCTGAATGCGGTGCCCCGTGGGGGTACACGGTCCAGAGGCCCATCGGCCCAGGCCTCCTCCTGGCTCAGTCTGGCCAAATGCTGCCTCACAACCGCTTGGCCGGAAGTTCTCCCTCATCACTGTGCTTTTTGTCCTTCTCTCCACATTCATCAGCCCTGGCCTTGCCTTTCCCCTCCTCTCACCAGGCTGTCTTCACACCTACGCACGTACCCGTGCATGCGTGCCTGCGTGTATGAAGTCCCAGATTTCCTGGGATATTTATTTTTAGGATGGAACGTGTGTTTTAAACTGTGTCCATACTATTATGAAGATAATTATTGTTGCATACTGTTTTAAATGTATGCCCCAACTAGGTTTTTCCTGAAAGTTTTATTATTTTTATTGTCTGGTTTTTGTATAATGAATATTTTTGTAGGAAAACACCTATCCTATTATAGCAACCCCCCACCTCCGCCCCGCTCCTCCCTTTTTAAGTTACAGCTTCAAAGAGTTTTAGTACCTGGAAGAGCACACCGTCTGCAACTTGAGGACGGGCCCCGTCTCTGTAGAGGGGAACTGATACTCTGAGCACAGATGATGCCAAGACACCATGCGCAGCCGCGGTTTCGGTCCCTGGCACCGAGGCTCCCACACCTTACAATATGGCCGTTAGTCTCTTCGCTTCGTGGGCTCAAGGTGGCACAACCAGTAAGATGCTGAGCTGGAGAGCTAACCGGGTCTGATGACTTCCCCAACACCGACAACCACAGCCTGTCTACACAGAGCAGCACGCAAACACCACCACCGAGAACAAGAGTTTAAATACGAACTGGCATCTTCGTGAGGACTCCGTGGGAAAGCCACGCCAGGACCAGTCGTGGCCCCGAGCAGCCCCAGAACGGAAGGCCAGCCGAGCCCAGGCCACTCGGCAGCGGGGACGGGGCACAGAGAGGGGCCACCCCTACCGCAGACATTTGTCTCCAGACCCGCGGCCTGAGGGTTATGAACAGCAAGTTTTAGAGAACAAGAGGTTGAGTCGTTCGCTACAGAACGACACGTCAAGCACCTGGGGGTGCAGATCTCCCAGGACAGAGAGGAACGTCTGACAAGTGCCTGGAGGCACCCAGAGCGGCCTCGGGATCCCCCCACGACTGGAAAGAGAAGTAGGCGATCGAGCCAGAAGCCTGGGCTCGGCTCTCCTGGGCTGCCAAATTTCCTCTTCAGAAGTTTCATTTGGGAGGAGGGAAATTTCATTCCGTTGCCATTCTGGCAAAGAGCTCCATTTCAGGCTTCAAACTTCATCTTCGAGGCTGGGAGCAGAGCACACGGCTTAGTAATCACCCTCTGACCGGGACCGCTTGTGCCCCTCACAGCGGGGGGCAAGACCTCACTCGCGGGGGAACGAGTGTTCCAACGCCACTGGAAACGTCTAGGCGACGGCAATTCCTTTTCCCCTTCTGCTTCACCTCGTTTAGAGACGTGGGACAAGCCCTGAGAAGGCCCCGGGGACCGTTTCTTCTAACGGGAAGCCAGCCCGGCCCCTCCCGGCCTCCGCCGTGCTGCGGGGCGCAGCCAGAGAAAGCCTGGACAAAGGCAGGACAGTGACCTTGCTCTTCCCCCAGCTGCAGGAAGCCCCAGAGCTGGCAGCCGAAGCAGGCCGGGGAGGAAGGGCGCGGAGGGGTCCGGGTGCCATTCACCCAGGCTGAGGGCCACGGGGAGCAGAGAACCGGAGACTGGGGCAGAGACACAGAAACCCCACTTCTCTACAGCAAGGCCCGGAAGCGAGGGCTCCGGCTTTCGCAGGTCCTCCAGGCTGAGCTTGCTGGCTGCCCAGAGCTAAGAATAAACAGACAGCTGGTGCTTCCAATTGTCAGTGAGGTGGCCCTGGGCCACAGGAAACCACGCCGTGAACATTCACTGCAGGGTGTTGCAAAAAATCGAGGTGGTTTCCTCGGCCAAGTCTCCACTTCCGTTTCTACTGCATAGTTTTTAAGACAATACTTCTCAGAAATAGAAGTAAATGGCATAATTCTTCGTACAAGGCAGTGTTCTCTTTTCGTTCTTCGAATCCGGGACAGGGCCCAGCGCCGAGGCTGAAGCAGAGTTTGGGGGCTGGAGCTAACCAAACCGGGCTGGGAGCCCACCTCAGCCACAGACCACGTGACGGAGGGCTTGAGTGGCCCCAGGAAACTTTCGGTTCCCGCCTGTGAAAGGCGGTACTGCTCTGTTCCTCACAGGGCCGCTCTGCCACCCCCCGCCCTGGATCCTGCACTGCGCCCCAGACGTGTGGAGACTGGGGTTCCATCACAGAACAGCGACCGCGGGTAAAGCTACTGCCACCCCGAACTCATGCTCAAGGGAACCGTCTGGAACCTTCGCCTGGCTACCAGCGGGGCAAAATCTGAATACCCAAGTCACAGAAAAAACACCACAGTAACAACTCAAGCAGTCAGTGGCGGCCTGGGCCAGGTGGTAGAGGGTGGGACAGACCACAACGGGTGAGGGAACTCACGCGGGTGACCAACGGACTGGGGTGACGGTGGCGTAACTGTAAATGCACGGACGCCATCAAACTGTATGCTTAAGAGGAGTCAATCTTACGGTGCGTATACTTTGTGACGGTAAACGGTTAGAAAAAGACGATCAGAAGATCTGGACGCTAGACCCACTTCTAGATCCATTAACCAGCAGAGTAACCTTGACTAAAGCATCCAGCCCTAGGTCAAGGCTTCGGTTCCCTCATCTCTGCCATTCGAGGATGGTCTGGGGCAAGGGGCCAGCGCGGAGGAGAAGGAGGAACCGGTCTAGAGGTGCGGGCACCAGGACTAAAAACTCAGCCTGGGTCCCTCCGCTTACCTTAGCTACGTGAGCGTGGATCTGCAAAGTCGGAGAGAGGACATCTGGCCATAATTAACTCACAGCATAAAATGCCGTCCCCCAGGTGGTATGTGGTTTTTAGCTCTCCGAGAAGAGAGAGGGCCTAGTTCAAACGCTTGCAACCACGTGGCCCAAACCTAAACTGACAAGATGTGCCCCCGTCTCTCCTCAAACCTCTTTGAAGTGCAATTTCACTTCTGAAATGTGCTTTCAAAGTGTCCAGATCCTGGCAGAGACCACTGTTAGTCTTTTTAAAGAAACGGCACGTTAAGGGGCATCTTTAAATAGAAAAGACAAAATCCACAACCACCCTGGCCACACTTCTGCTGCCGTATTAACACAGGCCGGGTCCAGCACAACCAGACAACGCTCAGATCCCACAGGGTCAGCAGGGTCCCACTAACACGGCGCCGAATAACCTCAACAGAGCTAACGGGGCCTCATGGCTTTGAGACCGTCTTCTGCTAACCTACATCCCCAACAGTTCATATTCATCTACACGCTTTTGGTGGTAAGGACCGGTCTCCACCAACAGCCTGGAGACAGGGTTTTCTTTGTAGAGAGCTCATACCACCTCATAGCCATTCAGAACACCAGGAGCACACTGGCCAGCTTCCGTGGCCATCTCTTCTACTCTGGGGACTTGACAGAGGGTTTCTGATTTTGTTTTAATGAAACATGACCAGATATCAACTTTGGGACTTGCTGAGTGTGGCATTCAAGGCCCTTCCCTCTTAGCTCCTGGCTCATTTTCAGTCTTCTGTCCTGCTGTTCCCTACCCCAATCCTCAGTGATATCCAACTCTTGCTGTACGTCTAATTTGCAAAGCCCTGGGGGGCACATGCTTTCTGCACACACTGTTCCCTCGGCCTGGAATGAAGCAGGACAACCTGTCAGGACCACTGTGAAAAGTGGGGCATTCTGATAGTGTCAACAATGTGAAAAAGCTATTAAAAAAGTCTCAAGTAAAAAAAATAAAAAATACTCCTAATTCCACCGTGATTATAGCAGGCTTTCACTTTCCACTTTATTAATTTCTGAACTGACCAAGGCTTTCACAAACACATTTGACTTATATAACTACCCCCTGATTCTTTCTTCCTTCTCCACAAACTACGGGGGACTTTCTACTGTATTCATTTCCATATTATTTGAATTTTTGATGTTATTTTTGTAATTGGAAAAAATAATGATCTTTTAGAACTGGGTTGATGTGGTAGTCACTGTGGGCTGCCTACTGGGTCTCCATTACCGTGCTCCTTCTTAGGGAACCATAGTTTTGTGCAGGAAGCTAACACCCCTTCTCGAGTCAGGCAGTGAGGCCTGGGAGGCTGACCTTGCCCATCAGGTACTCCCATCCCCCTTGTCAGGGATTGGTCAGGAATCCTCAACCGCAGCCAATCAGGGCAGGGCACTGGCAGCCCTGAGAGGCTGTTATTGGTCCCACAGTGAACTTAGCTTTTGAAACTGGCCTCATCAGCCTAAATGGAGGACTCTTATTTCATGGTTCAGGGGAAAGGGGATGGTGAGATTTTTTTTTTTTCTTGTCTACTATCCACTGGTGGATATGAGGAGAGTTGCACAGAAACTACCTGACCTATTCCTTAAAGGGATATTAAACTTAATATACATTACTGAAGATACTCAAAAAATTGCCTGTTATTTAACTGTGGATTTTCTATTCAGGTGGAGTTCAGAGATGAGACACCACACCATGGTTCAGTAATATCTCTCCTTCCTCTGGGGTTGAATATACCTAAGTACATACTCATTAACACAAAGTGTTAGCACACAATCCCCACCTCCCAAGGGCTTGCTTAAAGGACAAGTGGGAAAGACAGTTAAAATACTGCGGTGTAAGTGTTAGGATTAAGGTGTGAGGCACTTCTAGAAGACAGAGAAGGATGATCAGAGAAGGCTTCTTAGAAAAGATAACTCCTGGGGCGCCTGGGTGGTGCAGTCATTAAGCGTCTGCCTTCGGCTCAGGGCGTGATCCCGGCATTATGGGATCGAGCCCCACATCAGGCTCCTCCGCTATGAGCCTGCTTCTTCCTCTCCTACTCCCCCTGCTTGTGCTCCCTCTCTCTCTGGCTGTCTACCTCTGTCAAATGAATAAATAAAATCTTTAAAAAAAAAAAAAGATAACTCGTGAGCTGAGATTTGATATAAAAAATGAGGAGCAGAGAGGCAAAGGGAGGGAAGGGCTCCAGGGAGAGATGTTAGAAAGAATGCAGCAAACAGAGGGGAAAGTCTTTTCAACAAATGGTGCTAGGAAAACTGGATATTCACATGCAAAAGAAAAAGGCTGGACCCCAACCTCACACCACATACAAAAACTAACTCAAAATAAATTAAAGACCTATACTTAAGAGCTAAATCTATAAAACTCTCAGAAGAAAACATAGGCTTCGGCACTGATTTCTTAGATATGACATCAAAAGCGCAAGGAACAAAAGGAAAAATAAATAAACTGGACTTTACCAAAATTAGAAACTTTTGGGTTTAAAAAAAAAAAGAAAGAAACTTTTGTGCTGAAAATGACATCATCAAGAAAGTGAAAAGACAATTCACAAAATGGGAGAAAATACTCGCAAGCCATATATCTGATTAAGGAACTGGTAGCCAGAATAATATAGAGAACTCTTACAACTCCGTAATATAAAGACGAATAACCCAATGAAAAATTGGACAAAGAACTCGAACAGACATTTCTCCTTAGAAGATACACAAATGGCCAATGAGCACACAAAAAAGATGCTCATCATTGGTTACCAGGGAAATACAAATCAAAACCATAATGAGGAAGAAAGAAAGCAGCTCAACCAAGGGGTTGTGAAGGAATTTAGTGCCTGGTACAGGCAGTGCTGGGACACGGGGCAGCAAAAGGATGCTAAAGAGACTGGCAGGAACCGAGGCACAAAGAGCCCTACAGGCCAGACTCAGGAGGCTGGATATTCTAAAGGTAATGGGAACAAATCAGAGTCTGAAACTGGGAAGCACCATATCAGATTCAATTTCTGAAAATACTACTACCACCATAATGGGGCATGCCCGGATGCAGAAAGGTGGGTAAGGAGACATGAAACTGGGGCAACGGGTGAGAGCAGGGGATGCCGAAGGGCAACTGGAGCATTATTCCTGTTCCCAGAATCCCAGAAACTGTATATTTTTATAAATACCATCCTTGTTTCAAATAACTTCTATTTTAGATGAGACAACAAAATGCTTACACAAATTACTGTATCAGATGGAGTCTGGGAAGTTTCAGAAGAATTTCAAAGTGCGGTTGAGGTTCAGCGTCAAAGGCACTGAGTTGGGGACCAGCACTGACAGCAGGGAAGAAACCAGCCTATCCTTTCCAGCCTGGTACTGATAAAACTACAGAGAACCACACTCTCTCAGGCCTGGAAGGGATCAGAAAAGCCCGTGAGCCACCAACTGTCTGATGCCTAAATTCTATCTCTAGGACCAAACAGCTGCCCTGGACCTGCTTCAAGAGCTCCAGAGATGCACACAAAGGTGGTGCATTAATCCCATCTGCGGATGCCTCGGACCATCAAATCTTCTCCTTTCAGCTTGGCTGCCACCCCTGAGTCTGCACATCTGCCATTAAGGCCACCTGGGCAGAGCTGCCCCTCCCGGAGGCCCGCAGCTGCCACAGGCCCCGCACCAGGCCTTCTGTCCTTCCGGCTACGCAAACGTTCCCATCCCTTCAAAGGTTCCTTGGGGACGTGGTCTTGAGTCGCTTCTCTGGTCATCCTCAGAAGTCACTAGGACTCCTTGGGGAACCTTACAGAGTAATAGCCGTAATGATCAGAGCACTTGTCTGAGCTCTGCAGGGACGGGCAGACCATCCCGGTCTATTAACGTAGCTTGCGGGGAGCGGCTGTAGGCAGCCACGGCACAGGCCGACGCAGACGGCGCTGGCCAGGACCTCAAGCTGCGAAGTTGATTTTTACCCGAGGTGTTACGAAAGCGCGTCTTCTCCACCCTGTACTTGTGTACGTGTGTGCTGGACCCTGCACGCCAGAGCTCCCGTCTCTCCTCAATGAACCCAGGCTGGAGAGTGATCTTTGCAGTCGGTCAGATGGTCACTCGCGTGACCAATTCAACGGACAGGAGAAAGAGGCCACAAAGAGAACATGGACAAGCACAGCGAAGAAGCAAAGGGACGCGCTCACGGCTATCAGGACGTCTGCAAGGCCAGCCGGAGACGGAGGCGGGAGGCCCAAGCAGAGGCACCGGACACATCCTGCTCCACTAACAGATGTGCCGATGCCGGCGGAATGAGCGCAGTCAGCCAGCCTCCGGCAACAGACCCGCACGGGAAGGAAGGCTCTGGGACACACGACCATCCTGCAGAGGCCACGCTGCACATTTCTTAATTATACTCTTTGCGTTTTCTTGTTTCTACCTGCCTGTCTCACAGGATAGGCGAGGCACTTCGAGGGACATACAGATTGAAGTAAAAACATGTGACTAAAACCCCAGCCGAGAAAAGGAGCTCCGTGTACGTTACCTTATTCAGCTTTGAGGACTGCCCTGTCCCACAGATGTTGTTATCTACATTTCAGCGCTGAGAAAACTGGGACTCAAAACAATTAAGTAACTTGCCCAAGGTCTCATCTTTGACTAAGTGGCACTTAGACTTGAATCTAGGTCAGAAATTTAAGGTCCCCCCTCTCTGCCTCAGCCTGCCCATAACTTCTGGCTCTGTTCTGTGGACCTCCCCTACCCGGGCAGAGAGCAGTCAGCAGGAGCTCGGGCTCTGAGACCACGCTGCAGAGTCCAAGCCCCGACTCCACCACTGACTAGTGAAGGTAACCTTAAACAGGCCACTTAATCTCCCTGCCCTTCCACCGCCTCAGCTGAGGTAATGACAGTTCCCAGTAGGAGGGTTAAATGTGTTTATATTGCTGAAGCACACAGCACACACTAAACTAGATTAACTAAACTGGTTAACTAAACTAGATGTGAATTTGGGCAAGCAGCTTAACCTCCCAGCCTTCACCTGTCAGAGGGAGAAAAGACTGGGATATCTCCCCGTCGTGATGATGATAAAGGGCCCATACATGTTGGTCACCAATATTACCATACTACCTGGCTTCAAATCATCTTTCATCCAGGACTGAACATTATTGGATCATCTAACCACTCAGGTAATCTGTGAAATTAGCACATAATAGGTCAATTGATTTGAAAAATAAATACAAATTGAAGGGAAAAAAGCTTGAAATACAGTGTGAAGTCATTAAAATGAAAAATAAAACCCAGGAGTGATGGGATACTAAAAGAACTTGTACTCATAGAACATCCCTGTTCTAAGGACGTGTACGTTGGCCACATGACAGCATGCTAGCCCACGGTGGGTGCCCAGAGTGGGTCAAATGCAACTCACCTCCCCCAGCGACCTCAGTACATGGAGGAAGAACACTGTGGGGTGGGTGGGTTGGTTATCTGTTTTGCTGGGGCGGGGGTTGTCTCTGATTTTGGAGTGCTAAGATGAAGTGTTTTCCCTCTGTTTATAACTTTTCTGAGGACTTCTTTATAACCCTTTGGAGATGATATTTCTTTTTTTTTTTTTTTAAGATTTTATTTATTTATGTGACAGAGAGACAGCCAGCGAGAGCGGGAACACAGCAGGGGAGTGGGAGAGGAAGAAGCAGGCTCCCAGCGGAGGAGCCCGATGTGGGACTCGATCCCGGAACGCCGGGATCACGCCCTGAGCCGAAGGCAGACGCTTTAACGACTGCGCTACCCAGGCGCCCCTGGAGATGATATTTCTGTTTAAGTATAAGCTTGGAAATATTTTAATTTAAACCACATCAATGGCATATCTAACCTTCACACGGTCCGGGTCCACATAATGCATTTTTTTCATGTCACATTCTTCAGTAGTATAATTTAACTTGAGAATATAAAGGATCCACACTCCAAACACAAGCAATGTACACCTGGAAAAAAAATCAATTAGGTATAATGATGCAGTTATGCGATAATCAAGAGAAATCTTGTGAAATAAGGGAAAACCTACCCCAGCTGGAGACTGCCTGCCAGGTAACATGAAAGTACAACCTTTAAGGGGACTTTCGTGGTCAACTTAAGGCACCATTTCTTACTTTCCTGACAAGAAAAATTAGTCATTTATGACTATCTTTGTTATAAGTGAATACAGAGAAAACATTTTTCTGCAAAGGCAGCCTAATAAAATATGAATCACCATGCAGGCCCTGGACTTTACAAAACGAGGTAATAGGTTTTGAGCTACAGAATCTCAGCTTCAATTTTTTGACCACGTTAAAATACTGTCAGTCTTTCAAATACTGTATGATTCCACTTATATGAAGCACATCGTCAAAAATCACAGAGACAAAAAGTAGAATGGTGGCTGCCAAGGGCCAGGGGGAGGGGAAGGAGGGAGTCAGTGTTTAATGGGTAGAGAGTGGTTTTACAAGATGCAAAGAATTCTGGAGGTGGATGGTGTGATGGTTGCATAACAATGTGAATGTATTTACTATCACTGACCTGTGTACTTAGCAATGGTTAAGATGGTAAATACTATGTTATGGCTATTTTACCACAATAAAAAAAATTGGGGAAAAATACTGGAAGCCCTTAAAAAAATAAGAAAACAAAATAAGTAATCCACTCATTATCGCTCTAAAGATTCTACCCAGAAATGAGGCTAACTCAGGTGAAAGAGAACCACTAGTCACCCTTAACACCATCTACAAAAACTGCTTTTAAAGATCTGACAAATTTGTATTATTATATGGTTTAAAATACATACATGCACATACATACACACACAGGATTAGGAGAAAAGAATTGAGCCTAGTCCTGGTTCTAGAAATTTCATTAACAACAACAACAAAAGATTATTTATTTATTTATTTATTTGGAGAGTGGGAGTGCAAGCAGTGGGGGAGGGGGAAGGAGAGAGAGAATCTCAAGCAGACTCCCCACTGACCGTGGAGCCCTATATAGGGCTCAATCCCATAACCCACGAGATCACCACCTGAGACAAAACCAAGAGTTAGACACCAACTGAGCCACCCAAGTGCCCCAAGAAACCTATTTTAAATTTTTAAAAAAAATTTTATTTATTCATTGGAGAGAGAGAAAGAGAGGGAGAAATACAGAGATAGAGCACAAGCAGGGGGAGAGAGAGAAAGAGAGAAAGAGGGCAAAGCAAGACTCCCTGCTGAGCTGGGAGCCCGACATGGGGCTCGATCCCAGGACCTAGAGATCATGACCTCAGTGGAAGGCAGATGCTTAACCATCTGAGCCACCCAGGTGCCTTTAGAAACCCCATTTTTAATAAGCTCCCTAAGTGATACTGATAAACAAAGTAAAAAAAAAAAAAGTTTAAACCGAAGTTTAGGAACCACTGTTTTAAACAATTTGTGTGACTGAAAAAAAAAGAGTTAAGGAATAACCTTAATGGGAAGATGATCTCTTTTCTACAGAAAGAGGCAGTTGAAAAAATACAGCATCTAGCACAATATACTATACGCAATAGATGCTAAATATTTCTTAATACTTAAGGAGGATGATGCAGGAAAGTATTGCTAGGAAGTGTTTTCAAGACTTCTTGATTCTTCTTTCAACAGGCTCCCCCAAGAAAACCTGGACGAGCCTCCCAATTTTCCCCTGGGATCGAGTACATGGTTAAGTGAATAGGACACTACCATCTGTGTGAAAGTGGGGGGGTGAGTAACACACACACACGCGCGCACAGACACACAATTTGTTACGTACACAAGTCTGGTAATATTGGTTACCTTTAAGTGGGGGGCAGGAAAGAGAGGATATTTTACTGAGTACTTTTAATATCTTTTGAATTTTAAATCTTGTGAATGTAGTATTACCTATCCCTTCCCCCGCCCCCCCAGAAAGGTATTCCATTTGGTGCACATAATAATTCCCTTATCTTGATCAGGAACAAACATGGAAGGAAGAACAGTGTGTTAAAAGCAGGCCTGGCACCTACAGCACTGAGGACACGGTACTGGAATGCCCGTCGTGCGTCTGTCGTGCCTACACTGTGTGCAGCGTGGGCCCAGGTCAACCTCGTTCACTGCCATGGGCCGGCATCCCACACAGTGCTGGGCATGTCAAGCCTCAGTAAATATTGCTTGATGACAAAAAGCAATGGAAAATATTAATGTACGTTTCCTTTTTCCACCTTCTTCTTTAGGTGTAGACCTCCTAAATTAGGGGTATTTTCAAAAGGGTGATTTTCTTTTCTGTTTCTTTTTTTTTTTTAGATTTTATTTATTTGAGAGAGAGAACAAGAGAGAGAGCGCGAGAGGGGGCGGGGGGGGGGCAAGGGCCGAGGGAGAAGGGGAGGGAGAAGCAGGCTCCCACCGAGCAGGGAGCCTGAGGCAGGACTCTATCCCAGAACCCTGCTATCATGACCTGAGCTGAAGGCAGACACTCAACCAACTGACCCACCCAGGTGCCCCAGTGGGGTGATTTTCAGCTTGGTTTGGCTGCTAACAAATGCGACCACCAAGTCCCTCCCTTAACAATTCTACCGCTTATTAGGATCTAAGGGCGAAAAAGATGAAACACCTGTCATCTTTTTTAGTGTTCAATATTTAAGGCTCTTCAAAAGCCTGTAGAGGACTTTTAACTGTATTTTTAGATGAACTTAAAACAGCTAAGGGGAAAAGCCCTCTCTCGTTACGTAATGGCAGGGAGCGCCGTGCACAGAAGAGCCGCGCTCTGGGGCACCGAGCCTCAGGTACAGAGCCTGGGCGCTCCCTGGCTGGCGCTGCCCTCTCAGGGAGTACAACCCGATCCATCAACCCAGACATCTGGGTGCCGAACCCGCACTCGAATGTGCCTTTATATGATCTTCGGACCAAGTACGAGAGCCCTCCTTCTTCTCCCAGCTCCCCACAGCTGACCCGGCCAGGGGATGGATCATAAGGCCCGCGGGCTCACACTTACTTGAGGATGTCTTTCAGCAACACGTTGGGTCTTCTCATCTTGTTTTGAGCTCGGGTGCACCATTGCAGAGAGGGTTTTGTGCGATCGCTTCTCAGTTTCACACAGTTATACTCACTGGGCATTGCTGTGATGAGAGAAGCCGGGGGAGGGAAAGGAGGCAGAGTCAGGCAGGTGATGTTGATAAAAAGCCTTTAGGGGGCACAGCCATAGCATGACATACTACTCAGCCATAAAAAAGAATGAACTAGTTTTACACCCAACAACCTGAATGAATCTAAGGCAAGTATGCCGAGCCAATACTAAAAGTTTACATTATTGTATGATTCCATGTATATAACGTTCTTGAAATGTCAAAATTACAGAAATGGAGAAGAGATTAGTAGTTGTCAGGAGTTACGGTGGGGGTGCTGAGTGCGGCTAGATCCTTGCAAGGATGTAATATTCCGTGTCTTGACTGTATGCCCATCAAAATCCTAGCTGTGATATTATCCTGCGGTTTTACAAGATGCTGCCAGTGGAGGAAACTGACTAAGGGGTACATTGGATCTCTCTGTATTATTTTTTACAGCTGCTCATGAAACTACAGTTATCACCAAATAAAAAGTCTAATGTTTTTCAAGAGCCTTTACCTTTTAGAGGTGCCTACGAACTATTTACAGATGAAACAGAAGAAATGAGATTGGCTTCGAAAAGTCAGGAGGGGGATAAGAGTGCACATGGGGGAATGGATATAGCAACACTAGCTTTAAACGGATTGTCAAAGCTGGGCCCTGGGTACATGGGGCTCATTATACAATATTCTCAATATTCTCATGCTTTTGTACATTTGAAATCTTCTATAATAAAAGAAAGTTTAAAGAGGAAGTGTTACATTAAAAACAGAACAAAAGTGTTACACTAAGAAAAAAGGAAAAAATACGGCAATTTTAAAAGATATTTTTCTTTAAAAAATATGTTGAGTATACTTGCCTATTTATTCTTTTGAATTAACTGTATTTTCAAGTTTTCAATTTCTAAATAATATTCTAAGGGGTACTATAGTAGAAATCAATACGTCTACCCCTGTGTAAGTTTCCCCTTCCTCTCAACTTGGTAAAACGCTGGATTTTTGGCTCGGTGCATGGCCTCCCAGCATAAAGACTATACTTCCCAGCCTCCCTTGGAACCAGATATGGCCTCATGACTAAGTTCTAGCCAATGGGATACGAGCAAAAGTAACCCGTACAACTTCCAGGGTGTATGCAATGTATACACCTTTATCCCTTTCCTGCTGGCTGAAATATTGACACATGAGGAGCCGCTCTGGACCACAGAGAGCATACCACCAAGGCATGGTGGAGCAAAAGCAGAGAAGGGGCCTGGATCCCCGGACAACCCCCAGGACAGAGCCACCATTCCACCTTGGACTGCCTGCCTCTGGGCTGTCAGAAGATAGAGAAATAAACTTCTGTCTTACTTAAGCAATTGTTAATTAAAAGTGAAGTCAGAGCTCAGCTAATCCAGGCACCTATTATATTATGCTATTATGATAAATTTATATATTAAGAAACAATATCTTTACTATAGTCTTTCAGCCAAGAGGCAGTTATATATCATTATACACTTTATTTCCATTAGAGTTGTATCATTTCCTTTGAAAAAAATCTTTCAACAAATTGATGTCCAAGTAGTTAATGTTTTTGCTACTGGAAACAATCTCTCCCTCCGCTCCAATTCTGACTGTGTAGCAGGAATTTTCCTAGATATGCATCCTTCTGAATAGTTTCAAAAAATAGTGCCAAACGCCTCACTAGTAAACCCTTGCTGAAGAACTGAGACCTGGAAGATTCCAAACACTGTAACTTTGGGGTTACTTAAACACATGGAAGGCTACCTGTAACCAGTACATACATAAAACAGACATTTCTAAGATGTCTGTGTTTTTACAACCAGAAATACACGCAATTCACCCCGAGGCAGACCTCCAGCAAACACAGTGACCGTGGTGTCAGAAGCAGCCCGTCTCCCCCTCTGTCTCTGTTGTGCTGGACAGTGCCGTCCCGCAGGCCACAAGCCCGTGAACTTCCTTTCCCGGATGGGCCTGCCCACCTCCGGCTGAGCTGTGACTGCGGGAATTCCTGGTAGAAGCAGGAAGACAGGAGGAAAGAAGCAGCCCCATCTGGTCCCCTGATTTGGCGCAGCGTCTGGCAGGGGCGGCGACAGTCAGAGGCAAGAGAGGGTGACTACGTGTGACTCCAGCAGCAATGGTGGGCATCCAGCATCCTCGGTTTCCACTCGAGAGAAGTGATGGCACCTCCGACAGCTTTGTGACAAGTACAAGCCTCAGCCCAGGGTGACAGAAGCTTCCTGATCTCTGGCTAACACTTCTACACCTCTTTTTAAAGATTAATTTTTATTTATTTATTTGAAAGAGAGAGCGAGCGAGCAGGTGGAGGGGCAGAGGGAGAGGCAGAATCTCAAGCAAGCACGGAGCCCAACGAGGGGCTCAATCTCACAATCCTGAGATCATGACCTGAGCCGAAATCAAGAGTCGGACGCTGAACCCACTGAGCCACGAAGGCGCCCCTGGCTAACACTTCCCTCCCACTTTGGCATCTCCAGGCCTGCTGACGTCTTTGCGATCAATCCCCCGCATGAAAGCCCTCCCTGCCGGAAGCATCTCCGTGGTTTCTGGTTTCCTGCTGGGCACTGACTGGTACGTCAGATGATACTCCCCTGCCACTTTCAGGAAAGTGGGATTGTTCAAGGAAAGGAGGAGCTCTGGGGGTGATAGAGTCTACCGTCCTGAACTTCCTTTTCTCACTATCACTGCCATACAATTCAATCTATTCAAATGCTTAAAAACAAAAACAAAAAAAGCTTTTTGTTCTTTTCTAATCGCACAGGAGAGGATCTCAGGAGAGGGAGTACGAGAACACAGAATCTACAGCCCGACACCTGGGCTCAGCTCCTCCACCTGCCAGTGGAGGGGAAGCTTTGGGCAAGTGACCATACCTCCTGCAAGCTCGGTCTCCTCATCTGTAAAATGGGGGCAGTCATAGTACCTACCTCTCAGGACTCACATGGGGAAAGCGGGTGCACATCACAAGCACTGTGTACCTGCTGGTTGTCGCACAGGAAGCGAACGCACAGGCACCCAGTCTCATCTGACAGGATTCATCTGGTGGGGCTTCAAGGCTCTTGTGTCTTTTGGTCACCCCCACTTCCAGACGCAGTTTTGGCTCTAGCCCTATGATGGAGTCCTTTCTTCCGTCCACTCCATTTCCCTTCCAGGTGTCTCTGGAGAAGCCACATCCTCCTGAAGCCCCTCACACACTCCCCCGGGTCAGGTCCTGGCCAGCATCCTCTCTCTCTCCCACCCCCTTTCTCAACCTTCAGAACCTCAAAATGCTCAGGGTTCACTGGCCCCTCACTGGCCCTGCTCCCTGTGACAGCCGAGCCGCTCCCAGCCAGTCTACCTTCCTTCAGTCCGTCTGCACACCATGCCTGGGATACCTTGCAACCACACTTCCTTTAAAACCTCCTGAACCTTCCCTTAAACTGCCACACGCACATCTTATGGCTCCAGGGTCCTGGTCTCCACCACTAGCACAATCTCCTCGTCCCACAGATACTCGCCGCAAGGCTTCACCACCTGCCTTTCACTCACCTCCTCAAGGGAGAGAGCCCCCCCCCCGCCCCAACCCCTCTCTCTGTGCGGACCTCTCACCTAAGCTCGGACTATGCATCCAAACCTGCTTGCTATCTTCACTTGAGACAACATTACGAAGCAGAACCTGGCATTCTCCTCTATTCCTTACATGATTTGGAAGCTACCATCCACTCAGCCATCCAAGCTGAAAACCTCTCAACTCAGGCTTCTAACTTTCATTGCCAGCCCCGACCAATCCCCAGGTCCTCTCAGTCATACCTTCCTGAACTTCTCATGCCCAATGACATTCCTCCCGCGGTCAAGTCCCCGGACTCCCTGTCTTGATTCTGTCCCCTCAAAGCCGTCTTTCTAAAATATATAGCTGCTTAATGGTTTCCAGCTCATCTCAGGTTTTATGACTCCAGGTGACAAACCTGTCACACCCTCGCCACAAAAAAGTACTGTTAGAAGTCCAGATGTGCCAGAGTGTTACCTCAGTGCCTTTGCACATGACATACCCTCAGTCTGGAATTCCAGTGGGAACCCCAACAATCTGCCTGGTGAACCACTTTCATCCTTAAACCCTTCTCCTCTGTGAAGATCATTTTTCAATACCATGGCCGTCCCTGGACACTTCCCCATCTTTGTTTACTGCAATGAGCTGACATTGTCTGTGTGTATTTTAGGTCTCCTCGATCATTCTGTAAGCACCTGGAAGATGAGATACAGGGCCAGAACTCTGCGCTTCTTCGTATCCCTAACACCTAGGACAGAGCTTGGCCCACAGCAGGTCCTTAGGAAACATCTTGCATTGAAAGGAATGTACGTTGCATGCCTGTCATCAAACAAGATAAGCATCCCCCCAAAAATGTAATTTCCCCAAAATATCTAAGATAGAAACTGAAAGTTAAGAGAAATTATAATAGCAAAGAAGAAAGTATAAGCTCTACTGAAACATCTACAATGGCCAACAACAGGGCATCTGTTGATAAATGATCACTGCAGAATCTGTGGAATCTGTGACCGCAGCCTCAGCGTCACCTGGTGACAAGTGGGAAATGCAGAGTCTTGGGCACCCCAGATCTGCTAAATTGAGGGACTCATATGAACACTAAAGTTTGAGAAGCACTAGCTTGAAGTATTGGGTACATATATTTTTTAGAAAGATTTTATTTATTTATTTATTTATTTATTTATTTATTTGAAAGAGAGCAAGAGAGAGCCTGAGCAGAGGGGAGAGGCAGAGGAGAAGCTGTCTCCCCACTGAGCAGGGATGACCGAAGCAGGGCTCAATCCCAGGACCCCAGGATCATGACCTGAGCCAAAGGCAGATACCTCACCGACTGAGCCACCCAGGCACCCTGGGTATATACATTTATTGACACAGAAAGATATTGTAAGAAAAAAGTAGTTTTATAAAAATGTATAGAGAGGGCGCCTGGGTGGGTCAGTCAGTTAAGCATCTGCCTTTGGCTCAGGTCATGATCCCAGGATCCTGGGATCGAGTCCCGCATCAGGCTCCCTACAGTGGGGGAGTCTGCTTCTCCCTCTGCCTCTCCCCCCCACTTATGTGCACATGCGTGCGCACTCTCTCTCACAAAAATAAATAAAATCTTAAAAACAAACAAACAAAGGTATAGAGATATACATAGAATCATGTTCTAGGATGTTTCCATTCAAGGTAAGAGAATCTGACTTCCCACCGAGTTTCATCAAATCCTACTTGAGCTTGGAAGGTAGCCTTCCGATTTACAAGAGACCATGTGGATTCCATGCCCCACAACATCACAAAGGGAAGGCCAACCTGAGTCATCTTTGCCAACGCACAGCTGACATACAGCTAGGTAGGGGGCCTTGGACGCTCCCTCAGAGAACCTGGGATTTACCAGTTCCTAGTCTGGTTTAGCTCTGCAACATCCACACTGCTCATTCACTTCTTTCATCTTTAATGTTCTATTCAGTGGAGGACGGGTTGCGTTAAAGGTTCAGTTACACAAACATTAAGCCACGGACATGTTTTGTTAATAACTGCATAACTGCGTGCCATTAATCCCAAAAGTAATTATACTTTTAGCTAACAAAACGACCAGAATGCAGGAGGAGACTTTATAAATCCATCAGTGTATAGAGGTATAAAGATATTTAGAAGGAAGCACACCTATAGGTTATCAACGATTGTGGGTAAGTCTGCATTCTTCTTATACTACCTGAATTCTGTGCATTACTACTTTTATTTCTGAAAGCTTAAAGACATTTTCATGGGGGGGGCTCCTTACCCTATGATGAAAAGAAATCTGAAAACCAAACAAAAAATATTCTTAGGAACCCTGAAGCATCTCTTTAGTGTGTTAGGAACAATATCTCACAAATAAAGTAGTTAAGAGGGAAAAAGTAAAAACTACATTACTATATTTGGGGGAAGTCTACTGAGCTGGAAAAAAAATATATATATATTTACGGAGAAGCAAAATGCAGAACGTGGACACTCAGCAAGTCCGGTCTGTCCGAGCAGCAGACCCCAAGCCCCCTTCTATGTAATGTTAGCCTCGGGCCCAGCTCCACCCGAGCATCAGGGGGCTTCCAAAAACTGCTGAGTGAAATCAATGGATGAACGAAGGGTGACAGAAGCCCCCTTGGAGCTTCAGAGGGCCCGCACTCACCTGCTCTGGCCTGGCACAAACATTTCCCCACGCTAAAGCCTCCCCCGCACCCGCCAGCTTGTGCACACACACACAGACCTTGTTCACTCTGGTGACCTGGACCCTCCGCTCCGTTCCATTCACTCACCTAACGTGAAGAATGCTTAGTTTAGCATGATAAAACCACTACAGATAGTCCCCACTTACCGAAACCGCCTATATGGAGATTCCTATGCGCATGCTTAATTTTGTCTTTATAACACTTACTATCATGAGATGTTTTATAACATCTTTTCTTTTTAATATACATTCGTCTCTTGTCCCCCCAACCAGAATACAGATGGCCTGGAAGCAGGGGTCTTCACTTCGCTCACCACTGAATTCACAGTGCCTAGGATGTTAACAGGCACATCGTAGGCATCTAGTATGTTTACTGAATAAATATTTAGTTTCTTATGAGAGTTTCAGAGGCGATGGTGGTTTCAGGCATTCCTCCAAGGACTTTTGTTGGCAGGCCATCACCAATGGCTTGCCTATCTTCTTCCGTCCCACGGCACCCTCCTGTCCTCCTTCCCCATCTCCTTCAGGGGTAGCTCTTCTCCTACCATCTCCTCCTAAGTGTTGGGGTCGCAGGGCTCATAAGTTTGACCCTCTTCTCACTTAGACTGCTGGGATAAAAGCCTTCATGTCACCGCTTTGCTAACCAACTTTACGCAGAAAAGACTTGGCTTTCAAAATTATATATTTCTACTCACACGTAAAAACATAACATATCCTCAAAAACTTATGTGCCTGATGAAGAAATAATCCTTGTTAAGGGCAAGGCCCGAGCTTTCAGTCCATTTGTAGAAAGGGCACTAACATTTTTAACCGTTGGGACACCTGGGTGGCTCAGTTAAGCATCTGCCAGGGTCCTGGGATCGAGTCCCGCATGGGGCTCCTTGCTTAGCAGGGAGCCTGCTTCTCCCCGTGCCTGCCACTCCCCCCTGCTTGTGTGCTCACTTTCTCTCTCTCTCTGACAAATAGATAAATAAAATCTTAAAAAAAAAAAAAAAAGAATTAACCATTTAAGGCAAGAGTAGAATAGGCACCACCGAGTAGGACATGATGAACTGCCAAATCACCTATACAGATAATTCCTGGTAGGAGTGGATAGGGCATTAACATTTATTGGAAGTAAAGCCTACACAGAATATCCCTAAATTCTGACAACACCTACTTCATTGGACTGCTATGCATTTAATCTGCTGAAGGTCATGCATGGAGAAGTAAGGGGCTGAGAATTCCAACCCACACCTACTTACCTCCAAGTCCATGCCCTTCCACCTGGGGGTGCTTAGGAACGGTAGATATGCATGTATGTGAAGGGTCTTTTGTTTCTAATAATGAAGGCTTGACAAGGCACAGATTGTCAGAAACAAAAATGTGAACTCGAGAAAGCAGTGAGTAAGCCAACGTGGCTGGAGCGGGCTGCCTGGGAAGGCGAACAGCTACAGCTCAGATGTGAATATGACAGCTGGAAGAACATGCCTTGTAAGGTGGGAGATCTCTGAGAGCAGAGGACTTCATGGCACGAGTGAAGGAACACCAGTCTGCTGCCTGCTAGGCTGCCCACCCAGGGACAGCGAGGCAGGGTACTGGAGGCTCGCTGCTCACCAGATGGAAGGGGAGACTGAGGCCCGCCCTGGTGAGGAGCAGGAGGAAGGGACAGGACAGAGATCTACTGAGAAATGATGAAGGAAGATTATCAGCGACAAGACGTGTGCAAATGGAAAGCTGCAATCCCAGTTCTGGAAAGACAGGTTCAGAAGTCAATTTTTATAGGTTTGTGACGCTGTGATTAATATGAGATGATAAATAACTGGCCAGAGATGCCCAGGAGACAGTTGGAAATATGGCTTGAGGCTCAAAAGTACATCCAGCCATCAGCAGCCCTGCCCACCAGGTCCAAGAGAGCTAAGCCCCAAGTCAACCACAGGATGAAATAAATTAACTTCTCCTTTAACCGGACTGGTACGAGTTATACACCATCCAGGGAAAGTTGAGAAAATAGTTACTCAAATCATGTTTGGGTTTTTGTGTTTTAGATGAAGACCTCTACTTGATAAAGTAGGACAGAAGACAAGGCAGGAAGCCTGCGCTCAGGGAGAAGCCAGCTTTGGGGTGCACAGACACTGGACATGTCATGGCGCCCAGGAGAAGGCGCGGCATGAGCGGAGGGCATGGCAAAGAGGACCTGGGTGGAGAGGGAAGAGGCACACTGTGGGCAGAAGAAAAGGAATAAGCAAAGCACAGAGGCCTGGTTAATTTGAGGAACAGCAAATGACTGGGTATAGCTGAGAAAGTATGGCATGGGATGGGGGTAGGGGTGCAGGCAGGAGTTAAGGCAATATCGTGGTCCTGTTGGACGTCCCATGGCCGGTGCCATATCTGGGCTGTGAGTGCTGGCTGCCAACAACACATGTCTGCCCCCACTCTGCAGAGTGGCCCCACGGCTGACTGAGGAGGTACAAAAGGCTAGCCATCTGGCCTCTAGGTGGAATCACCCTGGGAGAACAATTTAAGCTCCAGTGCTCCTTGGGATCAGCTGGGAGCACAGCTTTGCTCAGCTCCTTTCCCTGCCTCCTTTCCTTCCCCACCCCAACCTCGCGCCCTTTCTCCGGGCAGCCCCCTCAATGAACCTGGGGACCCTTAGTCCTGTTTCAGGCTCTGCTTCTACCAAACCTGACCTAAGACAGACCATTAGGTCAGCAGGTCAATGTATGGAAGACCACAGAAGGTCACGGACAATCACAAGAATCCTCTGAGGACTTTATTCAAGAGGTTGAAGAAACATGGAGGAGAATCACTGGGGAAGCAGCAGGGATAGTGGAAGAGGGGGTGGAAAGTCTGAAATGGGAGGCTGGTGGGAGCCGCAGATCTCATGTGCCGCAGGAAGATGGCGGCAGCCGGTGGGGGTCGGCGGGGGGTGGTGGTGGAAAGGAAGGCTCAGGCTGCAGCACTGACAGGCCTGGGGATGGATCAGAGGTGCTTAGCACACAGCAGGGAAGACAGTTCAAGTGATGGCAAGATGGTGGAGTGCTCTAGAGAGAGAGCAATCATAAGGATGGAAGCTGTGGAGCCATTACGATCAGTTGGGCCTTGCTGAGTCCCAAAGTCCTGTGGGCCCTCAGGTGGCTAAGTCCTGTTGGAGAGCTACACCCAGGCTTGGGGCCCTTGGGGCGGATCTCACCGGGAATATCAGTCAGGGGTGCCCTTCACTGCAGGTAGCAAAAACCTGGGTATCATGACTTTTAGCCAAGTGGGGGTTTCTTTTTCTCACAAAACAGGAAGTCTAGGGACAAGCAGGCCAGGGCTGGTGGGGTGGCTCTGGTATGCCACAGATGTCCCCAGCTCCCACCAGCCTCTGTTCCTCCAGCCTTGGTACATGGCCAACCTCAGCCCCACAGTCCAGGCAGGAAGGAGAAGAGGGATGAGGAAAGGAAGGGGAAGCACCTATATCAGGAGAGGGGAAACTCCCCCGGAGTGAACACGCTTCCTTGAGTACCTGTGGCCAGAACGACATCACATGGCTACCCCCAGCTGCAGAGTTAGCCAAGAACTTTTGACAAGCTGGGCCGGCTGCTTCCCCAAACAAAATGAGGGTTCTGTTGGTAAGAAGGAAAGGGGGGATCTGTAGTAGTCAATAGTAGGATGTGCCAGGACTGAGATAAGGTCCTGGGGCAGCTGGATAAAGGCAGTAGTTAAGACTGCTCTAAAGAGATAAGATCCGCAAGGAGAAGAACAAAGTGCAGGGCCGTCTTAACCCTGGGAAGCCCACCTTCAAGGGGCCGGGGACGGAAGGAAGAAGCACAGGAGGGACTGCTAGAAATTAGAAAAGGAAATAGTAAGCAAAATCAGTAACTCTGATGTGACGATTCCATGCCTGGGTTCAACAAAGTCTGAAATTCCAATTAGTTAAGAAAGCAGTATGCTAGTTCCTAAGCAAAATGCATTTTAAATAGCTTTACCCTGGGGCGCCTGGGTGGCACAGCGGTTAAGCGTCTGCCTTCGGCTCAGGGCGAGATCCCGGCGTTATGGGATCGAGCCCCACATCAGGCTCCTCCGCTATGAGCCTGCTTCTTCTTCTCCCACTCCCCCTGCTTGTGTTCCCTCTCTAGCTGGCTGTCTCTATCCTGTCGAATAAATAAATAAAATCTTAATAAATAAATAAATAAATAAATAAATAGCTTTACCCTAAGCAAGTAATACGGGTGCCCACACCAAAAAGGGTGATTTCTAAAAGTTCATTTCATCGCTTCTGTGAGAATGCAGAGACGGCCTGACAGACTGAGTCTGGAATGAGTCCCCACTTTCCAGAAAGCCAAGATCGAGGGAAGTGGTAACAGGAATGTATCCACAGCGGTGTGGGGAGGGCGGTGGGAGCAAGGAGACTGTTCAGAAGCTCGGCCTCTGCCACCCAGCACAGACACGGTTTACTCACAGAGGGGACTCCCTGGGCCGGCTCACCAAAGCCCATCTACGGGCACAGGACAAACAAGCCGGGGCTGGGGCCCAGGAGCTGGGGAACAGTGGGTCGGAGTGAAGTTCTCCACTCAACTTTCTCCTACCCCAACCCTCCAGGCTCTCAGAGGCAGCAGAGGGTAGGGGAGCAGTGTTTTAGCCAGAAAAGCTCAAGACTACACCAGTCCAGGGTCTTGCCTGTGGCTTCCAGAGCTCTGGGTGACATGTTACTCCTCTCCTACTGATTCCAGAGGTCAACCTGTCCTCCTCGTCCACGCAAGGAGACAACCAAGGCGGCTAATTCCAAACCCAGTTCTGGCTGTGGAACTTTTTGTTTGTATGAAAGCTCACTTAGAACCCTAAGACATAACACACACAGGCACGCAATTGGGGGTGCCTGGGTGGTCAGCGGGTGGGGCATCTGACTCTTGGTTTTGGCTCAGGTTATGATCTTAGGGTCATGGGGTCGAGCCCCACATTGGGCACCACGCTCAGCGGGGAGTCTGCTTGCGAGTCTCTCCCCCTCCCTCTGCCCCTCCCTCTCGCATGCTTTCTCTCTCAAATACATAAATCTTCAAAAAAAAAAAAAAAAAAGCATGCAATTGATCTTTTGCAAAGTTTCTCCACCTCAGCACTACTGATATTTGGGGCCGGGTAACTCTTTGTTGTAGACGACAGTCTCCTGTCGGATGTTGAGCAGCAATCCTGGTCCTCCCCCTCGCCCAGCCGTGACAACCAAAGCTGTCTCCACACGTTGCTGAATGTCCCCTGAGGGGCCAAACTGCCCCCAGCTTTACCCACTGGAATAAAGTCATTGTCTATATTAACATTCCAAACATCGCCACATTTTTAAAGCATTGAGGGTTATTAAATTCACTGCAGAAACTGAAAATTCAAAGACTGTGGACTACAAACTGAAGATTCTTGAGTTTTGGTATCTAATCATTTTTAATGTTTGGTTTGGGTGGCTTGGCCTCAAGAAACCTGATTCATCAAGGTGAGTGGTCGTGTTCCTACCTGGACAACGTGGCAGCCGACACACAGGCACAGGCCTGCGCTCACACAGCTGCCGCCGGGCACAGCACCAGCCTGCAGAGGAGAGGCCTCGGGCGCGCGGGGACAGAAGGTGCACACTCCCTGGATCCAAGCGACCCACCCCAGCGCCTTTAACCACCCCTCTCCACTCCCTCCACCGAAGGGGGCAAACTCCCTCCGCACGGTCCTTTCCTGTTTCTACTAGGTAGGCAGTGTCTTACTTCTCTTTTAGGAATATGAAATGTCACCCGTGACTTCAAAACCACAAAGGAAGTACTGATTTGAGCTCTGCTGCTGAGACCACACCCAATCATCCGCCGTCTTCTAGGATTTGTTCAACTGAAATTATCAGTGCCTTCCCCCAGGTGAGGACAGACAGAGGTGGTTTTCCGTGAAGCAGAAAGGGGCTCTCAGCAGACACAGGGTCTGCCAGTGTCTTGATCTGGGACTCCCCGACCTCCGGAACTGAGAAATGAATGTCTATTGTGTAAGTAAACAATAAATAAATAAATAAACAAACAAACAAACAATCACCGCCTCCACCGTTGCCCTGGCCTGTGGTTCTGCAAGCTGACCAGGCTCAAGAACCACTGGAGGGGGCTGTGAAGGAGGCAGGTTCCCAGACCTCACTCCCAGAATGTCCCACCTGGGAGGACCGAGTAAGGATGCCAAATGTGCATTTTAAGCAAGTTCCCAGAGTTAGGAGTTACGTGGGTGCGGCACTGTGAGAAACCCCGCTCAAGTTCCTCACAGCTGTAATTAGCAACAGATTAAGGCTCCATCTTTAGCCTAAGGATGTTCAGATCCTCCTACAAACTGTGCAGTTACAAGGACCTATCTTCTGAAAGGAAAAACAAAAATGTTGCTCCATGAATGCAGTCCACACTCTGCTAATTTTGACCACCAACCAAAATGCAAGCACCTCCGTGATTCCGAGGTACGCTTTTTAATCTCCTGCTAATCAACTGGTACTCCTCTAAGGTTGAGAACGCATGGTTACTGTCGTTCAATTGCTCGCATTTCCCACGTTTAAAAGTGCTAAGGCAGGGACGCCTGGGTGGCTCAGGCGGTTAAGTGGCTGCCTTCGGTCAGGTCATGATCTCAGGGTCCTGGGATCGGGTCCTGCGTCGGGCTCCCTGCTCAGGGGGGAGCCTGCTTCTCCCTCTTCCCTCTGCTCGTGCTCTCTCTCTCTCAAATAAATAAATAAAATCTTAAAAAAAAAAAAAAGTGCTAAGGCAATTAATTCTGAGTCCTCGCAACACATAAACATTCTCCCAAACGAGAACATGCCCAGAAACTACACATGGAATTTCTCCATGATTTTACTGAAGTGACAAAGATGTCGACAGGGCAGTGCCTTTTGCAGGGTCAAGTCCAGAGCCCTCTCCCCCTCCCCACTTCTCTCTCCCACTCCCCTCCTCCTCCTCACTCCTCTTCAGCCTAGAGGCCTCCTGCTTCCCCCCCCCCACCTCAGGGTCTTCATTTGCCTCTGCCCCGCCTCCACGGGGCTCTCTCCTTCACCCTCTTTATTCTGCTCTTTGTCCAAAAGTCGCCTTCCTTGTAAAACAGCATCCCCACCCCTGAGCCCTGTGAGGCACTTCCGCTTTCCTTCAGGGAACTCAGTACTACTCACACACACTTGCCTGTTGTCTGCTCTCCCCACTAAATATAAGCTTCCTGGGAAGGGGGCTCTGGGGAGTTCATTCACTGCCATAACCTCAGGACCTACAACAGTGCCCAGCACAGAAAAGGCTCTAAACACTTGCTGAAGGAATGAATGCGCTCCTGAGAGGCCTGCACCCAGGTCCCTGCCGAACAGCTAAGCCAAAGTCCGCATGGTCCTAACAAAGAGGCAGACGTGAAAACCAGATGCTTCCCTGTGTCCAGATATCACAATCACTGGGCATTTGTGAAGTGTCCAGAGCATGCCTGATGCCCGGGGAGCAGGGATGGGAATCACTGTGTGTGTGTGTGTGTGTGTGTGTGTGTGTGTGTGTCTGTGTGTGTGTGTGTGTGTGTGTGTCAGGGAAGGGAGACAAAGTCAAATGACTGTCCCACCCACCACCATGGGAAATGAAAGGGGCAGCCGGATCTGTTTGTTTTGTTTTTTAAGAGGAGAGGAAAGAGATAAAATAGTCAACAGTTTGGCAGTTTGATAACGGCCAAGTCACCTCTTTCAGGATGTTTGCTAATATGTAAAAAGCAGGGTCGGATGAGAACATTTCTACTGCCTCTTCTTCCACTAAAATTTATGAGTCTCACCTACTTTTCAAAGTAAGAACAGGAAACATAAAACTCAGCTGATTCAATGAACGCTCATACATTATGACCGTTTAGGAGAGAGAAATAGGAAGTTGGAATAAGTGGAGGGAAATGGATTTTAAAAAATAATAAAAGGGGAGGGGCGCCTGGATGGCTCGGTCGGTTAAGCATCTGTCTTAGGTTCAGGTCATGATCTCAGGTCTCTGCTCAGGGAGTCTGTTTCTCCCTCTCACTCTCCCTCTGTGCTCTCTCTCTCAAATAAATAAAATGTTTT